>NW_024412420.1:2873835-3022540 GCF_014898765.1 Herpailurus yagouaroundi | reverse complement strand
GAGGAGGGGCAGAAAGAGAGAGAGAGAGAGGGACAGAGCGTGAGTGGGGGAGGGGCAGAGAGAGAGAGACACACACACACACAGAATCTGAAGCAGGCTCCAGGCTCTGAGCTGTCAGCACAGAGTCCGACACCGGGCTCAAACTCACAAACTATGAGATCATGACCTGAGCTGAAGTCAGATGCTCAGCCGCTCAACCAGCTGAGCCACCCAGGCGCCCCTCATGAAGCCTTTAGAATCTCCTCTTTATTTTTGTGATGATATGCCTCAGTGTGGATCTTCTTTTGTTATACTGAATGGACCATTTCAAACAGAAAATTCAAGCCTTTCAGTTCTAGGGAATATTTCTATATTGTTTATTTGATAAAATTCTCTCCATTCCTCTGTTCTCTCCTAACACTTTTATCTTCCAACTGTTGTATTACATTTTTTAAATTTCTACTGCTTTTAATTTTTAAGAGTTTTTTTCATCCTTCTTGTTTCATGAATACAGTTTCTCTCTTTCTTTTTTTTTAAAGTTTATTTATTCATTTGGAGAGAGAGAGGCAGAGGGAGAGAGAATCCCAAGCAGGCTCCATGCTGTCAGTGCAGAGCCCAACACCAGTCTCAATCTCATGAACCATGAGATCATGACTAGAGCCGAAATCAAGAGTCAGACACTTAACTGACTGAGCCACCCAGGTGTCCCTGCAATATCCCACTTTCTGAAAATTTTTAAGTTTTCTTCTGCTTCCTATATCCTTTCCATTTCCTCTGAAATGGAAAGACTTTTATTTCCCCTCTGTTTATTTTGGTCTTTGTCTTTCATGTTAGAGACTTTCCTAAAGTGATTCATGATCTTTGGCTGTTGTATGTCAGAGGAAGTCACAAAAAAAAAAAAAAATTGGAAGCTCAAAGTACAGGAGGTGGATATTATCAACTTGTGTGATACCACAGTGGGTAAATGATCAACCACTTAGCCATTTTGGGGAGACCCTAAATGTCAGTATCTGTAGGTCCTTTTTTGGGGGGTAGCCAATTTCCCTGGAGAGGAATCTTCTCACCTCCTGCAAGGGAAATGAAAGGCATGAGGGTTTGAGTCACGAAATTAAAATCAGTGGCCTGTGTTCTGGGAGCTGAGCTGAGGAAGGGAATTAAAAGTCTCACTTTTGAGTTCAGGTTTGTCCCCTACCTGCTGTATGATAATACACACATGACTCTGCTATTGCTATGGCTGATGGCCCACAATTTAACACCCCTATGGTTCAACTTCTCCAGAGAATAAACCTATCCATCTTTACAGGAGAGAACATAAATGCCAGGAGCTGCCTGGCTACCAGGACTGGAAGACAGACTCCAGAAGCCTATCCAATCCTTATAATGACTTAATTAAACCTATTTTAACCCCACCCTACACTTTAAAAGGTGCTAAGTACCTTTAAGTCCAGAATCTTCTTAAAGTTTCTACAAATTATCTTGCTTCCAGTTGGCTTCCCTACCACCAGCCGTCAAGCCTCAGCTCTCTTCTACTCTGCCAAGTCATTTACCATTCATCCATCTCCTTTCCATTTTCCATAATTTAGTCAACATTCATCATCTGTGATAGTCTGCTCCCATTCTTTGCTTCATGGGTGTATAATTTTTTTTTATTTCTTTACTGACTTTTTGTTTTTTTTAAGATTTTATTTTTAAGTAACCTCTACACCCAACGTGAGGCTTGAACTTCTGACCCTGAGATCAATCATCATATGCTCAACTTACTGAGCCAGCCAGGTACCCCTATAATATTCTTTCTTGTAAATTTCATATACAGCTGATTTTCAGAGAATACTATTGTTGATTTTTACCGATTTCTTGTATCAGTAGACAACCTATGGTTGCAATTTATAAACAAGTATAGTCCTAATAGGAATGTCAGTTGATATTTTCATTTATTATTCTATAGAATAAGATAAAGTGAATCACAAAGATTTCTTTGGAACTTCACTTCAGTTGTATAAGCAACTTTGATGAATCAAATACTAGTTTTCAAATACTGGAACATTTCTCAATTTTTTTTTTCAACGTTTTTTATTTATTTTTGGGACAGAGAGAGACAGAGCATGAACGGGGGAGGGGCAGAGAGAGAGGGAGACACAGAATCGGAAACAGGCTCCAGGCTCCGAGCCATCAGCCCAGAGCCTGACGCAGGGCTCGAACTCACGGACCGCGAGATTGTGACCTGGCTGAAGTCGGACGTTTAACTGACTGCGCCACCCAGGCGCCCCATTTCTCAATTTTTTAATGCTATTCACAACGTAACAACTACAGACAACATATGATTTTAAATTTAATCTGCATTATTAATATTTTCTTTATCACTTTCTTAACAGTCAACAACATAATGAATCAAGCCCTGATTTGTAATGTTGTTGTTTTTTAAAAATTTTTAGTGTTTATTTTTGAGGTGGGGGTGGTGGGGGGGGGGGCGAAGAATCAGAGAGAGGGAGACAGAGGATCCAAAGCAGCTCTGCACTGACAAGAGAGAGCCTTATATGGGGCTATAACTCACAAACCTTGAGATCATGACCTGACCTGACCTGAGCCTAAGTTGGTTGCTTAACTGACTGAGTCACCCAGGTGTCCCTGTAGTGTTTTTTTAATATTCATTGTGTAAATACTCCCATCATAGGCAATTTCAGGTTTTCAATATGAAGTCATTGAATATGGGGTTGGACAGAAATGAACATTCTGCATTTCTGCAGAATATATAGCATTTTCACTATATAGATACAATAAGGTGAATAGCCTCAAAAGCATAGATAATAGTAAAATCATTAGAAAGTGATGAGTTTTACATCATATTTATTACCATTTTAAATATAAATTATCTAATTATAAGCTTATATAACTTAATTTTAATGGTGGATGTGTTTAACAACTAACTCGCAGATTTCCTGAAAAGGTAACAGTTGATGCCAATCCCAGCATACCACTGGAGTGGAGATAAAGGTATAGAACCAAGTTTAAATGAGAATGTCCAGCTCCTTTCTTTAAAATCTATTTTTATAACTAAGGGATTGGTGAGAATAAGGGAAAAAAGAGGCAGGAGGCCAGTTCTCTGTGTCAGTTTGATGTCTAACAAAAGACATCAAAGGGAGAGAGGGAACAGAAGGGGGAGGGCTGTGTAGAGGAGGGCAGATAGAAGACAAGGAAGAGGAGTTTACCATGGAAGTCTCAGGTTCTGGGGATTTCAACCAGTGAACTCTGCACCTTAGAGAGAGGTTCCCAGTGACATTTCTCGATAGAAAGTTGTGGGCGTGAGTTTGATGAGGTTTAATCTTCTTTTCAGGCAACCACAAGATTGCCGCTTCCTCTGAGGCTTCCCTAAACTTCTTCATTCAGAGTATTTCCGTTTTGTGTTATTTTAAGTTTGTTTAGAAAAAATCAATCAATCCTTTAGCCATCCTTTGTATTTAACAATCCTTGCTTGGCCTTCTTTTATTATTTCAGCAGGAAGGAGAAGTGATATAATAAAGGTGAAGTCAGCTAAGTATTTTTCAGTGTGTCTCCCAAGCCTCTAAGAACAATTAAGGAAACACTGTTTGTTAGTTTGAGACCTGGCATCAATTCAATTAAGATGCTGTAAGGAAACTTTACTCCTGGAAGAGCTGTTGATAATATGCACTGTCACCCATTGCCATTAGGGGTGCCCTCTGCAAGTCCAAAGCTCTTGGAACTACAGTAAGCCGCTTCTGGGTTTTTACAATCCACAGTGGGTAAAAGGCTGGGTTTCTTCAACCAGTGCAATCTGAGAGCTGAGCAAGCCTACAACTGCATACCAATTATTGAAAGGTTACTGGGTGAACAAAAGTGGAATGAATGTGTATTTTAAAGGCCAATTGTTCCTATTCAAATGTAAGTTTGAAAAGAAGGAGGCCCAGCCCTTGAGACCATTTTTATTTCTGCTACTTGAATAAAGACATCTTTGTTCTTCAGGTAGCAACAACTGAAACCAGCAAAGCCCTTCTTCTCATCAAAGTAGCTCTGACTTAATTTTCCTCAGAAAAGAATCTAGATTAAAATCTACCACTAGATGGTGTTTTAAAATGCTTTAAAATAAATGTTTTGAAGCACCCATGTCTTAGATTTGGGGTAACTTATTACATTGTATATCTCCTATTTAATCTACTGTTGCATGATAGAGTGTTAGAATGAACATGGTCTCTGTAGACTTACTTATATACTGCTTTACATTGGGCAAATCATCTAATCTTTCTATGTCTCAGTTTACTTTTATGTAAAAATAGGAATAAAAATCTTCTTCCCCAGGGATAAAATCTTGCAGGATTTATTCAGTGAAGAGTCACTGAAAAAATGTATGTGAAGGTGCATAAAAGTAAGTGGGCATTCAATGGTTAAATTTGTTTCTTCCACTACCTACTCTACCTATCACAGTGGATGCTCAGTAAATGTTACTGGTAAAGACACTTCTTTTAATACCAACTCGAGCCGTTTTCTCTGTTATAAGAAAGGGAAATACACTTGACTTAATGAAGAAAAGCAAGGCAAGCAAAACAAAATTAGAGAGTAATATTATGCCAAAGCTGAGTCTCTCTAAAGATACTTCAAATCTGGGTTTAAATTTTTCTTCACTTCAGGGGACTTCCAGGATGCTAGTAGCAATGTATTTCCTAACCATGGTGGTTGGTTACAAGGATGTGCTCACTTTGTGATAATTCATTGAACTGTACTGTTAAGATTTGTGCATTTTCTATATGTATATATAATTCTAAAATAAAAAATGTAAAAAAATTTTTCTCTACAGAAATCATGCCCAAGTTCAAGCAACGAAGAAGAAAGCTAAAAGCCAAAGCCAAAAGATTATTCAAAAAGAGAGAAGTCTCTCACTTTCAGCCCAAGCTAATTATACCTCCTCCTCAGCTACCCTCACCAGAAAGGTAAGGTTTAAATAAAGAACAGAAAAAATATTAAAAATCTAATCTATTAAGGATAGGGTTGATGTTGAAAATGTTGGGGTTCAGAGCCAATGGCCATGAAAGAATTCTTGAGACCTCTTAAGTGCAAAAAGATGGTTTAATTAAAGCACAGGGACAGGACCCATGGGCAGAAAGAGCTGCATTGAGGTTGTGTTGGGTGACAGATTGTATACTTTCAAGTGGGGAGGGAGTTAGGGATAGCATAAGTCTCTAAGGAATTTGGAGGCAAGGTTTCCAGGACCTTGAGAGGCTAGCTGCTGTTAGGATAAAGTCATTTACTAACTGTCTAGTAAAACCTTAGTCGTGAGACCTTTAGATTTTTATCAGTGGGCAATATGTTTGGAGAATGATTGCTAACATATATCTTGAGGGAGTAGAGATAAAGGAAGTTTCCAAAGGGATTTTCATATGCTAAAGAAGATTTATAGGATCCTGGGAGGTCAGGATAATATTAAGCTAAAATTGCTTTTTGCCCAAAGTGTCAATATCGAAGCAGCTGAGCTCCCAGAGAAAGGTCACTGTATTTCAAGAACTTGTCAATGGGCTGTAGGCAAGAAGAAAATCTAATTTTTCATTTGCCTTTGTTTCCCATATCAGAATTACCAGATTTAGCAAATTAAAACACAAAATGCCCAATTAAATTTGAATTTCAGATAAACAATAATTTTTTTAATATTGTACCATGCAACATTTGCAATATACTTATATTACAAAATTATTCATCCTTCGTCTGAAATAAAATTTTCACTGAGCATCCTGGATTTTATGTGATGAACATAGTTCAAGAGTAAAAATCACAGAATTGTATTGGAGATGCACAGATTGACTATTTTCTTCTTCCCTAGTCAATTTAATTGTATAAATCTGCTAAGTGATGAAAGAGGGGTATAGGGCTAGAATTTAAATCTTAGTTTTGGTTTTGTCAATTATTCTCTGGGCCTTAGGTTTAGATGTGCTATTTTTTTTTTTTAATTTTTTTTTTCAACGTTTATTTATTTTTGGGACAGAGAGAGACAGAGCATGAACGGGGGAGGGGCAGAGAAAGAGGGAGACACAGAATCGGAAACAGGCTCCAGGCTCTGAGCCATCAGCCCAGAGCCCGACGTGGGGCTGGAACTCACGGACCGCGAGATCGTGACCTGGCTGAAGTCGGACGCTTAACCGACTGCGCCACCCAGGCGCCCCTAGATGTGCTATTGAAAGAGGCTCTTAAGTCATAGGAATCCTAGGATACTGAGTTTCAAAATAAAACACTTTATACATTGTATTGTTATAACTCTCTTTACAGAAAAAATTTTTAAATAAACAGGCCCTCAAAAAGCGTTAATCATGATATTATCCTAACCCTTCTCTATCTCTCTTGAATATTAAAAACAGCCCCTAACTGGTCTTCCTGCTTCTGTCCTTGCCCTCTGCAGCATATTTCAACACAGTAGTCAGAGTGAGTCTGTTAAAAATCATGTCAAATTGCCCCTCTGCTTAAAACTCTCCAGCGGCTTTTCCTGGCTTAGTTGGAAGAGCATGTGACTCTTGATCTTGGGGTCCTGAGTGCAAGCCCCACCTTAGACATAGAGATTACATTTCAGTAAATCATATATACATACATACAAATATACATACTCTCCAATGTCTTCCTCTCTCAGAGTAAAAATTAAAATCCTTTGTTTGACCTACTAGACCTTTATGATCTGACTTTGACATTATCTCCTAATCCCCTACCTTCAGTTTCTCCACCCTAGTCATCCTGGCCTCCTTGCTGTTCCCTAGACACCTCAGACAAGCTGCCATCTCAGGGCCTTTGCCCTTACTCTTACCCTTGCCTGGAATGCTCTTCTCCCAGATATTTGTATTGCTGACTTCTCCAATTTTTTTTTTTAATTAAAAAAAAAAAATGTTTATTTATCTTTGAGAGAGACAGAGACAGAACGCGAGTGGGTTAGGGGCAGAGAGAGAGGGAGACACAGAATCTGAAGCAGGATCCAGGCTCTGAGCTGTCAGCACAGAGCCCGACGCGGGGCTCGAACCCACAAACCGCGAGATCATGACCTGAGCCAAAGTCGGACACTCAACCGACTGAGCCACCCAGGTGCCCCTCCAATTTTTTTTTTTTTTTTTTTTTTAAGTAGGCTCCATGCCCAAAGTGGGGCTTGAACTCATGACCATTGATCCATTGATCAAGAGTCGCATGCTCAGGGCACCTGTGTGGCTCAGTTGGCTCAGCGGCCGACTCTTGGTTTCAGCTCAGGTCATGATCTCATGGTTTGTGAGATCAAGCCCTGTGTCAGGCTCCCTAATGACAGCTGACAACCCCTAGCTTGCTGGGGATTCTCCCTCTCCTCTCTCTCAAAATAAATAAAGTTAAAAAAAACAGTTGCATGCTCTGCCACTGATCCAGCCAGACACCCATGTTGCTAGCTTCTTTACTTTGTTAAGGTTTTTTTTCTCAAAAGTCACCTTCTCAGTGAGACTTCAATGCCCACCCTACCTACAATTTCACCTCCACCCAATGTTTCTCTCTTGATATATCCTTTTCCTTAGTATTCACTAAATAGCAACCCATATATATTATTTACTTACTTTTACCTTTCTTTCATGACATGTAAGTTCAGTGAGGGCAGGGTTTCTATCTATTTTGTTCATTACTGAATCCCTGATGCCTCTCTCTTTTTTTTTTTTTTTTTTAATGTGTATTTATTTTTGAAAGAGAGAGACAGACCATGAGCAGGGAAGGGGCAGAGAGAGAGAGGGAGACACAGAATTTGAAGCAGGCCCCAGGCTCTGAGCTGTCAGCATAGAGCCTGATGCAGGGCTTGAACTCATGAACCATGATGAACCATGAGATCATGACCTGAGCTGAAGTCAAACACTTAACCGACTGAACCCCCAGGTGTCCCCCCAATGATGCCTCTTTATTTGCTATTTATTTTCTTTATTACAATCTATTTGCTTTACAAAATAATTTGTGGATCTCAAAACTCTAGAATTTGATGCAGAATTTGGCTTTTGGTAGGTGGGCTCTGCTCCTGAGTCATACTATAAAACTAGCTTGTTATTTAAACAGAAGCTGTTACTCCAACTCAGGAGTTTTTTATTTGTTTGGTTTTGTTTTTCCTACAGAGTGGTTACTCCTTCAGCAGATATACCCCTTAGCAGAAGCTGGCTAAGATCATCCTGGAACTTCAAATTTCCCAATATCAAAGATACAGTAAAACTTTGGACAAATAGACTGTGGTCTGTATACAACTGGTGCCAGAACTGCATGGCCCAGGTATGGGTTTGACATACCTATTTTCAGCAATATGGTTTTTCTACATATTTGGTGTGTATGTTCACATGTGTGTATGCTCAGGTCAGCACAACACTCAGGCCAAGCTCAGGTAAGATGAAATTATGAGGTCATGTATGCCTTTGCTTCTGTAAAACATACATCAAACCACTTTCTTGTCTCTTTTTTCCTGTCTTTATCATGCTGCTTATAGAATTCAGCCTTGTTTATTTTTTTTAATTTCAGAGTTTAGAAGTATTGAAAGACACCATCTTTCCATCCCGTTTCTGCCACCGAGAACTTCACAGTCTGAAACAACGGTTTTGCATTTTGGAAAATCAATTCTGCAAGCTCCAGGAAACTCTGAAGGTTGGTATTGGGTTTTGTTTTGTTTTATTTTGTTTTTAAGTTTTATTTATTTATTTTGAGAGAGAGAGAGAGAGAGAGAGAGCTGGGGAGGGGCAGAGAGAGAGGGAGAGAGGGAAAATCCCAAGCAGGCTCCATGCTGTCGGTACAGAGCCTGATGTGGGGCTCGAACCCACAAACCGTGATACCATGACCTGAGCTGAAATCAAGACTCAGCCACTTAATCGACTGAGCCACCCAGGGGCCCCTGAAGGTTGGTACTGTTAAATAAAAAAGCAATCCAGAATTAGGGAAGGAGGGCAGGCGTTATCCCCCATAGAAATTCCATTATGCTTTTACCAGAAGGAGAGATGGGTGCAGGTAAGTGCTAATCTTGGGCCTGTTTGTCCTCAGATCCATTCCTTAGGTTTCAAGGCTCTGTTCTGTACTGCAGGGGGCTAACCGCACAGGCTGTATTTCCCAAGCTCCATGTCACCTGGTTCCTGGTTGTGCTGGGCTAATGGGAGACACTGATGAGAGACTAGAGCTGGAGGGGAGGTGGGGTGTTTTGCCTCTTCATTCTCTGCACTGGGCAATTTCTCCAGTGATGGTTGATGTTGTCTCTCTCACTCTACCTTGCTCCAGGTAAATCTACCTGTTTCTTGATTCTCTGGATTAACCCACCTCCAGAGATCTGGTTATACTGCTCTTCCCTTTGTCCCTCCAGCCTCAGGGTATTCAATGGCTTTCTACTGTTGCTAATCTCTGGGCTGCCTCAGTGTCCCCTGTGTGCTTTTCAGTTCATTCATCATCAATGTAACCAACTGCCTACATTATATTCTTCCTCTTTTATTTATTTATTTTTATTTATTCCCCCCCCACACCCCGCTTTTAAATACTCGGGATAATTCTATTTCCTTGACTGATATAGGCAGAAAAAAATTATAAATATCCACTCTCTCCAAACTCCCCTAAACAAGGCCCTTACTTTCAACATCTAAAACTCAAAAAATAAACATTGCACTTACTGTTTTGGAGTGAAACTTCTGGGATTACAACCCTTCTCCCAGAATTTATACCTCAAAATGAATTAGACAGAGGAAGAAAGGCAAATCACCTCATTCCTCTGGGCCTCAGTTTCCTCAGCTATAAAAATGAGGATGATATCATCTATAACGGGCTGAATTGATGGCCTCCAAAAGATCTGTCCAAGTATTAATCCCTGGAACCTGAAAATGTTACCTTATTTGAGGAAAAGATCTTTACTCATATAATTAAATTAAGGACTTTTATTTTTAAGAAATCTCTACACCCAGCATGGGGCTCGAACTCATGATCACAAGATCAAGAGTTGCATACTTTGCCAACTAAGCCAGACAGGCACCCCTGAAGTTAATGATTTGTAGATGAGGAGATCATAAACTGGTATCTGGGTGGACCCTAAATCCAATGACGAATGTCCTTATAAAAGAGACAGAGTAGAGCATGCACAGAGGAAAGGAGGAGCAGTGGGACCACAGGCAGAGATTGGAATGATACAGCCCCAAGCCCAGGAATGGCCCCAGCTACCCAAAACTGGAAGAGGTAAGGAACAGATTCTTACCTAGAGCATTGGGAGGTAGCACAGCCCTGCTGATGCCTTGATTTTGGAATTCTAGCCTCTAGCACTGAAGAAAATGAATCTCAGGGGCACCTGGCTGGCTCAGTCAGAAGAGCATGCAACTCTTGTTCTCAGGGTTGTGAGTTCAATCCCCACATGGGGTATAGTGATTACTTAAATAAATAAAACTTTAAAACACTGAATTTCAATTGTGTTAAGACACAAAGTTTGTGATAATTCAATACAGCAGCCATAGGAAACTAATTTCATTTGCAAGGGCTGCCATGATAAAGTAGCATGGTCCAGGTGGCCTATATAACAGAAATTTATTTTCTCACAGTTCTAGAGGCCAGAAGTTAACACCAAAGTGTTGGCAGAGTTGGTTTCTTCTTAGGCCTCTCTCTTTTGGCTTGCCTTCTCACTGTGTCCTCAAATGGTCTTTTCTCTGTGCACACACATCCCTGGTGTTTCTCCTGTGTGTTCAAATTTCTTCTTTTTATAAGGACATCTGTCAAATTGTATGAGAGCCTACCCTAATAGCCTCATTTTAACTCAATCACTTCTTTTCTTTTAATGTGATTTATTTATTTTTGAGAGAGAGAGAGAGAGACAGAGCAAGAACAGTGGGAGAGGGGCAGAGAGAGAGACACACAGAATCCGAAGCAGGCTCCAGGCTCCAAGATGTCAACACAGAGCCTGACATGGGGCTCAAACTCACAAACTGTGAGATCATGACCTGAGCTGAAGTCAGACACTTAACCCAGTGAGCCACCAGGCACCCCTAACTTAATCATTTTAAAGGCTCTATCTCCAAAGTCATTCTGAGGTACTTGGATTAGGGCTTCAACATATGAGTTGGGAGGGGAGTAGGGGATACAATTCAGCTCATAGCATTCATATTCCATCCCCTTGGCCTTTTTATCAGTTCCTTGAGTATACTGTAGTCTTGGCTTCATTAAGTACTTTTGCCTCTGCCAAGAACTTTCTTTCCCCAGACCTTATCTCCCTTGAGACCTGGTAAGTCACAATTCATCCTTGAGATTATGGCTGAATATCACTCCCCAGGTTTCTCACTATTCATGATCACAGCACAATTCACTGTTTTCACTGAAGCATTATTTTTTTTTGTTCTGAGTATGTGTGTGTTTAATATCTGTCTTCCTTACCAGACTGTCAGCTCCATGATATGACAAACAGGATTCACATTCCCATAGTGCCTGGCATATAGCACACACAAAACAAATACATGAATGAATAGATGAATGAATGAGTGAATGAGCTTGTGATAATTGAGAAAACATTATAAAACACATAGTGTGCTGAGAAAGCATTCAGTACATGGTAGCTATTATCTTGATGACTCTGAGCTTCAAGAACCAAATTAATCTGTTATTTATTTGCCAAATGTAATGTTTTCTTACAGGCTATCTTGGAAAATTCTTCCTGCCCAAACTGTGGTCAGACATGTCACATAAGTGGTAAACTTACAAATGTGCCTGCCTGTGCTCCAACCACCCCTGGAGAATCTAGAGCTGTACTTCCTCCCACGCTGCCACAGCCAGCCACCCATCTTCCTCCTCTTCCACCTCCGCCTCCACCCCCTCCACCTCCTCCTCTACCTCCACCTCCACCACCTATAGCACCTTTGCTGCTCAGAAAATCCAGTCGCACTAAAGCACTTCAGGTAGGAAACAATCCAGTAATGATGTGTTTTGATCAGTGTATAATGTAGGAGTAAAACAAGGCAGCCTTTAAAAAAATTTTTTTTTAATGTTTATTTATTTTTGAGACAGAGAGAGTACAAGTCGGGGCAGGGCAGAGAGAGAGAGGGAGACACAGAATCTGAAGCAGACTCCAGGCTCTGAGCTGTCAGCACAGAGCCTGATGTGGGGCTTGAACCCAGGAACCATGAGGTCATGATCTGAGCCCAAGTCTGGCACTTAACCGAACTGAGCCACCCAGGCGCCACCTCCGCCCTTTTTTTTTTTCTTTAATTTTTAAAATTTTAAATTTTTTTTAAGCAAGGCAGACTTTTTTTTTTTTAAACGTTTATTTATTTTTGAGACAGAGAGAGACAGAGCATGAACGGGGAAGAGACAGAGAGAGAGGGAGACACAGAATCTGAAACAGGTTCCAGACTCTGAGCTGTCAGCACAGAGCCCGACGCGGGTCTCGAACTCACGGACCGCGAGATCATGACCTGAGCTGAAGTCGGCCGCTTAACGACTGAGCCACCCAGGCGCTCCAAGGCAGACTTTTAAGACTAGGCTAAGGCCCTTAAGAGGAAAGCCACATTTTTTTTCTGATTCCATATCTTAATTATGTCAATTATTATGTTTTTAAAAACTCAGACCCATAGGAACTCACAAAAGCTGGATTTAGAAATAAAAGTGATTTTTTTTTTAAGGATAAATGAATGAAACCCAGTAAACTGGAATATTCCTAATGGATTGTCATAATATCTTTTTACCAAAAGCAAAGCCACCCTGGAAAACCAAAGTAAGAACAGAAGTTGGCTTAGTGAGTAAAGTCAGAATAAAGAGAAGTGATGGATCCTCAAGTATAATGTCATTAGACTGGAAGACCAGTCTCCATTAATTAGTTATCTGCCAAGGGGATCAGAATATTTGTGTATCACTAAGATAAACATGACCCTGTTTTCAAATCTGCTGGATTTTCACTACAGATGCATTTGGTTTAAAATGGCTGAGTTAAATAAATCTAGACCCTATTGTTATGTTTGCCATAATGTATACCTCTCTGGCTACACATTCTTGTTCTGTGGGAACTGAATCATCTTTTTAGGTAATTCAAGCAAAATTTCACTTTGATTTGAGGAACTCCTTTTTTTTTTTTAATGTTTTTTTTAATTTATTTTCAGAGAGAGAGAGAGAGAGAGAGCTCGTGAGCTGGGGAGGGGCAGAGAGAGGGGGAGGGAGAGAATCCCAAGCAGGCTCTGCACTGTCAGCATAGAGCCAGAGGTGGGACTCAATCCCACAAATCATGAGATCATGATCTGAGCTGAAATCAAGAGCTGGATGCTTAACCAACTGAGTCACCGTGGTGCCCCTGAGGAACTCCTTCAACCCCTGACTTATTATAGTGACTCCTGAGGAAGATGTAAAGCTGCAGGGAACTAGCCCATCTCTTATGTACTATCAAAGCCTTACATTTTGATAAATACTTTGCAATAGCATTAGCATCCATGGGTACTGAAAACGGCATCATTTTTTATTGAATGGAAAGAATTTAATAGGCTCCTAGTGTAAATAAGCATTAATATTTAAATGAGTCTTTAAAAACTTTTGTTTAATGTTTATTTTTGAGAGAAAGAAGGAGACAGAATACAAGTGGGGAAGGGCAGAAAAAGAGGAGACACAGAATCCACAGCAGGTACCAGGCTCTGAGCTGTCAGCACAGAGCCCGATGCAGGGCTCGAACTCATGACCCATGAGCTGAAGTCGGACACGTAACCAACTGAGCCACCCAGGCGCCCCATTAAATGAGCCTTTAAAAACTAGGTTTGGATTTGTATTTGACTAGATATCCTGGTTACAATCTGAATTGTAACCTCTCTGTGTATTTTAAGGCTGGACCATTAAAAAAAGATGGACCCATGCAAATAACAGTTGAAGATCTACTGACTGTGAAATTAAAGAAGACACAGTGTTTTGATGAAAGGAAGAAGGTAAGATGTCACTGACCATACACATGGTCTTTCAGCTTTTAACCTGGTTGTCTCTTTCTGGAAAATAATTATAAGTCTTATGTATAGAAGCCATTCTGTGGTAAGTATTTGATGTTTTGGGGGTTTTTTGGTTCAGCTAAGACAGCAGAAGAGAGGATTTATTGTACATGTGTTACATTCAGCCACAAATGAAAACAGAATTAGTCCCAAAAGTCACAGGTTCAGAGCAAAGGACCAAAAGACACTATTTTGGTATGAGCAAGGCGAGTCTCTCAAAAGTGGTCACTGCAACCAAATGGTGATGAATGTTCTAGATCCATTGAATCAAGCTCTAGAAAGTAGGCATGCAGTGCAACAATTGGTACCAGCATTCCTGGCCTCTGGCTTTCCTTATGTCTACGCCTGTGGCTCCACGGGTGTACAAGCTAGTGGTTTACTTGGACCTCTGCCTCATCTTTCTTCTTTTATGCTTCAGCCAGCACATTTGCTTCTTCCTACACTTGGCTCTCTTGGAGCAGAGGTTTCCATGAGATGAAACCTCAATTTTATCTACCAACCATTAGTCTAAAGAGGTAGAGACATACTCTGAAGTTTTGGAATACAAGTTGAGTAGAATAGTAGATATATCTTACACATACTCAGCATCCAAATATTCATTGTTTCAGCATATTTATATTTTGAATGACATTTTTAAGTGTGTTTTGATACTGTCTCATTTTTTTATTTAAAGCTTGTATCATCACCAAAGACACGGAATCCACTAGTTACTGTCTCTGACCTGCAGCATGTCACCCTGAAACCCAACTCCAAAGTGCTATCAACTCGAGTTACAAATGTCTTAATGTAAGGAACTGTACTGTGTTGTGCTCTACTGTTACTTAAAAGAATGATTTTTTGCTTATCTCTAACTTTAAAAGTTATATATGCTCATTGTAGAAAAATGGAAATCCACAGAAAAGTTTAAAGAAGAAAACAATCATTCAAATAACCGTATGATTGAAGATAGTCACTGTTAACATATTATTGTTTAGCATTGTAATCTTTGAATAGGTATCTACTCTATTATTTCCATTTCATGATGCTGTTTATTGTTAAGATACACCATTGATTTAATAGTGGGTTTGTGGGGGAGCACCTGGCTTGCTCAGTTGGTAGAGTGTTACAAGTCTAAATCTCGGGGTCATGAGTTCAAGGCCCACGTTGGGCACAGAAGATTACTAAAAAAAAAAATAGTGGATGGGGGAAAGAAATATTATCAAGAATTTTTTTTATTATTCTTGAATATATTATTCTTGAAATATTATCAAGAATTTTAATTTTTTTTTAATGTTTATTCATTTTTAATAGATGGAGACAGAGCACAAATGGGATAGGGGCAGAGAGAGAGGGAGACACAGGATCTGAAGTAGGCTTCAGGTTCTGAGCTGTCAGCACAGAGCCAGATGGGGGGCTCGAACTCACGAACCATGAGATCGTGACCTGAGCTGAAGTTGGACACTTAAATGACCGAGCCACCCAGGTGCCCCAAAATATTATCAAAAATTTTAAGAGCAGTCCAATTTCAGAAATAATAAGATATGATAACTAGTATATCTTAGAATGAATGAAATGTGTGTGTGTGCATGTACTTGTTTGTGTACCTGTATATGATCATATTGTACATACAATTTAAGGCTTTTCCCATTTAATGTGTCAAGAACTTTCCTCATCTCATTAAAAATCAGTTTAAAGTTTTGGGGGTTTTTTTGTTTTGGGTTTTTTGTTTTGTAGTTTATTTGTTTGTTTATTTATTTAGAAAGAGTTGGAGCGGGGCACCCAGGTGGCTCAGTCGGTTGGGTGGCCGACTTCAGCTCAGGTCACTATCTCACGGTCCGTGAGTTCGAGCCCCGCGTCGGGCTCTGGGCTGATGGCTCAGAGCCTGGAGCCTGCTTCCGATTCTGTGTCTCCCTCTCTCTCTGCCCCTCCCCTGTTCATGCTCTGTCTCTCTCTGTCTCAAAAATAAATAAACGTTAAAAATTTTTTTTACTAAAAAAAAAAAAAAAAAGGAAGAAAGAGTTGGAGCTAGTAGGGCAAGGCAGAGAGAGAGAGAAAGAGAATCCCACGCAGGCTCCATGCTGTCAGCATAGAGGCTGACATGGGGCTTGATCTAATGAACCACGAGATCATGACCTGAGCTGAAATCAAGAGTTAGACAATCAACCAACTAAGCCACCCAAGCACCCTAAAAATCAGTTTAAATCATCATTTTTACTTCTTTAATATATGCAGTTCATTATATGTAAGTTTTATAGATAAACTCCTGTTTTGAGACATTTAGGTTGTTTATGATTTATTTCCACCTCTTCAGTGAACATCCTTGTCCATAATCTGTGTGCATAGCTGAGTTCCTCCCTAAGATGGAATCATAAATGTATAATTACTGAGGCAAGAAGTATTACTTATTAGGATGATTATATTGCCTTATGTTCCTATCAGCATCTACTGCTTTTTTTTTTTTTTTTTTGAGTAGTTTCCATTCCCAAAGTGGGCCTTGAACTCACGATCCCAAGATCAAGAGTTACACACTCTACCAACTGAGCCAGCCAGGCGCCCCTCTACTGCTATTTTTTAATGTAACAAATAGAAGTACTTTCTAGGATGTTGCCTGTAGAAATGACTGCTTTGCTTTGGGAAAAATGATAAAATCTGGCAAGCTCTAACTTTTATATTTTTATTTCGTCAGTACTCCTGGTAAAAGCCAGATAGATCTGCGGAAACTACTTAGAAAAGTTGACGTAGAGAGGTAATACGCTCCCTTATCTTTATGCTTTCTAAACCCACTTGAAAAATTGGCATATAACACAGCTTGTAATATTTTCATTATCTTTGCAGGAGCCCAGGTGGAACCCCACTTACGAATAAAGAAAATATGGATACAGGAACTGGACTGACTCCAGTAATGACCCGGGCCTTGAGGAGAAAGTTTCAGGTAAACCTTTAGGAAAAAAATAAAATTTTTCCTTTTCTTCAAAATCATTTATTTAGAATCGTATTCTAAAGGATTTTTTTTTTAATTTTTTTAATGTTTATTTATTTTTGAGAGAGAGAGAGAGAGACAGAGCATGAGCAGGGGGAGGGGCAGAGAGAGAGAGGGAGACATAGAACCAGAAGCAGGCTTCAGGCTCTAAGCTGTCAGCACAGAACCCAACGTCGGGCTCAAACCTGACATGGGGCTTGAACCCACGAGCTATGAGATCATGACCTGAGTCAAAGTCAGATGCTTAACCAACTGAGCCACCCAGGCGCCCGTCTAAAGGATTTTTATTTATTTATTTTGAGAGAAAGAGAGTGCATGTAAGTGAGTGGGGGAGGGGCAAAGAGGGAGAGAGAGAATCCCAAGCAGGCTCCGCACTGTCAGTGCAGAATCTCACACAGGGCTCAAGCCCACGAACCATGAGATCATGACCTGAGCTGAAATCAAGAGTGGGATGCTTAAGTAACTGAGCCACCCAGGTGCCCCGACTGCTCTTCCATCCTTAAGGTGTGGCTTTTATCCTCATGGTGAAGAATGCCTATACCTCCTGAAGCCTGGTGTCCACATTCTAGGCAAGATAGGTGAAAGGCAAAGGGCAAAAGGGTGTGCTAGCTAAGCTACCCCTCATCAGAAGGTGCTATCCAGGAACTTCTGACTATATGAAAGAAAGTGGGAAAAGTGGTTTTTAGAGTCTGGCTGCATTGGATTCTGTTAGTGAGGAAGGAGAACTGTGTTGGCCACAGGAACATAATTCATATTATAACTGGGACCTTTTTTTTTTCCATAGATGGCTCACCCTAGAAGCCCAACTCAAACTCTGCCACTTTCTACAAATAGCTTTGATGAACAAAACTGATGTCAACTCAGCCTGACTCCGTGTGATGATCCATAAAATACACAGATAAAATCACCCCAATCCTTTTTTTTAATATAGTAGAGTAGGTATAAGTAATTATACTAATATATAATTCCATCTAAAGAATTAAAGTATGTGTGGAGCCCCCATACATACTATGATACAAAGTCAGTATTTGGATATTTTTTAGTTTGCATGATCAATAAGAGAACAGATAGGAAAATGCAATCCCCAAAGTGATGTTTATCCTGGAATTACCCAATTAGGTTGGAGAGGTTGTTCACATTTAACTAGATAACAGATTTGTATTCAATAGGTAGAGTTATGACATTAAAGTAAACTGGTCCCCATTCATCTTCCGTATCCTCAGGTAATTAAAAAGAAAAGTTATTTCATCCCGTAACGCTAATGCATTCTCTAAGTGCTACAGACTTGATCAGTAAAAAAGTCTGATAGTAAACAGAAATCATTTATTTGATCAAATAAATGATTTCTGTTTTCTGTTTACTATAAACAGTTAAGAGGTAAGACCTTTCCCCCTCTCAACCCAGTTATTTTCCAAAAGGATGTGAAGCAAAATGTCCAATATAACCTTAAAATTTAGAACATATCATTTCTAGCATTTAGAAATGATATCTAGGGGCGCCTGGGTGGCGCAATAGGTTAAGCGTCCAACTTCAGCCAGGTCACGATCTCACGGTCCGTGAGTTCGAGCCCCGCATCTGGGCTGATGGCTCAGAGCCTGGAGCCTGTTTCCGATTCTGTGTCTCCCTCTCTCTCTGCCCCTCCCCCATTCATGCTCTGTCTCTCTCTGTCCCAAAAATAAAATAAAAACGTTGAAAAAAAAATTAAAAAAAAAAAAAAGAAATGATATCTAGGTAGTTCTATCTGGCTCACTGAAGTCTGAGATATTCCTTTCGTTGATATTTGCTGTCCACATTCATGCAGCTAAATATAAGTTTTACAAGGACCTCAACATGAACCTTGTATTTTCCCCAGTGGCCTGCCAAGGATTATTTGAAGTCCATAGCAGATTCACTTTGAGACCTAATTCCTATCCTCATCAGCCTATTGTTTCAATACCAGTAATAATGCACACCTCACTGGATTTTTGTTCTTTCCCACCAGTCCAGGGTTGCCAGATTTAACAAAAACAAATATATAACAAATTTGAATTTCAGATAAACAAGTAACAACCTTTAAATATACATATGTCCAGGAGCACCTGAGTGGCTCAGTCGGTTAAGTGTCTGACTACAGCTCAGGTCATGATCTCAGTGTTCATGAGTTCGAGCCCTGCATCGGGCTCTGTGCTGACAGCTCGGAACCTGGAGCCTGCTTCGAATTCTGCCCTCTCTCTCTCTCCCTCTCTCCCTCTCTCTCTCTCTCTTGCTCTCAAAAATAAACAAACATTAAAAAAATTTTTTAAATAAATAAATATAAATATGTCCTGTTAAACAATGAATTGTTTATTTTAACATAAGGAAGTCCCAGATATTTCATGGGAGATATTTCTACTACAAAAAGTATTCATCGTTTATCTGAAATTCAGATTTAACTGGGCATTCTATATTTTATCTGGTAACCCTGCAAAGTTGCCAGGTATTTCTGGGAGCCCCCAGCTTGTCAGACATGTCTACTTAGCCTTGGACACAACTGTAGCTTCAGCCAGGATCCCCATAATTAATGTGTTAAGTATCACAGAGAAAGGGGAACTTTCATTAGGGTGAGTTCTTGTGACTGAAGGTGAGGATTAGCTTTGATGACGATAACCTCCCCTGCAGTTCCAAGAATAATGGTAGCAGCTGCTCATGGATAGGAAACAAGGGGTTTTAGATCGTCCCTGAACTTTGTAGCCTGACAGGGAGCAGCTGCATAGATGATACCCTTGAAATATATCCTGGTTAGCATAGGCTAAAAAAGATATGTTAGTTATTTCTCAGAAATGCCTATATTTCCACAGATAAAGATTGCTTTCAGATGCCAAATAGAGTGTTGTGTCACCAGACTAGAAAGCCAATCTGAGGGTGATGTTTTGTTCTTATGAGACCCATGTTTATGTTTATAACACATTTATAAATGAAAATGAAGCAGGTAATAAAGTTAAGACACATACCTGCTTCTAGTTAGAAAAAAAATCTGCTAGCTACATTTATATTATATAAGAATAAAGGGAATGATCACTGAGAATAAAACATTTGAGTATTTGTAACAAGTATTTTATGGGGCATTTATAATGCCTACATTGATAAACCAGCATGTACTGTCTCAATTTAATTGAAATGACTTGATGGGGCACCTGGGTGGCTCAGTCTGTGAGGATCCAACTCTTGATTTCAGCTCAGGTCATGATCCCTGGGTCAGGGGATCACACCCCCTGTCAAGCTTGGCACTGAGCGTGGAGCCTGCTTAAGATTCTCTCTCTGTCCCTCTGCCCCTCTCCCCAGCTTATGCTCTCTCTCTCTCTCTCAAATTAAAAAAAATTTTTTGATGATTTGATTATTCTTGTGGAATAAAGGGTCATTAAAAAATGCTATAGAAATCCTATATAATAAACATTTGTAAAGCTGCTGTTGCCATTGTACCAGTATTAAAATGTGCTCTACCTTGTATCTTTTACGAATTTTTATGACAGGTTTTATTTTGTATCCATATGAGAATCCTATAAATGCTATGGTTTCATTAAGCTGTTGCTAATTATACACTTTCAATGCTTATTTTCAGCTGAATAACAATGAGACAATATAAACACCAAGGTACATCTGATTATGTTTTTAAATAAAGAGCAATAAGAAACCTTTGGTTTTTCTCTGTTTAATGGTTTTTACTAGACATATAACACAGAAAAATGCATAAAACATCAATACATAAATTAACATCGTGGGGCGCCTGGGTGGCGCAGTCGGTTGAGCGTCCGATTTCAGCCAGGTCACGATCTCGCGGTCCGTGAGTTCGAGCCCCGCGTCAGGCTCTGGGCTGATGGCTCAGAGCCTGGAGCCTGTTTCCGGTTTTGTGTCTCCCTCTCTCTCTGCCCCTCCCCCGTTCATGCTCTGTCTCTCTCAGTCCCAAAAATAAATATTGAAAAATTAAAAAAAAAAATTAACATCGTAATGCAAATGCTCATATAACCACCAAGAAAGGTACATTATAAATGTCTGTAGAAACCCTGCTTGTCTCCCTCCCCCTAACATAATCCCTCTCTTCAAGAAGAAACTACTGGTATGCTTGTTATAATAAATATTTCCATGGGGCATCTGCGTGGTTTAGTCGGTTAAGTATCCAACTCCTGGTTTTGGCTCAGGTCATTATCTCACAGTTTTGTGAGTTGGATCCTGCTTTTGATTCTCTGTCTCCCTCTCTCTACCCCTGCCCCACTCACACTGTCTCTGTCTCTCTCAAAATAAATAAACTTAAAAAAATAATAAAATTAAAAATAATATTTCCTTGTTTTTACCCTCTAAGTATACATCCCTAAATGTTATGGTTTATTTTCCTTGTTTTTGAACTATATAAATAGAATCATACACTATATATTTTGTTTCTGCCTTCTTTCAATCAATATATTTTTTTAATTTTTTTCTTTAACATTTATTTATTGTTGAGAGATAGAGTGCAAGCAGGGGAGGGGCAGAGAGAGAGGGAGACACAGTGCGAAGCAGGCTCCAGGCTCTGAGCTGTCCGCACAGAACCCGACACGGGGCTCGAATCCACAAACTGTGAGATCATGACCTAAGCCGAAGTCAGACGCTCAACAGACTGAGCCACCCAGGTGCCCCTAATCAACATTTATTTTTAAGATTCAACCACGTTAGTGTGTAATGCAATAGATCACTTATTTTTGTTGTGTAAATATAGTTATTCATCCTATTGTTAGTGGACATTTGGATTGTTTGTAGTTTCTGGCTACTATAAATCATGCATGCCATTATGAATATTCTTGAACATGTACATATGCGCAAGAATTACTCTAGTGTGTATACCTAAGAGTGGAACTGCTAGATTTTAAAACATGCCTAGGGGCATCTGGGTGGTTCAGTGGGTTAAGCTTCTGACTTTGGCTCAGGGCATGATATGGTTAGTGAGTCAGAGCCCCACTTTGGGCTCTCTGCTGTCAGCACACAGCCCCCTTTGGATCCTGTGTCCTCCTCTCTTTGCCCCTGCTCGCACTCTGTCTCTCAAAAATTAATAAACATTAAAATAAAGTAAAATAAAATTAAATAAACATGCCTATTTTCCAGAACGTGTCAAATTGGTTCCCCAGGTGGTTGTACCAATCAATTCATGGTCCCTTCAGCAAAGTAGGAGAGTTCTTGTTGCTCCTGTTTTCTTCAAGGGACTCTTTTTTTTTTTTTTAAGTTTATTAATTTATTTTGAGAGAGAGAGAGAGAGAGCAAGCACAAGCAGGAGAGAGAAAGAATCCCAAGCAGGCATCGAGTGTGGAGCCCAATGCGGGGTTTGAACCCGATCTGAAGTCAGACACTTAACCTACTGAGCCACCCAGGCGCCCCAAGGGACTCTTAAATAATTGATTTTTCAAAATTTTGTTTACTTGGGAAATCTTTACAATGTTTACAGTTAATATATACTATTTTTCCTGGATTTATAAGTCAAAGAATTGTTGAGATGATTTTAAATCAACAAAATCACATACTAAACATAGCATATAAAATACATGGTGAGTGGGGCGCCTGGGTGGCGCAGTCGGTTAAGCGTCCGACTTCAGCCAGGTCACGATCTCGCGGTCCGGGAGTTCGAGCCCCGCGTCGGGCTCTGGGCTGATGGCTCAGAGCCTGGAGCCTGTTTCCGATTCTGTGTCTCCCTCTCTCTCTGCCCCTCCCCCGTTCATGCTCTGTCTCTCTCTGTCCCAAAAAAATAAATAAACGTTAAAAAAAAAATTTAAAAAAAAATACATGGTGAGGATCACAATATAATTTATGTTGATAAACGTGGACTTTCTCATTTTACTTGGCTTTTCAAAGAGAGGTAGGATCTGGATGTGTAGAAGTAGGGAAGGGAATAAGTAAAAGGCAAATAATCAAGCAAAATATTTTTAAGTTTATTTACTTTGAGAGGGGGTGGGAGAGCAAGCAGGAGCAGGGCAGAGAGAGGGAGACAGAATCCCAAGCAGGCTCTGCACAGAGCCCAACTTAGCACTTAAACTCACTAACCCTGAGACCATGACCTGAGCAGAAATCAAGAGTCAGACACTTAACTGGCTGAGCCACTCAGGCGTCACTAAATGTATTGTTAAAAATTCTGTTTGTCGGAGCTCCTGGGTGGCTCAGTGGGCTAAGCGTTGGGCTCTTGGTTTTGGCTCACATCATAATCTCACAGTCTGTGAGTCTGAGCCGCACATTGGGCTCTGCACTGACAGTGCGGAACCTGTTTGAGACTCTCTCTCTCTCTCTCTCTCTCTCTCTCTCTCTCTCTGCCCTTCCCCTGCTCTCTCACATGCTCTCTCTCTCAAAAATCGATAAACATTACAAAAATTTAATTTAAAAAAATTTTTTTAATGTTTATCGATTTTTGAGAGAGATGGAGACAAATGAGAGTGGGGAAGGGGCAGAGAGAGAGGGAGACACAGAATCTAAAGCAGGCTCCAGGCTCTGAGCTGTCAGCACAGAGCCCGGTGTGGGGCTTGAACTCACAGAGCTGTGAGATCATGACCTGAGCCAAAGTCGGACGCTCAACCGACTGAGCCACCCAGGTGCCCCTAAAAATTTAATTTTGTAATGTTTATTTATTTTTGATAGAGAAGAGGGGAGATGGCAGAGAGAAAGAGAGAGGGAGACACAGAATTTGAAGTAGGCTCCAGGCTCTGAGCTGTCTACACATAGCCCAATGGAGGGCTTGAACTCACAAACCATGAGATCATGACCTGAGCTGAAGCTGAATGCTTAATCGACTGAGCCACCCAGGTGCCCCTAAAAAATTAAAAAAAAAAAACAAACATTAAAAAACCCACTCCTACTCCTTTCTGAATTCCTGTTAGTAAATAAAAGTTGGTTGAGAAGCCTAATATAGCTTAATTTATTAAAACACCATCACCATGACTTAGGGTTCCATCTTTCCTTTGAGAATTAAATGAGATAATTCTTTCCCCCACCCAAGTTTTATTTAGATATAATTAACATATAGCATTGTATTAGTTTAAGACATACAACATCATGATTTGATATATGCATATATTGCAAAATTATTTCCACAGTAAATTTAGTTATATCCATCACCTCATATAGTTACAATTTTTTGTGATGAGAACTTTTTTTTAAAGTAAATTCTACCCAAATACGGGGCTCAAACTAAACATCCTGAAATCAAGAGTCTCAAGCTTTACTGTCTGAGCCAGCCAGGTGCCCTTTTTAAGATGTATTCTCTTAGCAACTTTCAAATATACAATACAGTATTGTTAAGTATAGTCACTATGCTGTACATTGCATCCCCAGACCTTACTTACCTTAATACTGGAAGTATATACCTTTTGACCACCTTCACCCATATCTGCACCCCCCACCCTGGCCCAGCAACCACCAGTCTGTTCTCCATTTATTTATTTATTTATTTTTAAATTCATGTTCTTCCTCCTTTTTAGGTCTATTTATTTATTTTGGTTTTTTTAATGATTATTTATTTTTGAGAGAGAAAGAGAGAGAGAGAGAGCAAGCAGGAGGGGGGTGGGGGACAGAGGATCTGAAGAGGGCTCTGCACTGACAGCCATGAGCTCAATGTGGAGCTTGAACTCATGAACCATGAGATCATGACCTGAGCCAAATTTGGATGTTCAACCAACTGAGCCACCCAGGCACCCCAAGTCTATGTATTTATTTTGAGAGACAGAGACAGAGACAGAGAGAGAGAGCACGTGAGCAGGGGGAGGGTAGAGAGAGAGGAAGAGAAAGAGAATCCCAATCAGGCTCCATGCTGTCAGTGCAGAACCCAACAGGGGGGCTCAGACCCATGAGCTGTGAGATCATGACTTGAGTCAAAATCAAGAGTTGGACACTTAAGCAACTACTGAGCCACCCAGGTGCCCCTGTTCTCCATTTCTATGACCTAGGTTCTTTTAGATTCCATATGTAAGTAAGATCATACCTAAATGAGACAATTCTTGATAAGGATTTAACACAGAGCCATACACAAAGTAAATGATCTGTGCTTATTATTATTTTGTCATTATTTGACATCACAAGTAAGAACTCATTAAAAACAAATTATCCAATTCCATTTCTATATCTTAAAGCTAAGAGTATTTTTAAAAAAATGAATCTAACCATTCAAACCTCCAATCAACTAAATCAAATATTGAGTTAAGGCTTTCCACATTTTTTTTCAAGGAAGCATTGTTCAATATTACAAGTTGACAAAAGTGTTCATTGTAGAAAATTAGAAAATCGATAAAAATAAAAGATGAAAAGTACAGCATAGGAAGTATAGTGAATAATATTGTAGGGGTGCCTGGCTGGCTCAGTTAGTGGAGGATGTGACCTGATCTCGGGGTTGTGGGTTTGAGTCCCATGTTGGGTGTAGAGATTACTTAAAAAAATAATATTGTAATAACTATGGTGACAGAAGGTAACTATAATTATCACAGTGAACATTTCATAATATATTTTGAATCACTCTGTTGTAATGTACTATGTCAACTCTACTTCAATAAAAAAAATTAATTTTAAAAAATAAAGAGGGAGGCACCTGGCTAGCTCAGCTAGTAGAGTGTGCAACTCTTGATCTCAGAATTGTGAGTTCAAGCCTCATATTGGGTGTGGAGATTACTTAAAAATAAAAAAATCTTTAAAAGAAAATACAAAGGATATCTACCCAAAACCTGCACATAGATGTTTGTAGCAGCTTTATTAATATTTTCCAAAACTTGGAAGCAATTAAGATGTATTCTAGTATGCAAATGGATAAATAAACCGTGGTACATCTAGGTAACAGAATATTATTCAACACTAAAGAGAAATGAGCTATCAAAGCATGAAAAGACATGGAAGAAACTTAAATGCATATTACTAAGTGAAAGAAGCCAATCTGAAAAGGTTATATACTGTATTATTCCAACTATATGACACTGTAGAAAAGGCCAAACTATGGAGACAGTAAAAATATCAGTGGTTGCTAGGGGTTGGAGAAAGGAAGAATGAATAGTTGGCACACAGAGGATTTTTAGGGCAGTGAAACTATTCGTTAGCATTTAGTTGAAATGCATGCTCTGATTCGGTAGGTCTGGATTGGAGCCTGAGATTCTGCATTTCTAACTCCCCCTTCGTCCTGAAGACTACACCTTCTATATCAAGATTTTAGAGCTTAAACTGAACCATTTTTCCATTTTTGCACGTCACTTGACAAGCTTCTTTTGCAGTGTTTTTGTACTCCTTGAAATGCAAACCAGCTGTTTCCACTTTTTTTTTTTTAATCTCTCAATTCCCACAGTCGCCGGTTGAGGAAAATCTTAAACCGTGGTAGAGGAGTAGGGAAAACCGCAAAAACCAGGAGAGGATGAGCGAGGTGCGGAACCTAAAAATGAGAGGAAAGCAGGAACTGAAGAAGCGGAGGAGGGATTTTAAAGTTGGACGAAAGCCGGCTAGGTTTTCAGGGCGGACCGGAAAGAGTCCAAAGAAGTCTCTGCACCATGGCGGGTCCTGTCAGCTTGCGAGAGCTTCTAATGGGCGCTTCATCCTGGACCGGCTCTGAAAGTCCCGAGGGGTCCCCTACAGAGGGCGGAGGGAGCGTGGCTGGTGGACCCGAGCCTCCTTGGCGAGAGGATGAGATCTGCGTGGTAGGAATCTTCGGCAAGACGGCTCTGCGACTGAATTCCGAGAAGTTCTCACTTGTGAATACGGTTTGCGACCGACAGGTCTTTCCCCTCTTTCGCCACCAAGATCCTGGGGACTCAGGGCCTGGAATCAGGACCGAGGCTGGCGCCGTCGGGGAGGCTGGTGGAGCCGGAGACACTGGGGCTGGGGCTGGGGCGGGGGATTCAGTTCGGGGAGGTGTAGCTACCGCTGAAGGGAACCGAACTGAGCCAGGCTCCCAGGACTACAGTCTTCTGCAGGCCTATTACAATCAAGAAAGCAAAGTTCTTTATCTTCTTCTCACTTCCATCTGTGACAATTCCCAGCTTCTGCGGGCTTGTCGTGCCCTTCAGAGTGGGGAAGCAGGAGGTGGCCTCTCTTTACCTCATGCAGAAGCGCACGAGTTCTGGAAGCACCAAGAGAAGCTGCAGTGTCTCAGTCTCCTTTACCTTTTCTCCGTTTGTCACATCCTGCTTCTGGTCCATCCCACTTGCTCTTTTGACATCACGTATGATCGAGTATTCAGAGCCCTTGATGGACTGAGACAGAAGGTACTGCCCCTCCTCAAAACAGCCATTAAGGATTGTCCGGTTGGCAAAGACTGGAAATTAAACTGCCGACCTTGCCCTCCTAGACTCCTTTTCCTCTTTCAACTCAATGGAGCCCTCAAAGTGGAACCCCCTCGGAGCCAAGACCCAACTCATCCAGACAAGCCCAAGAAACATTCTCCCAAAAGGAGACTGCAGCATGCCCTGGAGGACCAGATCTATAGAATCTTTAGGAAGAGTCGCGTCTTAACTAATCAGAGTATCAATTGCCTCTTTACTGTGCCTGCCAACCAAGCTTTTGTGTACATAGTTCCCGGAAGCCAAGAGGAGGACCCAGTAGGCATGTTGCTGGACCAACTTAGGAGTCATTGTACTGTGAAGGACCCAGAATCTTTGCTGGTGCCTGCACCCCTTTCTGGGCCCAGGCGATACCAGGTGATGAGGCAGCATAGCCGACAGCAGCTTTCTTTTCACATTGACAGCAGCAGTTCCAGTTCTTCAGGGCAGCTAGTGGATTTCACTCTTCGGGAGTTTCTATGGCAGCATGTGGAGTTAGTCCTAAGCAAGAAAGGTTTTGATGACAGTGTGGGCAGGAACCCACAGCCTTCCCATTTTGAACTTCCCACTTATCAGAAGTGGATCTCAGCAGCTTCAAAACTGTATGAAGTAGCTATAGATGGGAAAGAGGAGGACCTGGGATCTCCTACTGGGGAGCTAACATCTAAGATTTTAAGCAGTATTAAAGTCTTGGAAGGGTTTTTGGATATTGACACCAAATTCTCAGAAAACCGGTGCCAAAAAGCTTTACCCATGGCCCATAGTGCCTATCAGTCAAACTTGCCTCATAACTACACAATGACTGTCCATAAGAATCAGCTTGCCCAGGCTCTTCGAGTATACAGTCAACATGCTAGGGGTCCAGCCTTTCACAAGTATGCCATGCAGTTACATGAGGACTGCTACAAGTTTTGGAGCAATGGCCATCAGCTCTGTGAGGAAAGGAGTTTAACTGATCAACACTGTGTACATAAGTTTCACTCATTACCTAAATCAGGTAGCTAAAATTTTCTCAGCATTTTGAAATCAAAACTGAGCTGTGTTTTTATTCTTTTTTTTTTAAAGATTATTATTATTATTTTATTTATTTTTGTAAGTAATCTCTATGCCTAATGTGGGGCTCAAACACACAACCCCAAGATGAAGAGTCGCATACTCTATTGACTGAGCCAGCCAGGTGCCATTTATTCTTGTTTTAAGAGAGGCTTTTCACTATGTATTGATAATTATAAAAAGCCCCACAGAAATTTAGTTGAATCAAATTTAAGTTTTATCTCCTGTTGTAAAAAGAAAATAACAACTATGACTACTAATTATTTTCTTGTATTTAAAGGATGATCCATAGGGGATTATTAAATTAGAATTATTAAAGAGTATAAAGTTTCAGAAATTTCATATTAACATTTTTATTTTGGAGTTTTTGTTGAACTAAAATGAATTCATTGAAAATGTAAGGTCACCATGATGATGATAAAATGTACTTAGAACCCCTAAACATCTTTAAAAAAAAAAAAAAGAAAAGAAACCCTAAACATCTAAAACTTTAGATTGAAAATGTGTATCATTTTAAGAATTTTCAGTGCTTCTTCTGTTATGTGTATATACTCAAGGTTTTGTGTTTTTGGTGTTTGTTTGTTTTTGTAATCTCATTTCCAAAGTACTGTTTGGAGAAATTTTGGGGTTAGATGCAATAGAATATAAAATAACTTTGACTCTGCATTGTGTGTGTGAAATTAACAGTAAGTGTTATGTTTTCCAGGAGAAAAGCCAGAGGCTGATAGAAATCCTCCTGTGCTGTATCACAACAGCCGAGCTCGATCTACTGGTGCCTGTAACTGTGGAAGGAAACAAGCACCTCGAGATGATCCCTTTGATATCAAGGCAGCTAACTATGACTTTTATCAGGTAGACTCTGATTTTTTCATCTTCCTCCCTTTTTTCTTTCTTTCTTTCTTTTTTTCTTTCTTTCTTTCTTTCTTTCTTTCTTTCTTTCTTTCTTCCTTCCTTCCTTCCTTTCTTCCTTTCTTCCTTTCTTTTTTTTTTTTTAACTACCATCTAAGTAAAAGTACATATTTTCAGAAGCAAAATATTTAGAAAAGTAGGGGCACCTGGGAGGCTTCTCAGTTAAGCATCTGGCTCTTGATTTCAGCTCAGGTCATGATCCCATGGTTTATGAGATCAAGCCCCGCAACAGGGTCTACGCTGACAGAGTTGAGCCTGCTTAGGATCCTCTCTCTCCTCTCTCTCCTCTCTCTCTGCCTCTCCCCCCTCTCTCTCTGCCTCTCCCCCACTCACACTCGCTCTCTCCCTCTCAAAATAAATAAATAAACATTTTTAAAAATTTTAATTAAAAAAAGTTTTTTAAGTTTATTTATTTTGAGGGAGAGAGCATGAGTGGGGGGAGAAGCAGAGAGAGGGGCGAGAAAGAATCCCAAGCAGGTTCCATGCTTTCAGCACAGAGCCCAATGCGGCTGTTCGATCTCACCAACTGTGGGATCATGACCTGAGCCAAAACCAAGAGTCAGACGCTTAACTGACTGAGCAACCCAGGCTCCTCAAATAAATAAACATTTTTATTTTAATGTTAGAAAAAAATCTAGAAAAGTAAATGTGACTTGAGTGTGATATAGACAAGGGAAAGTTCTTTGTATGAACTTATTTGCTTACCCATTAATTTTTTTTTTAATGTTTATTTATTTTTGAGAGAGACAGGGACAGCATGAGCAGGGGAAGGGCAGAGAGAGAGGAAGACACAGAATCTGAAGCAGGCTCCAGGCTCTGAGCCATCAGCACAGAGCCTGACGCAGGGCTCAGGCTCACAAATGGTGAGATTGTGACCTGAGCCGAAGTCAGACGCTTAACCGACTGAGCCACCTAGGCACCCCTTACCCATTAATTGTTAATCTTGCTTTTTAGAGTGAAGAATCTGTTATTTTAAATGAAAAGGTCACAGAGTTGTTTTGTTTTGTTTCTTCCTCCATAGCTTCTGGAAGAAAAATGTTGTGGAAAATTGGATCATATCAATTTCCCAGTATTTGAACCAAGTACTCCAGATCCTGCTCCTGCCAAAAATGAATCTTCTCCTGCCCCTCCAGATGCAGATGCTGATAAACTTAAAGAAAAAGAACCTCAAACCCAAGGAGAGAGCACAAGCCTGAGTTTAGCTTTGAGTTTAGGCCAGTCCACAGATAGTTTAGGTACCTATCCAGCTGATCCACAAGCAGGAGGAGATAATCCAGAAGTTCATGGTCAAGGAGAAGTAAAAACTGAGAAGAGACCAAACTTGGTTGATAGACAGGCATCCACAGTTGAGTATCTCCCAGGCATGCTACATTCAAATTGCCCTAAAGGTCTACTACCCAAATTCTCCAGCTGGTCATTGGTTAAATTAGGCCCTGCTAAGTCTTATAACTTTCATACAGGTTTAGACCAACAAGGCTTCATTCCAGGAACAAACTATCTTATGCCTTGGGACATTGTCATCAGGACTAGAGCTGAAGATGAAGGAGACTTAGACACAAATTCTTGGCCTGCTCCAAATAAAGCTATTCCTGGAAAGAGAAGTGCAGTAGTAATGGGAAGAGGAAGACGGAGAGATGACATAGCTCGAGCATTTGTGGGCTTTGAATATGAAGACTCTAGAGGTCGGAGGTTTATGTGTTCAGGACCTGACAAAGTAATGAAAGTAATGGGAAGTGGGCCAAAGGAGTCCGCTTTAAAAGCCCTGAATAGTGATATGCCCTTATATATTCTGTCATCATCTCAGGGTAGAGGGCTAAAACCACATTATGCTCAACTTATGAGGCTTTTTGTTGTAGTTCCTGATGCTCCTTTGCAGATAATACTAATGCCCCAGGTAAGAAATATGACCCTTTTCTGTTTTCAGACAAAAAATGCTGATGCTTGTTTTGATTGTTTTTTAAAAAGTGCAGGATAATATCTAATATTTCATTAAACAGGTCTTAATCTTAATTACCTTTTATACCTAATCTAGTTCTTGAAAAATAAATTGCGGGTGTATTTCTCAGTTCACACCATCAATTCACATTGTTTAGTTCAAAGGCAGAACTTGAAGTTAAAAATCTGTAGGAAAAAAAAAAAGAAAAATCTGTAGAAAAATTGGATAATATTTGAGACTCAATAATGTAATTTTGGATATGATTAGTTTACCTATTACCTACTTAATCTTATATGCTCTTTGAACTTACTGTTTGTTTAGGCACTTATCTTTCAGGTATTTCTTAAGGAAAAATGCAAAAATAAGTATATTGCCTTTACTTTTCAGGTTCAACCAGGCCCACCACCATGTCCAGTATTCTACCCAGAAAAACAAGAAATCACTCTTCCACCAGATGGCCTCTGGGTTTTGAGATTTCCTTATGCATATGTGACTGAGAGAGGACCTTGTTTCCCTCCTAAGGAAAACGTGCAGTTAATGAGTTACAAGGTGCTCCGTGGAGTTCTTAAAGCAGTAACACAATAAGTGTTTTATAGCCAGTTCCATCTTTTTTTTTTAATTAAAAAAATATTTTTTTTCTAATGTTTATTTATTTTTGAAGGAGAGACAGACAGTGTGGGGAGGGGAGGGCAGAGAGAGAGGGAGACACAGAATCTGAAGCAGGCTCCAGGCTCTGAGTCAATACAGAGCCTGATGTGGGCCTTGAACCCAACCCGTGAGATCATGACCTGAGCCGAAGTCGATGCTCAACTGACTAAGCCACGCAGGTGCCCCTATAGCTGGTTCCATTTTAAGGCTGATGTTTGATTTTGCTGTGTATGGGTTTGGTTTTTTTTTCATTTTGTTTCTTTGTTTTTGTTTTGGTACGTGTATGCTGTGTTTCCTTAAATACAGAATGTGCTTTGGTTACAGGAGTTCAGTATTGATACAATAGTTCCACTCTTTCATGATGTTATTGATATTTATTGTAAATGGGCCTGTACCTTCTTAATAAACATTGGTTCTTGCAGGAAAGGACATAAATATCTGGTTGATACCTTTGGGTTTTTTTTTTTTGTTTCTGTTTCACTGTCCATAATAAAACATGTTTCTATCATAACTGAATGTTGCCTAATCATGTTGAACCAAAATTTTGTTTTGGTTAAAAAATGATGTTTTAGCTGGGATTTTCCTTAAGATGCTGCTTCTGAAATTATTTTCAAAACAAGATGATCCAGTAGGTTATCTGGCAAAAGTATGAGGATTAATTGCAAAAAAAGCCCTATTGTTTGGCTCACAATTCTAGTACCTGAGTCAAATTGTTTTGTTTTTGCCATTTTATTCCTGGACTGATGTGATAGCATATTTTAAAGGAATGCTATCTGAACTAATACTTTTTTTTAAGGCTTTATTATTTTTTTAAGTTTATTTATTTATTTTGAGAGAGAAAGAGTGAGAGCAAAAGAAAGAGAGGAGGAGGAGGAGGAGGAGGAGGAGGAGGAGGAGGAGGAGGAGGAGAGAGAGAGAATCCCAAACAGACTCTATGCTGCCAGCTTGGAGCCTGATATGGGGCTTGAACCCACAAAACATCAGATCATGATGTGAGCTGAAACCAAGAGTTGGCTGCTTAACCAACTGAGCTACTCAGGCGCACTAAGGCCTTTTTTCTTTTTTTTTTAAGTAATCTCTACACACAGCCTGGGGCTTGAACTCACAACCCCGAGATCAGAATTGCTTACTCTACCAACTGAGCCAGGTGCCCCTGAAGTAAAACTTTTTAATCCAAAATATTAATACACATTAATAGGGTAAAGGGTAAAGACCCTTTAAAAAGTTACCCAGGGGAGCGCCTGGGTGGCTCAGTCGGTTGGGCGGCCGACTTCAGCTCAGGTCATGATCTCACAGCTCGTGAGTTCGAGCCCCGCATCGGGCTCTGTGCTGACAGCTCAGAGCCTGGAGCCTGTTTTGGATTCTGTGTCTCCCTCTCTCTGACCCTCCGCCGTTCATGCTCTGTCTCTCTCTGTCTCAAAAATAAATAAACGTTAAAAAAAAAAAATTAAAAAAAAATAAAAAGTTACCCTGTAAGAATTTCTGTATGTGAAACAACCACTAAATGATAGAGAGCCTATCAATCTATGGTTAACTTTCACCAGCGTCAACATGATGCTAATTTATCACCAATTAAATAAATACACGGAATAAGTGAATACACCAAAATTGTAGTGTAATTGATTATATTTTCCTGGAAACATTGATTTTGAAATACTGGGTAAAAAGAATTGGAGATTTTAGTCTCAATACGTATGAAATACAGCATTTGCTTAATACATCTTGCTACCAACGTAAAGCAGTTATTTAGATTTTGATGTTAGGGGAGAAAATGTAATAGCCAATTTAGAACTGTGACTATATTTTTATGCCAATTTTATTATAGTTCAATTAAGAGAAGGAGTCTGTGAGGGTGGCCCAGTCAGTTAAGCATCTGACTTTGACTCAGGCCATGATTTTGTGGTCTGTGCTGACAGCTCAGAGACTGAAGTCAGCTTCAGATTCTGTGTCTCTCTCTCTGCCCCTCCTCCTCTCACGCTCTTCTCTCAAAAAAATAACATTAAAAAAAATTTTTTTAAAGGAGAATGTGAGCCAATATGAAAATTAACCTACATTTTTCTTGCATCCCATCTTTATTTTTCATCCTTTTAATTTATAATTCCTTGTATATCAGTTTTAACAATCACAATTGCTTTTGTATTAAGCATGGTTCTTGGTTGGTTTTATTAAATAGGCTACTGCATTTGGAAATATAACTAGATTGCTCTGTAGGACCTGTATTAATAATGGTTTTGTTTTTTTAGTAGCATCTAAGACTTGAATAACAAGTTGTATAAACTGGTAGATTAAAGAAACCGTAACAAAGTAGTTTGTAAGAAAAATTAGGTGTCAAAAGAGCAAACTCGTGCCTTTTCTTTCCTTTGTTTCTTTGATGTCATTCTATATGGAAAAACTTTATATTCCTGCTTAAATTAGTGATTTTCCTTAATGATTTTTGATTGCAGAAGCCACCCTAATTTGAACTTCTGAAACAAACTTTGTATGCTATTACTATTTATAGCCTGCTTAAAAAACAGTTGCAGAACTTCTGCATGTTTGTTTTTATCCATAAATTGGCTCATAGAGTGTTGCATTAGAGAAATGTGGACTATGCAGTTTGTATCGCTTACTGCTTTTCTCATTACTGATACAAACCTTAGTCAGCAAACTTCAAAAATGATGATTTTATTAAAGAAATTATGTTTCTTCTGTAGCAGCTCTTGCTGCTTTGTCCTTTGCTTAGCAGATGTTTCTTTTTTTATGGAAATATAAGCAGATGATTCAAATTTTTTGATTTAAAAAAAATTTTTTTTAATGTTTATTTTTGAGAGAGAGAGAAAGAAAGCTCGAGTGGGGGGGGCGCAGAAGAAAGGGAGACAGAATCTGAAGCAGGCTCGAGGCTCTGAGCTCTCAGCACAGAGCCTGACACAAGTGTCAGGGGGGCTTGAACTCACAGATGGCAAGATCATGACCTGAGCTGGAGTCAGATACTTAAACAGCTGAGCTACCCAGTTGCCCTGAAATTGATTTTTGAAAAAAATTTTTAATGTTTATTTTATTTTTGAGAGAGAGACACACACAACGAATCTGAAGCAGGCTCCAGGCTCCTAGCTGTCAGCACAGAGCCTGCCGTGGGGCTGGAACCCACAAACCAGAGATCATGACCTGAGCCAAAGTCCCACGCTTAACCAGCTGAACCACCCAGGTGCCCCTAAGTTGTTTCGTCTTTGTTTTTGTTTTTTTTTTTTTAAAGAATCACTAGGTCAGGAGGGACTTCACAGGATATCCTGTGATGTTCTATGAAAAGTTGCATAGAATTTTAGGAAGTAAATTATATTTTATTCAAGGAGTGCTTATTATTTAAAGAACTAATATGATAAATCTTTCTGTCATGTGTATTATGTTATTCTGATTTTTTAAAATGGCTTCACATGTTGGATTAAAGTTAGGTTCCTCTGTACTACTTAAACAGGAAATCTGTATCTTAGTTGAAAAGCAAACAAGTTCCAAGAAAAAGCAAAACAAAGAAATTAGAAAAGTGGGACTAGGAAAGCCTGATTTACAAGAATAAAATAGCTACTCTTTATTGAATGGCACACAATAATAGCTATTTATGAATATCCACTTGTTAGGATATTACTACATGTTTTGTCTACATTGCCTCTAATCCTCAAAATATTGCAAGATAAATATTACCCCTATTTTATAGACCAAGAAATTGAAGGTTGAAGTGGTTAAATAATTTGTTCAAGGTCACATACCTAGGGAGTAGCAAAGTCAGAATTTAAATTGAGAACTCTAATTTTAAAGCTGTGCTCTTCCTTTTCAAAAAAATATAAGAATGAAAACTGCCAATTCCTCCAACTGAATATATGACTCTGGTCTTAAGACATATGAATGGGTGAGTTTTTAATGTCAGAAAAACATTTGGCATGATACCACCAAAGCTTCGTAGTTTCTTTTAAGACTATGAATCTTGATTCTGTCTAAAACTGTACTGAATCTTTAAAAGAGAAAGAGAGAGACAGAGTGTGAGCAGGGGAGGAGCAGAGAGAGAGACACACACAGAATCTGAAGCAGACTCCAGGCTCTGAGCTGTCAGCACAGAGCCCGATGCGGGGCTCGAACCCATGGACCACGAGATCATGACCTGAGCTGAAGTTGGACACTTAACCAACTGAGCCACCCAGACGCCCGAGTCTTTATATTACACCATCTTTTGTTCCAGATTTTCTCCTGTATAAAATAGTACTATAGTAAACTGAAGCAAAAAAAAGAAAAAAAAGAAAAAGAAAAAGAAAAAATCTACCACTTAAGAAACCTCGACAATTTACTTAATTCTTGAGTATTGTTTTCTCTAAAATGAAAAAGATAATTATTATTTATCACAATGGATATTTGTGAGGAGTATTAGAGGGGCACATACATAAATTTTTTTAAATGTTTATTTATTTTTGAGAGAGAGAGAGAGAGACAGAGCGTGAGTGGGGGAGGGGCAGAGAGAGAAGGAGACACAGGTCCAAAGCAGGCTCCAGGCTCCCAGCTGTCTGCACAGAGCCTGAACAGGGGGCTCAAACCCATAAGCGGTGAGATCATGACCTGAACTGAAGTCTGACGCTCAACTGACTGAGCCACCCAGGCGCTCTGGCACATAAATATTGTTGATAATAACTATAATTTATCTTGAATTTACTTTTTAAAGGTATACCATAATTCTAATAGTTTTGGAGATGGTGAATAAATTTTGGTTAGTTTTAGTCCTACCTTTTATAATCAGGTAAACAGTGCCTAGTGCCTGCAAAACACTGCAGTAAGCACCATGATGTATAGCAGTTTTGTAGACTTGATTTGTACCTTTCCTCTTGTATCTTTCTGTGGTTTATTTATTCATTTATTTACTTATTTTAGTGTTTATTTATTTTGAGAGAGAGAAAGCATGAGGGAGGGGCAGAGAGAGAGACAGAAAGAGAGGGAGAGAGAGAATCCCAAGCAGACTCTGTGCTATCAGCCTGACCCAGGGCTCAATCCCATGAACCCTGAGATCATGACCTGAGCCAAAATCAAGAGCTGGAAGCTTAACCAACTGAGCCACCCAGGCGCCCTAAAAATCATTTTCTACTTGAATAGGTATAAGACAAATTTCTAAGGTGTAAATTATATCCTCTGCTTCCTTTTTATTCCACTCTTAGAGGACTATGTTACAACAGTTGATTATTACTCCCTTTTTCCTACTAAGTTATATGTACAGTACTTGAATTTCCAGTGATTTTTATCTTTGATTTTATCCTAGCTGTTTTCTCAATATAAAAGTAAGACTACCTAATTTATAATCCCATTTAAAACATTTTTTGTTTCGTTTTTGAATATATCTTAGATGTTTTTGTAAAACCAGTATGCAGTCACTATATCCCTTATTTTAAAAATGTTTAAAGGTAAGAATAAATTACTTGAAATTCTGTTGCTCTGCTAGTACTCTGTCAACCACTTGCAACATTTTAGTGAATATCCTTCTAGGCATCTCTATGCATTTATGCACATGCAAATATGTATTCAATTTTAAATAATTGCAGAGTACATCTTCTTTTGTAATGTACTTTTTTTCACTCAACAACATGTGGCAGCCATTTTTCCTGTCAATAAATGAAAGTATGTCATTAATGGCTGCATCATTTTCCCAAATGATTTACAGTCTGTCTTTTATTATTTGATATTTAGGTCTTTCTGACTTAGGGCTCCTACAAACAATGATGGAACATCATGATGCATTCATACCCTGTTTAATAATACTTGTGAAGTTTTCTTTGCAGAATAAACTGTTAGACCTTGGATTGTTGGGGCAAGGGATATACACATTTTGCATTTTGATACATATTGCTAAATTGCCCTACAGAAAGTTGAACCATGTTCTAGCCTAGTATCACATTCCCATTGTCATAGCTGGGAATCTTGACGGCAGTCTACCAATCTAATCACTAGTTTTCTTATTTTGAATAGTATCACAACGTAATTTATGGGTTCCTTCAGAACTCGGGTAAATGCCTTCTGATCCCAGTGATATATATTCCTAGGCAATTGCATCTGCTATCTAGTGCACTAATGATTTGGGCAGTGCAATTGGAAATGGGATTGAAATGACAACCTAAGGAATCATTCATTAATCTTTTATTTTTCGGAAGATCAATACTATCTTCTCCAACCAACCCCTTGAAGTGAATTAAGATTGGTGACCTTTACCCTCCCCCGTTCATGCTCTGTCTCTCTCTGTCCCAAAAATAAATAAAAACGTTGAAAAAAAAATTAAAAAAATAAATAAATAAAAAGGGGCGCCTGGGTGGCACAGTCGGTTAAGCATCTGACTTCAGCCAGGTCACGATCTCACGGTCCGTGAGTTTGAGCCCTGCGTCAGGCTCTGGGCTGATGGCTCAGAGCCTGGAGCCTGTTTCCGATTCTGTGTCTCCCTCTCTCTCTGCCCCTCCCTCGTTCATGCTCTGTCTCTCTCTGTCCCAAAAATAAATAAAAACGTTGAAAAAAAAAAAAAAAGATTGGTGACCTTTATAACGTCAGTCACTAGGTGTGTAGTCTTAGGCAAACTACTTAACCTCTACAGACATCAGTTTTTTTCTTTATGATGAAACAGGTCAGCGATTTCTGATATGCTTTATTTTTTAACATTTTCTCCCCTATGACAACTGATTGTACTAATTTCCATTCTTTTTTTAAGTTTATTTAATTATTTTGAGTGAGTGAGAGAGAGAGAGCAAGGGAGAGGGGCAGAGAGAGAGGGACAGAGAAAATCCCAAGTTGAAATCAAGAGTCAGACATTTAACCAACTGAGCCATCCAGGCACCCCTTCCATTCTTGATTTAAATAATGTCTTATTAACTTTGGTGTCTCTTGTAAATTTGACTCCTTTATCCTGAAAGACATCTCTGGTCATATTGGTGCAATTTTTTTTTAAAAAGAGGTTTTTCTATTATTATTGCTTGCCTGTTCTTTAATTAATTTTAGTTTTCTTGGGCCTCCAATGAAGTATATGTGGTCCTGCTTGGCTACTTATTTTGATATTTCTATGTACTTTTCCTAAATTTTTTGGTAATATTTTAGAGAAAACTATTTTTACTTCTGACATAATGCTTTACATATACAGGATACTTTCAATGCTTTCATTTTACTTCATTAGATCCTCAAAATGCCCCTGTGAAGTTAGATACTACTATCCTCATTTTACAGATGTAGAAACTGAGGCTTAAACTAAATAATATGCCCAAAGTCAGTCAGCTATGCCCAAAGTCACTCAGCTTGCAAATGGTATAGCTATGTATATGGGTTTTAAGTCCAGAGCTCTAGCTACTAAGCCATAGGTAACTCTATACTTGAAGGTTAAATATTCTTAGTTACATATTTTTTCCAGAAAATATTTATCATATACATGGGTCTATAGTCATCAAAAATAGTAATAATCGAATTTAGAGAAAAGTTGCTTTCAGGTGAGATTATGCAAATATATATATGCAACCAGTGTATATTCTCTGTAGGATAGAATTTGGCAGCCCTAAGTACTCCCCTTAATTCTTAACAAGGCAGTATTTTTCAACTCATGAATTTCCTTAAAGTGTTTTAATTATATGTATAGTGGGAAAGGAGGGGCAGAAAGAGAGGGAGACAGAGAATCCTAAGCAGGCTCCATACTGTCAGTGTGGAGCCGTATGCGTGGCCCAAACCCATGAAACCCCGAGATCATGACCTGAGCCGAAGCCAGGAGTCAGAAGCTCAACCAACTGAGCTCAACCCAGGCACTCCTAAAATGTTTTAACTTAAAAAGTGTGGTTATATTTGGAAATTTTTATACTTCGTTCTTTTTTTTCCATAAAGGCTTTATCACGTCTCAGGATATTTTGATATTACATCAAGAAATAGGGGCACCGAGGTGGCTCAGTCGGTTAAGCCTCTGACTTTGGCTCAGGTCATGTTCTCAAGGTTCGTGGTTCGAGCCCCTCGACAGGCTCTGTGCTTCCAGCTCAGAGCCTGGAGACTGCTTCCGATTCTGTGTCTCCCTCTCTGGCTCTCCCCAGCTCACCCTGTCTCACTCTCTCTCTCAAAAATAAGTATTTTAAAAAGTTAAAAAAAAAAAAAAAAGGAATAGACTAGTGTGGTGGTAAACTGATGCAGAAATCTTTTTTTCAGCTACAGTTCTGAGCCAACTAGACCCCACTCAGGTTTGACTCTAAGACTGTGATCAACTTGACCTTCACTGCCCTCCGGCATGAGGCCACAGACCTTTGTCCCACATTTTCCTTATATAAACCTGGAAGTATGGGTGAGAGGAAAACTAGTTGGGCCTTCTGGAATTGAGTTTCCTGTCTTTGTAAAACTTTTAAGTAATAACCTATAACCTTGTCAACATTGTCTTATTGTGAATAGACTTGCAAGTCAACAAATATTTCTTGACTGCCTATCCTGTATAAAGCATGGGGACTGCATATTCAGTGAAATGAGAGGAGTCTGTCCCTCAAATATTTGACTGATAAACTAGTACGTCTTATGTAAGTGTGACCATAGGGAAAGCTCTATCTCGGCTGGATAAATAGGTGAGTTTATTATGTATTTTAGCAAGCTTTAACTCCTCCATTGGTTAACAGTTCTTTGCACTTCCTAGAGTAGGGGCTAAGATGTGTCCTGGAAACTTTCCTTTTTTGATGCGTATTTTCTAATTATGTCAGGCCTTCCTGAAGGCTATCTTTGACTAGCCTTTTCGGCATGAGTGATGGCAAAGACACTGGCAGGTTTCCAAGCTTTCGCCTCAGTTTGGAGCTTTTCTGAAGTGCTCTGGGTCTACCACAGAGCTAGGTGACAAATACTACCGGACTCTGCAGGCTCCTACCCAGCAGCCGGAGCGCGCCTGCGTACCGCAGCCCCTTTGTTGCTCAGGCGCTGGGGTCCGGCTGCGCCTGCGTGGAGGGCTGGCGCCTCCAAGTGCGCTGCACCGCTGGCACCGGCTGGGGGCGAGCAGACCTCGAGCAGCTGCCGCCGCCGCCGCAGCCGTTGCGACCGCCGCAGCGGAGTTCAGAGGGCCCGGAGGTGGGAGACTTCCCACACGGTGGCCGAAATGTCGTCCACCGCGGCTTTTTACCTTCTCTCCACCCTAGGAGGGTACTTGGTGACCTCATTCTTGTTGCTCAAATACCCGACCTTGCTGCACCCGAGAAAGAAGCAGCGATTCCTCAGTAAACACATCTCTCACCGTGGAGGTGAGAGGGGTCCCCAGATCCCGATGGCGGAGGTGGGGGAGGCTCTTTTCCCCACTAGAGCTTAGGGTCCTTTGGAGCTCCGCAAAAGGCAGGCGGGTGGAAATACGTGAGAGTTTGAGGAAGAATGGGGTGTGTGAAAGAGGGTTTTCTGGAGGTGAAGGCGATGTGACGGGGAGGTCTTCTGAGGAAAGATAAGGGGTCTTTAGACCAAGGTGGGGGATCTCTCGAGTGCAGCGGTGTCAGGGATTCTGTGAAGGAGGAAGGACTAGGGTGAGAATTAAGGGCAGATGGAGCGTTTCTCGGCAGATGGAAGGATGATCGCAAGGTCCCTTCCTATCAGCGAGGCACCAGGAGGGTGGGGGGAGCGCCGGGCAGAGCCAGGGGTACCCAGCTGGGGCACCTGAATGGACTGCTCTGAGCGGAACCAGTGGCTGAGCTTGTAGGGAGATCCGGGGCGACATGCTTCAAGGTTTGAGGAACTGCGTGAACCTGGACCGTGCTGCAGCCAGTTGTCTGCAGTCCTTGGGGCTGGTCCCACCCCTACCCCCGTCTCAGAGCACTGATAATTAAGAAAAGAGGGAAACCGAGTCACTGACCTGGGGACACTTCCCAAGGTCACAATTCGAGCTTGGGCTGGACTGGGACAGAAACTGGAGCATCCTGGTTCCCAAGGCTGCAAGCCTTCCACCAGTTTTGGGTTTTTTTGTTTTTGTTGGTTTTTTTTTTAGCCCCACCCTGCACCTCAGCAATGACACCTGGATTTCCTAAAGACGAAAAGATGATGTCGTTTATGATAGGACTGTATTTGTTTAAAGAAAAAGAAGTTGTTTCTTGGAAAAGTATCTTACAAAGGAGCCTAGATAGTCCACCCTGTAGTTTACCAAACAGCAGGCCAAATCTTTGCTTCTTCGTTATTGTAGAATAATGTGTCTTTATTTCATTTCAAGCATGATGTGTAAAATGTTGTGAAATTGGATTAAGTCAATTAATTTTAACTGTTAAGAGCTGAATGTTAAACTAGGTTAAAACTGCTTGGAATTTACAGTCTAATAACTTGAAATGGTAAATTCTAGGAGTTTACAGTCTAAAACTTGATGTAGTATCATAACACCTTTTTTAACAAGAATTGGCCAGGAATACAGTTTTAAATACCACAGAAATACATTACCATTCTTCTGTATAATCTGAACAATTTTATGTTAAAAACAGTTCTAAAGAATGACTTCAATAGTTATGCTAGTCTCCTTACTCATGAAAAGCATCAGAGGTTTTAAGCGCTCACCAGCAAAATGCCATGTTATTGCTTATTTGGTTTATCTGTGTTTTAATTAGATACATAGTTAAACTATAGGATGACATGACCACTAATGTACCTTCACTCATTAAAACCCCAAACCAGCTTTTAGTGTTTAAATTGTTGCCGTAGAAGCAATTTTCAATGGTAGTAGTCCTTTTATTTTGGAGATAGGCAGTACACATACTACAGTTGTGTTTACTGATATAATTTTTTAAAATAGTTGCTTGTTCTCTTTTAAGTTTGTGTATGTATGTATGTATGTATGTATGTATGTATGTATGTATGTATGTATGTAATTTCTACACCCAATGTGAGACCTGAACTCATGACAGCAAGATCAAGAGTTGCACCCTCTTCTGACTGAGCCAGCCAGGTACACCATGTTTACTGATTAAAAAAAAAAAAAAAAAAAAAAAAGGAAACTGTGCTTATTAAAAACCCAAACCAAAAACAAAACTAGATCCTCTAAAAAGCTATCTAAACTGTCATTATGGATGGTCTAAATTTTATTTTAGAATACATGTTAATCTTTGAATTTTTGTGACATTCTACAGGTGAAAAAAATCAGTACTCTATTGAGGTTAAAATGTGCTAGATGAGCAAAACCAGTATCAAAACCAGGATAAGCTGGATTTCCAATGCTCATTTACTGTTGGAAATACTTTAAAAATATTTTTCTCTAGATATTAAGTCATTTCAGTTATTTAAATTTCACCCTTTATATAGAATTTTCCATTCGTTATATGTAAATATGGCATCAGTATTTGTATATTCAAAGACATATAGCTGAAACTGTCATGAGAATCTTGTTAAATATCTGCAGACTTTAATCTGTTTGCTTATATGACGGTTCTAACGCAATGTGGTAAGTTCCTGTGTTGTTAGTGCTTTTGTTGAGTATGTGCACCAAGTAATACAATTGAATCTAGAGTGAATAGAGGAGATATTTACTAAAAAATACTTTGTAACTCAAGATACTAAATTTCTGGAAAATAATAGACGAGGAAGGAGTCCTCTCCTTGCTTACTCTGAAATTTTGTCTTGGACACTGCTAATAGCTATCACTAGTCTCCTTGTGTGTATTACTAACATTTGGGCTAATTCTCTCTTACCCTAACTTCAAATACCTGATATTTCATGTAAACTAGATGTATGACCATTCCAAGATTGAAACATTGATCAAGGGGCACCTGGGTGGCTCAGTCAGTTAAGCATCCAACTATTGGTTTCAGCTCAGGTCATAATCTCATGGTTAGTTAGTTCCAGCCCCGCATCGGGCTCTGCACTTACGGTTTGGAGCCTGCTTGGGATTCTCTCTCTCTCTCTCTCTCTCTCTCTCTCTCTCTCTCTCTCTCCCTCCCACCCTCCCTCCCTCCTTCCCTGTCCCTCTCTCCCTGTCCCTCCCCACTCGTTCTCTCTCTCAAAGTTAAATAAAAACATTGATCAAAATATGTGTACAAAGTATATACACCGTGATTGCCATACCTTGAAACCCTTAATGTGTTCTATGTTGTTTGCTGTAAAAGCATTATCACCTGGGTCAGATTCTGAATTTATACCACTAGTTAGCTTTGGGAAGAAGACTTAGTTTCCTTATTTACAAATGGGGACCGTTTGCTTTGCTTGTCTTTAGTTTGTTAGGAGGATTAGGTATATAAAATGTACTTGGGGCACCTGGGTGGCTCATTTGGTTAAGCTGCCAGCTCTTGATTTCGGCTCAGGTCACGATCTCATGGTTGGTGAGTTCGAGTTCTGCATCAGACACTGTGCTGATGATGCAGAGCCTGCTTGGGATCCTCTCTCTCCCTGTCTCTCTAACCCGCCCCTGGCCCTGCGCGCTCATTCTGTCTCTTTCTGTCTCTGTCTCTCTCTCAAAAGTAAATAAATAAACTTAAAAAAAATTAAAAATAAATAAAATGCACTTTGAAAACTGTGAAATTGTTTAGAAATACCAATACGGATACGAGAGATCCACATATGTATTTTGCAGTAACTGAGTTGATTGGGAAGGAATAAACTCACCCTATACTTATGTTTTCAAAGTTTTAGTGAACATACTGCCTTTTACTAAGATTGATTGTCCTTGAAAGAGGAAATTAAGGTTTCAAAAATTAAATGCTATAGGCTTATTTTATTCTTGCCTCTTTAAAGCATACATTGTATTACATTATATTGTAATAGGATATGTTAATACATCTGGTTTCTTTTCTAGACTGAGTTCTTCAAGGGCAGGTTTCAGATTTTATTAGTGCTTCTGTCTCTCACTTCTAGTACAGATTTTAACACAATCAAAATAATAGCTTATTGTTTGCTAATTATCTACTGCATGCTAAATCCCTCCCATGTGTTTACTAAATTTTTGACCAAAGAACACCTTTTATAACTACAATGTATTGATGAAAAACCAATAAGATCAAAGATACACCCTTCGGATTAAATGGAGAGCAAGAAATACTCTCAAAGTTCATTTTCTTAATTTCTCCATAAAAATATGAATTTTATTAATGTTCTTTGCAATTGCATAAGTAACTCGTTCATTGTAGAAAATTTGGAAAATTTAGAAATGAAAAAAGAAAAAATAATTCCTCAGACTTTACTATCAAAACACAATCTCTGTTAACATTTTGAAGTATATCCTTTAAATACATGTTTTCTGAATCATAATGTATTTACATTTATTTCAGATGCCGACTGAGTTGGATAGAGATATGATTGTAGGAAAGTAGGGAGATAACTTGCTTTAATACTCCTTAATCTATCTCTGTGAGTCAACTGAATTAAGCAACAGCCCGTTTTAAAAAGTCTATTTATTATGGTTCAATGGCCAGATAATTTAAAAAAAAAAAATGACCAACCCATCAAATCTCCACCTTCCTAATCTTTTACCCTTGATCTTGAGGCAGAGTACTGTCACTATCTGGGTATCCTGCCACAGAATGATTTGGCAAGTGATTAGTTTGCCCTTGGGCACTTGCTGCTGCTGGGTCCTAAACTTTAATTGGTTGTTCAAGGAAGAAATTGAAGCATGGATTTGAGTCTCAAAAGTGTCGTTGGAAATAGCATTCTGGTCGTGCCTGGGTGGCTTAGTTGGTTAAGAGTCTCACTTCAGGGGGCACTTAGGTGGCTCAGTCTGTTAAGCCTCCAACTTCGGTTCAGGTTATGATATCATGGTTCACGAGTTTGAGCCCTGCGTTGGGCTCTGTGCTGACAGCTTGGATTCCGTGTCTCCTTCTCTCTCTCCCCATACCACCCCCCCCATCACACTGTATCTCTCTCTCTATCAAAAATAAATAAACATTTTAAAAAATGAAATTATTCAGTAAATCAAAGAACAAAGTAAGTTCCTTCTCCATTTCTGAATTCATTTGTTCATTCAACATTTACAGTTCACCTTGGAAACAGTATATATATGACTTACATAAGAGCATAAAGAGCTTGTAAGGACTAGAGATGGCATATACTAAGAGCATTTCTCAATAGGGGTTCCCTGGAACACTGCAGAACTGTTTCTGTATCTCAAGGATACAAAACTAGTGTACAAAAAAAACTAGTGAAATATGTATTTACAGGTATAAGAAAAATTAAACACAGCAATAGCACAAAAGCATAAGATATTCAAATCTGTATATTGATATTCAAATTGTATATTGATAGGCAGCATTTGCCAACTAACTACCACATGTATGCTCTCTTTAATTATAAGTGGTTTTTGTTGTGTATCTCGTCATAATTTCAATAATTTTCCTTTTTTTATTTAAACATTTTTAATGTTTATTTCTGAGACAGAGAGAGAGAGAGAGAGAGAGAGAATGGGGGAGGGGCAGAGAGAGAGGGAGACACTGAATCTGAAGCAGGCTCAAGGTTGTCAGCATAGAGTCCTTCTCGGGGCTTGAGCTCACGGACCTCGAGATCATGACTTGAGCCGAAGTCGGATGCTCAACCGACTGAGCCAACCAGTAACCAATAATTTTTCTATAATGATATTTTTTATATTTAATTTTTCTAAATCTGAATACAATTTAAGATATATATATGTAAGATATATATCTTAAGATATATATAATAGATAAATATCTTAAATTGTTAAGATATATATAATATATATATCTTAAATTGTATTCAGATTTAGAAAAATTAAATATAAAAAATATCATTATAGAAAATTTGGTATTGTATTCAGATCATTCAGCCATTGCCAATAATAAGTATATTTTAGTTTGCTTTGTTAAACAAGAAAGTACTATTAAGTAAATGATAAATGACTCCATTATTAATAAGGCATCAGTAGGAATGAGTGAGCCAGTTGAGTAAATGAGTGAGAAAGAAGTTCTTGTTGAAAGGGCACCTGGCTGGCTTAGTTAAAACATACGACTCTTGATCTCGGGGTTGTGAGTTCAAGCCCCATGTTGGGTGTAGATTACTAAAAAAATAAACTTCAAAAAACAAAAACAAAACCAAAAAACACCTCATTGAAAGGTGAAGGAGATTCCCTGGAAATAGGAACAAGGAATGAGGGAACAAGAGGTGAAGAGAAAGAATTGATATCCTGATGTGAAACATGTTTCAGGGTGCAACTGCAGAATGCTATTTCCTTTATTTTTAATGTTTATTCTTTTTTTTAAGGGAGAGAGAGTGAGAGAGAGAGGGGAAAAGGGGCAGAGAGAGAGGGAGATAGAGGATCTGGAGGTGGGCTCCGTGCTGACAACAGAGAGTTTGATGTGGGGCTCAAACTCACGAACTGTGAGATCATGACCTGAGCTGAAGTCACATTTTTTTTTTTTTTACTTTTTTTTAATGTTCACTTATTTTTGAGAGAGAAAGAGAGAGAGTGGGAGAGGGGCAGAGAGAGAGGGAGACAGAATCTGGAACAGGCTCCAGGCTCTGAGCTGTCAGCACGGAGCCCAACATGGAACTGGAACCCATGAACCGCAAGATCATGACCTGAGCTGAAGTTTGACGCTTAACCAAATGAGCAACCCAGGCACCCTGTAATTTTTTTTAACATTTATCTACTTAGAGAGCGCAAGCGCAGAGGGCGGAAAGAGGGAGAGACACAGAATCCAAAGCAGGCTCCAATCTCCGACGTGAGACTCGAACTCACGAACCATGAGATCATGACCTGAGCCCAAGTTGGTCACTTAACTGACTGAACCACCCAGGCACCCCACAAACCAGGCATTGTTTAAACTGATTGTTGAAGGAAAAGAAAAATTACTGGCAAGTGTGCTTCCATAAATGATATGCTAACTGGAAACAAAAGGAATTCAAAAATTTCATGAAAGAAGAGCTACCACCAAATAATTCCTTGGAGAGGAATGGCATGCTTTTTAATTAGTCCCTTAGTTACTCTTCCAGGCTTTCACCATATGAATCTAACAAGTAATTTGTGGGTATTATCACTGTGGAATTTATCTTCAAGCTTTACAAACAAATACCAAATAGAAGAATATGGGAGTAAGGATCAATATGAACAACTTATCTGTAAAACTGAAATAAAGGTGTTCTATGAATGGCAGCATAGAAGCTGCCACATAGTGGTAAAAAGGATGGGATCTGAAATCATGGCTTATGCTTGAATTGTAGTTCCCCTTGTTGGCTATGTGACCATATCCAATTTTTTTCTGGTTGTGGAGTTTTAATGAAATAATATGTAAAGTGCTAAGCACCGTGTATAGATAGCTTCTACTAATTATTAATATCTTGATTGACTTTTCAATATTTTATTTAGTTTTAGCTATTTCAGAAACTTACAAAATCAAAGATCTTAAGTAACAATGTTTTCATGCTTAAACTGTTAGGTTTTAGTGAATTACAATTAAAATTAATATGGAAAGCAGACATAAAAGACAAACATGCAGACTTTGAATGTAAATATTAGTAACAGTTAACTGTGGGAAAATGTATTTCAGAGTACCTAATCACTATCCTATTTTTTCCTAACCCCAAACCAAAAGATAATTTCAAGTCAAACATACAAACATATTAAGACTCCATGAACCCATCACCCAAATACAATGACTCACAGTTTTTTTTTAAAAAGCAACTTCACTTAATATCTTTCATGCATTAATAAAAATTATGTTATTAAATTTCAACCCTTGAGTACACGTGACTTTTTTAAAAGCAAATATCTTTTTTTTTTAATTTAATTTTATTTTAAGTAACTCTACATCCAGTGTGGGGCTTGCACTCATGACCCTGAGATCAAGAGTCACATGCTCTACCAACTGAGCCAGCCAGGCACCTCAAGTACACATAACTTTTAATATTTTGTGTGACAAATTGGAAGTACACACACAAAACACTTTTGTTGCATATCAAAGTATGATGGTGGTTGTCTTGAGGAAAAGCACTTACTTGTGCAATCATTTGAATTTTGAGCTTTGAGCTGAATTAGCCTTGAAAAACTAAAACTGGTTATTCAGACTTGAGTATTTGGCAGATGTGCTCTTGAAAATTATAAAATGAGTCTGTCATTAGAAAAAAAAATAAGCTAGCTGCCTTGTCTGAAGGCAGTGCCAATGATTACATTTGAGTTTTCAAGCAAAAATTAGAAATTTAGCGAACTTGTATCCTCCACTGCAAGCTTCATAGCTTTCTTAAAGATTTTCCTGATGAGATGAGGTATTAACAAATGTGTCTTTAAAATCTGTTGTATAGGGGTGCCCTGGTGGCTCAGTCGGGTTAAGCGTCTGACTTTGGCTCAGGTCATGATCTGAACGGTTTGTGAGTTCGAGCCCCACATAGGGCTCTGTGCTGACAGCTCAGAGCCTGAAGCCTACTTTGGATTCTGTGTTTCCCTCTCTCTCTGCCCCTCTCCCACTAGTGCTCTGTCTCTCTGTCTCAAAAATAAATAAACATTAAAAAAAATTAAAACCTATTGTATAGTAAAACATGTGAACATTTAGAAGAGCAGCATGATTCAGTAAATTCGTATTTTCCAAAAGACCAATGCATGATATAAAAGTATGCATGGGTGAAAGATCCATTCAAAGTTCAAGATGGACCAATGGATTTTCATGTAATAGAGTATGAAAACGTCATTCATACGGTTCAGATTCCATATTGCAGCTAACTTTTAAGAAACTACCACTTGTTAAATTTTGGTGCAGTATCAAAAAAGAATATTTCTTGGGGTGCCTGGGTGGCTCACTTGGTTGAGCATCTAACTTCGGCTCAGGTCATGATCTCACAGTTTGTGGGTTCGAGCCCCGCGTCAGGCTCTGTGCTGACCGCTTAGAGCCTGGAGCCTGCTTCAGATTCTGTGTCTCCTTCTCTCTCTGCCCCTCCCCCGCTCATGCTTTGTCTCACTCTGTTTCTCAAAAATAAATAAATGTAAAAAAATTTTTAAAAAAAAGAATATTTCTTTTCCAACTGCCTGTCTGGGTGAAGGTTGATATACATGTATGAAGCAGATATGAGCATCTGCCGTCTATAAAGCCAGGCATTAAAGAGATTTGCAAAAATGTAAAACAATGTCACTCTTATCATTACATTTTTTTTTTGGAAGAGAGTTCATTTTCATAAAATGTTATGTTAACAAATGTTTTGTTAACATGTAGTGGGTTTATTATTGTTATTTCAGGTAAACAAATTTAAAAATTTTATAGTGTGGGCCCCTTGCTGACTCAGTCGGTAGAGTATGTGACTTGATCTCGGAGTCGTGAGTTTGAGCCGCATTTTGGTCATAGAGATTACTTTTTTTTAAAATAGTTTAAACAATTTTTTGATATTCAATTTCTAATATGTAATTATTAATGGATATAATCCACATAATTAAAAGCTCTTTGAGGTACTCAGTAAAAGAATCCTGAGACTGAAATGGTTGGGAACAGTTTAAGGCAGTAACTCTGGACTGTAAAAAGAATCATTGTAATCTGAAGTGGTAAGAAAGTACTATGTGGAGGAGTTGAGAATTGAATTCATTCTGGTATTAAGGTTAAGAAATATTGGGAGGCTGTGGTGAAGAGAATTTTCCAGGTTTCAGCATATATGCCATGTGCTTAAGATTTTGATTCTCCCAACTATTTTAAAAGTAATGCATTTTCATTGTAGAGGGATTGTAAGATTAAAAGAATGCATATTAGAAAAGAAATCACTTGTATTCCAGCCACCTGGAGATAACTGCTATTTGATTTGTTAAGTTAAACTACCAACTGCTTTTTGTGCCAAAAAGCAAAGAAAATGGAAAGACACAAGAAGTCAGCTTGAAGGCTAATGATATTTATTTACTTCGATCTCTTGATGAAGAGGGAAGCTGGTGTCTGCCAAACTTTTCCATTTGAAATTACTCCTTTTTTCTTTGTAATGGATAAGTATTTTTGTAGGGAGGTTCTTTGAAACTACATGTGTATCCCATTCTTCATCAGACTTTCAGTGTACTTAGTAAAATGGGCTCAATGTTTTCTTTCTTTTTTGGGAGTGGGTTCAAGGTATTCTGTTTTATTTGATGATTATTGTCATTATTTTGTTGATAACATTGTCCCTGGTTTGGCCAATGAGAGCTTTTTCAAACTGGCTTCTGTATCCTTTTAAATTCCTTGCTTTTTGGCACAAAAAGCAGTCAGTAGTTTAACTTATTTAACCTACTAATAACCATTTTAGAGCACTCTTGTCTTTTTTGGTCATATTCTAGAGTGCTTTGTTCTTGAATATTGATGATCCAAATATAACATATTTCTATAGTTTTAAATTTTTTATAGATTTTTATTTATTTTTAAATGTTTATTTTTGAGAGAGAGAGAGACATAGAGCACAAGCTAGGAGAGGCAGAGAGAGGGAGACACAGAATCCGAAGCAGGATCCAGGCTCTGAGCTGTCGGCACAGACCCTGACGTGGGGCTCAAACTCACAAACTGTGAGATCATGACCTGAGCTGAAGTCAGACGCTTAACCGACTGAGCCACCCAGGCGCCCCACACCAGCTAGATTTTTAAAAGTCATTTAATCTATCAAAGAAAATAAAAGTCATTTAACCTCAATAGAGCACTTACTTTTTTTTTTTAAGTTTATTTATTTATTTTGAGAAAGAGAGAGAGCTTGTGTGCACGAGTGAGGAGGGGCAGAGAGAGAGGGAAAGACAGAATCTCAAGCAGGCATCTTGCTGTTAGCACAGAGCCCAATACAAGGCTGAAACCCACAGACCATGAGATCATGACCAACAAGTCCGTCGCTTAACCAGCTGAGCCACTCAGGCACCCCAAAAGAGCACTTACTTTTGAAAAAAAACCTAATCTTCCTATTTACTTCATCTGCATCATCTCTAGTAACTAAGAGAACCTAAAATCAAAGTAGCTTTTTTCATATGGATATCCTTTTCTGTCTGCTAAACTATGGAGCTTTAGAACATTAGGTTAATATATTCATTTCTTCCTACCTTGTGTTTCCATTGATTATTAGGTTGTCAAAAAAATACAATCTAGCAGTATAAAAGAAGAAGAATATTTTAATACTCTCACAAATATGTCCAGATGGTATTGTATGTAAAACATGTTAATGGTAATACTTGAACAGTACCCTAAACTTGAAGTGTTTCTTTTTGTTAAGAAGAAATTGTTTTCTGAAGTATTTGGAAAAATATTTCCTAAGTATTTGACCTGTGCGTTCCATTAATTAGTAATACTGAAATCTTTTAGTTTTAAAATATTTTAAAACTTGTGGCTAGCATGTTATGTTAATTGATTCTGCCTAGTATATATAATATACTGTGTCCTTTTTGTTATTGCAATATTATTCATTCATTAGTCAATGGACATTCACCAAGCACTAATTACTAGTAATAATAATAGCAGTAATCCTTTACTTTTACTGAATTTTCACTATAGTAAAATCTTGGATTGTGAGCAACTTGTTCTGCAAGTGTTCTGCAAGACAAGCAAACATTTATAATAAATTTTAGTTTGATAAATGAGCAATGTCTTGCAATACGAGTAGTACATGACACTGAATGTCACAATTGAGCTAGTGGTCTTTGAAATTTACTTTGACATATGAGTGTTTTGGATTATAAGCATGTTTCCCGAATGAATTATGCTTGCAAACCAGGGTTTTACTGTATTTCATTGAACCTAATGCCATTAGTTATAAAATGCACATTTTTAATGTGCTGCTAAGAAAAAATCTTGTCAAATAAACTAGTACATACCATCCATTGTAAAATCACCCTAGCTTCAGAGATATTAAAACGGGAAAAACTATCATGTTTTAAAATTGTTGACATAGGCACTTGACAATGTTAATTCATTTAATTACAGCAATCCTATGAGACAGGTGCCATCATTAACCTCATTCTTTTTTTTTTTTTTTTTAAGATTTTATTTGGCAGGAGGGAGTGCGGCAAGGGAGGCTGCACCTGGCTGGCTCAGTCAGTAGAGCATGTGAGTCTTGATCTAGGTCTTGAGTTTGAGCCCCACGTTGAGGGTAAATTTACTTAATTAAAAAAAAAATCTTTTAATTATATATTTTTAAAGTAATCTGTACCCCCAATGTGGGGCTCAAACACACAACACTGAGATCAAGAGTCAATGCTCCACTGACTAAGCCAGCCAGGCGCCCCTCATTTTTATAAAGAAGCTCAGCCACTGAGAGGTTATGTAGCTTTTACCAAGGTCATGCAAATATCAAATAATTTGAGAACAAAGATCCTAACTCCACCCTCAACTACTACCCTATACTGCCTTCAGCCAGGGTGATTAAACCAGTCACTTCTTTTCAGTTAATTCTGAGGAAAAGGAGGAGCCAGGTTAATAATTTATGCTGTAGTATAATAAATGTCTTTATTAGAGAGATGCATAATAAAGTATGCGCGTGCAGAGGAGAGATAGTTTAACCCTTTCTGAGGAGGTGTATATGTACCGAGTCCTCTTCTGTCAAGATATTGTAGCTTAAAAATCATGTTTAGGTTCTTCTAACCTTTCTGTGTTGCTGTGGCTTTGTTTTAATCTTTCATTCGTCCTGGTGCAGCCAAAAAAAAAAAAAATTTCAAAATACCATTACATTCTTTAAAACACTTATGATGTCTTCATAGTATATAGACATCAAGATTCACTAGATGTATCTTATTAAAGTGAATTTCTAGAAAAATAAAAAGTTCAAATTAGCTAAGTAACTGAAGTTTAAATGGAATGTTTTCACAGGTGCTGGAGAAAATTTGGAGAATACAATGGCAGCCTTTCAGCAGTAAGTATATAAAAAGGTATTCTTTTACAGTTTATCTTTATGATAAAGATTCACAAAGTGAAGCTGGTATACACATAGCATCCACTTGTGACAGTTGTTTCTATTTCATTAAAATCGCTTTTTTTTTTTTTTTTTAATTTAGCTAGTCTGAAGTGTTACAAAGAGTGTTTGGCTTCTGCATAACTGAAAAACTAGATCAGAGTTGTGGGTAATCAAAAGATACCATAGTTCTAAAGCTGAAAGAAGACATTTGTAACAAGGAACATACTGTGTGTAATGCTAATTAGTCTTGGAGAGAAAGAGGAGAAAATGAAACAACTGTTAACACTGATTGCTGCTTATGAATAGGGTTATGTGTCTACCCTGTAATTCTTCTACAGACCTGAACGTGTAATCTGGTCTTTCTTGTTTGAAGCTTTATGAGTGCTGATCTTATTTTTCTGAATTAGCTAAACTTTTTTCGGTGTTTCAATTATTCATATTTCACATAGATCTCTTTTAGGGCACTTCACAGAGAAGCAGCAGGAGAGACAGGAATGAAAGCTGATTGATACCTTGTTCTTTGTCTTAGAGTAAATGATCATCATCAGTCTGTGGTAATGGTGAAAACACTGTTTTATTTTCTCTGGAAAATAAGGCAGGGAATATGAAAAGTTAAACCCCATGGAAGACATTACCTTTCCATATTTAGTAAGAAAAATATTTTCTTATATATTTATTCAGCCATGTTTATGCATACAATTGGGGCTAAGAAATCAGGAGAATTTGGCTTAAGTTTTTCTTCTGTTTCTGTTTCTCATCATTCAAAGACACCTTAAAATGTAGATGTGGTTGGCTGACTCAATAGAGCATGTGACTTTTTATCTTGGGGCTGTAAATTCGAGCCCCACTTTAGGCATAGAGATTACTTAAAAATAAAAATAACAAAAAACACCTTAGAGTTTGTTTTTCCTGTTATCAGGTCCAAATGTAGTGGTTTTCCATATTCTAGTTTCATCTAAATCCTGTCTTCCTGTGTTTGTCATTGTTTATTCTTCCTGTTCTATAACACAGTGCATTTGGCTATAATCCCCAAATTCTCTTACATCTCTAAAAATGCAAAAACTTTCCTCCTGTCTGTGGAAAAACCTTTCCAGACTCATTTAAATTACTCTAAGTTAAAAAAAAATCAACGAATCACTTTATTTGTACAGTTTACACTGAGACGCATATTGGGTATGTACCCAATATACTATGATTTATCAAATATTTGATGCCTGGGATGTAGTGATATATATAATATCTGGGGGATAAATGCTTATAACTTTGAGTGATTCTAAGCATTCTCTATGTTTAAAGTATATTATTTTGTAAGTTTTTCTCCATATTTTTGGTTAAATTTTTACCAACCACCCTTATTTATAACATTAAAATACTTGGTTAGAATAAACTATTCCTAAGGATACTGTATTTGTATAAGTTATTTATAAGGATGGAATGTAAATAATTTTATCTTTGAAGACTGTGATCGTCTGATAAGTTTTTTGATGTTCAAAGAATGTCTGATTTAGGTGGTTTTTACTTGATAGATACAACATTACATTTACTATGTTTAGTTGTTGTTTGTCTTTTTATTTTCTTTGTTCATTTGTCTTATTTCTTAAATTCCACATGTGAGTGAAATCATATGGTATTTGTCTTTCTCAGTCTGACTTAGTTCACTTAGCATTATACCCTCTAGGTCCATCCATGTTGTAAGTGGCAAGATCTCATTATTTTTTATGGCTGAGTAATATTCCACTGTGTGTGTGTGTGTGTGTGTGTGTGTGTGTGTGTGTGTATCACATCTTTATTCAGTCATCTGTTGATGGACATTTGGGTAGCTTCTATATCTTGGCTATTGTGAATGATGCTGTAATAAACATAGGAGTGCATATATCTTTTTGAATTACCCATTTTATTTGGGTAAATATCCAGTAGTGGAATTACTGGATCATATGGTAATTTTATTTGTAATTTTTAACTTTTTAAGGAACCTCCATATTGTTTTCCACAGTGGCTGTGCCAATTTGCATTCCTACCCACAGTGCACAATGGTTGCTTTTTCTCTACATCTTTGCCAACACTTGTTTCTTGTGGGGTTTTTGTTTTGTTTTGTTTTGTTTATTTTAGAGAGATAGAGAGAGAGAGAGAGCAAGTGGAGAAGAGGGGCAGAAGCAGTGAGAGAAAGAGAGAGAGAGAGAGAGAGAGAGAAAATCTTAATCAGGCTCCACACTCAGCATGCAGCCTGATGCAGGGCTTAATCCCACGACCCTGGGATCATGACTTGAGTTGAAATCAAGAGTCTTATGCTCAATCCACTGAACCACCCAGGTACCCCATTTCTTGTGTGACTTGTCTTCTGACAGGTGTGAGGTGATATCTCATTGTAGTTTTTATTTGTATTTTCCTGATGATGAGTGATGTTGAGCATCTTTTCGTGGGTCTCTTGGCTATCTGTATGTCTCCTTTGGAGAAATGTCTTCATATCTTCTGCTCATTTTTAAAAAAATGTTTTATTTATTTTTGGGAGAGAGAGACAGAGCATGAGTGAGCGATGGGCAGAGAGAGAGGGAAATAGAGAATCTGAAGTGGACTCCGCACTGACAGCAGAGAGCCTTATCTGGGGCTCGAACTCATGAACCACGAGATCATGACCTGAGCCAAAGTTGTATGCTTAACCGACTGAGCCATCCAGGCGCCCCTTTTCTGCCCATTTTTAAATTGCATTATTTGGGTTTGGGGTGTTGAGTTGTATCATATTTTATATATTTTGGATACTAACCCTTTATTGGATATGACACTTGCAAATCTTCTCCCATTCAGTAGGTTGCCTTTTAGATTCGTTGATTATTTACTTAGCTGTGCAGAAGCTTTTTATTTTGGTGTAGTCCCAATAGATTAATTTTGCTCTTGTTTCTCTTGTATGAGGAGACATATCTAGAAAAAATGTTTCTAAGGCTAATGTCGAAAATATTATTGCCTAGGTTTTTCTCCTAGTTTTATGGTTTCAGGCCTCACATTTAGTCTTTAATCCATTTTGACTATATTTTTTGTGTATGATGTAATAAAGTGGCCCAGTTTCATTCTTTTGCATGTAGCTGTCCACTTTTTTCTGCACCATTTGTTGAAGAGACTATCCTTTCCCCAATAAGCTTAATTTTAACCTCTTTTTAAGATTTGTTGTTGGTAGTGGTTTTTGTGTTTTGTTTTATCTTATGTATGTATCAATGCTCTTGCTATCAATGAATACTTTTTTTTTCATTTAGAAATATTCTGTTAGTTCCTTAACTAATATTCTATTAATTCTTAACTTCTAGGAGTTTTTTTTTTTTAATAGCTGCTTCATGAGCAGCAAGAAAAAATCATGTAAACATACTATTTTCAAGGTACAGTATATTTAAAAGGAGTTATAATACATAACTGGCAAAAGATAGATACTGTGCTTAAGTACGGTATATCTTTGATAGGATAAGTAGTTGAGAGAGAGATAGTAAAAATATAATGAACAGCTAAAATTTAGATCTTATTTATGTGCATGTGTAGATATACACTTTACAGAGCATATATATTATGACACAGAAGTGAAGAGAAGAAGATATTAAAGAAAATATAAATAGTTGGTTGGGGAAACCTGGTTAAGATTCACCAGAAAATTGAAAAGATACCAGGACTAGAAGAGTTATCATTTGGTACAGAGGAAGAAGCTATTTTTAAAATGTGAAGTGTTTGGGTGCCTGGCTGGCTTAGTTGGTAGAGCATGCAACTCTTGATCTCTGGCTGTGAGTTTGAGCCCCACATTGGGTGCAAAGATTAGTCAAAAAAAAAAAAAAAAAAAGAAAGAAAGAAAGAAAGCGGAAAAAAATGTGCAATGTTTCAGAGTAAGATGTGAGGCTATGCAGACAAAATATGTCTAGGAAACTGAAAGGACCTTTAAGAATGTATGGGGGCGCCTGGGTGGCGCAGTCGGTTAAGCGTCCGACTTCAGACAGGTCACGATCTCGCGGTCCGTGAGTTCGAGCCCCGCGTCGGGCTCTGGGCTGATGGCTCAGAGCCTGGAGCCTGTTTCCGATTCTGTGCCTCCCTCTCTCTCTGCCCCTCCCCCGTTCATGCTCTGTCTCTCTGTCCCAAAAATAAATAAACGTTCAAAAAAAAATTTAAAAATAAATGTTAAAAAAAAAATGTATGGAAAATTAATTCATTATAGTGGGGCTAAAGAAGTAATTAGAACTGACAAAGAAATAATTGCATCTCACAATTGCTTCCTTGCTTGCTTGCTTTTTCTTTCTTTCTTTCTTTTTTGCATCTCACAATTTACAAAATGTCCTGTAATGTGGTTTATAAAATGCTTTCACAAACACCTTAGGTTATGAATATAGCTCCTCTGTGATTCCTTTGGTAGCAAGAATCCTTCCATATTGATCTCTCAGTCCCTAACACCTAGTTCTGGTGCTAATAGACTCACCAGTTGCTTACCAAATGATACATGGAATGGGGAACTTAAGAACAAAGCAGAATATTAACAGAAGGCAGATGAAGGAGACAGAACCCCATCCATAATAAGCATAGAACCAAAAACTAAGGAACTGTAATACACACACACACACACACACACACACACACACACACACACACACACAGTTACTAAGCCCTTGAGTATATAAAATCTGGCTCCTAAGAGGTAATAAAACTAGGTTATTAAACCAGGCCGCCTTTGTAAATACCCACGGGACAATTTGATCCCCATGGTATTAACATGAATGGTAAAAGTAAGAAACAAATTGTTTTAGCAATAGCTGGAAGTGTAAGTTGGCAGGCAGTCAAAGTAATTAATCAGTGACCTGGTTCTCATGCTATGTTTTTCAGAATATCTAATTAATACAGTACTAATTTCTCATCTATGAAATGGAAATAATAATAAACCTCAATGTTGTGAGGAATTAAAGAGATTCAAATAAATTCCTTAATATAGGGTCTGTTTTAAGTTGTTACGTATTGTTTCTCTGGAATTTCAAGTAATTTCATATCTTTTAGAGCTAGAGTTTTTATTTCTTTTTCTGGTGGTATTGAAGCCTTGGCTTCCCTTTTTCTATGTTTGTAATCAGCTTGTTAGAAATTCAGCTATATTATAAAAAGAAAGAAATTCAGATATAAAATATCTAGTGCTTCAACTGAAGTAGATGCATATGGTTATTTATGGAAAATTTTGAAGGCCAAAGTAATAAAAAAAATTTCCTTTTTCTTGCTATTTTCTAGCTATTTCTGTATCAAATTTGGGATAATTTTATTAGGATAATTTACAAATTGTCCTGGATGCACTTACTATTGCTCTGAATTTTTATTAGCTTATTAATAAGAGATAAGCATACAATAAGTGGAAAATATTTTTTATACAAATTCCTAAACATTTCTAAAAATAGCCAACATTTTAGCTAATGGCAAGCTTAATACTTAGATTTCTTAGGTAGAAGGTACAATTTTTTTTTAATACAGGAAAATATAGTCTCTGCTCTTACTCTCCCTTCACATACTCATAGAAAAAAATAACAAAAGAAAAGAAAAAGAAAGGAAGATATGCACAAGCCCAAAAATTAGTAGTAGCAATTTTTTTTAGTTATATAAAGGATTTTAGGGTTTTATTTCAAAACTGTTTGCTGGCTGTATATATTGCTTACAGTTTCTACATTTTTTATTCTTTTTTAAAAAAACTGAACACAATAACAACATTTAAGGAAATTTAAAAATACAGAAAAGTAATTCTATGAACCTAAAATCTGTTTTTGTTTGCTTATTTCTTTTTGGATTTTATTTTTATCCATTTGTGGTTCTAGCAAACACAATTGACAAACAAATATTCTCTTTTAAAGGTGGATATCCTTTAGAAGAGGACACATAAAGGTAATTATTTACATCTTAGTAAGAATTACATTAAGGAGCCAGGTTTGTTTTTCTCCTAACAACTAGTAGTAATTAGGACACTGAAAAAGAGTGTTAATTAGGGAGGAGTAGGGGAGCAGTATGAGATTTTGGCATAAGGCATCAAGTGGCCTTTGGGATGGGAATTGGTGTTTTGTTGTTTTTTTTTTTTAAGTTTATTTATTTATTTTGAGAGACAGAGAGCACGTGCATACAATCAGGAGCAGAGAGGGAGGGAGAGAGAATCTCAAGCAGGCTCTGCAGGCTGTCAGCCCAGAGGCCGATGCAGGGCTCAAACCCAGAAACCATGAGATCATGACCTGAGCTGAAATCAAATGTCAGATGCTTAACAGACTGAGCCACCCAGGCGCCCCTAGGATGGGAATTGGGAATGGGATCCTAATTGGAGTGGATCATCAGAGGTAGGTGAAGTCAGAGAAAATGGGTAAGTGGTTGACTCCAAAGGCAAATTTTGGCAGCTACATAATTTTAGAATCATTAGATCTGGGAGGGCCAAGGATCTTAATCTTCTAATCTAGGGTCCACTGGATTCCACTTACCATGACTTCATTCTTTCTTTTCTTCTTTCTTTCTTTCTTTCTTTCTTTCTTTCTTTCTTTCTTTCTTTCTTTCATTTATTTTGAGAGCGCATGAATGGGGCAGGGGCAGAGAGGGAGAGTACCCCAAGCAGGCTCCGTGATGTCAGCACAGAGCCCAATGCAGGGCTCAAACTCCTGAACCTACAGATCATGGCGTGAGCCAAAACTAGGAGTCCAACGCTCAACTGACTGAGCCAACTAGGTGTCCCTCATTCTTTCTTTTTTAACCAAGTGAATTAACACACATTTAAAAAAAATTAAGAAATGGGGTGCCTTGGTGGCTCAGTCCATTAAGTGTCCACCTTCAGCTCAGGTCGTGATCTCGTGGTTCGTGAGTTTGAACCCTGTGTCGGGTGCACTCTGTGCTGACATCTGGCAGCCTGGAGCCTGCTTCAGATTCTATGTCTCGCTCTCTCTCTGCCTTTACCCCACTCATACTGTCTCTCTCTCTCTATCAAAAAAAAAAAAAAGAAAGAAATGTGTTGGATACCTACAATATGCCCCACATTGTGAACATTAGAAAATATGTAACAGACATAGGCCTTTCCTCTAGGAATTTAATATACAGTTGTAGAGACCTGACCTCTTATGAACCACTGGTATTTGTGGTTTAAGTGCATGGGAATATATTGCACAAACATAATTTATCTACTTTTGTGTCTTCTCACCTCCTCTGCTCACCACAGCTCTACTCTTTCCATTCTTGAATTTTAAAAAAGTGTTTCTAGAACTTTCTCCCTGTTTCACCCATGTTTACTTTTTCTTCATCTTGAAGTGTCACCCGCGATGATTAGTGAATAAAGTGCTATGTGGGCATTTTACACATTCAGAGGTTTTTTAACAAGTAATTTACAGAGTACCAGCTGTGCAAGGTCTTGTGTCCGGGCACTAGGAATACAGTAGTAAACTAGATCTAGGTTATGATTTCACGGTTCATGAGTTGGAGCCCCATATTGGGCTCTGGGTTGAAGGACAGGGCCTGCTTGGGATTCTCTGTCTCTGGTCTCCCTCTCTCTTTGGCCCTCCCCTGCTCCTCTCTTTCTCTCCCTCTTTCAAAAAGGAATAAATAAACATTTAAAAAAACTGTTTTGTGTTGTATAAAATATACATCCCATAAAATGCAAAATCTAAGTATATAGTCTGATGGATTTTTTTAATGTTTATTTTTGAGAGAGAGAGAGAGCAAGCAGAGGAGGGTCAGAGAGAGAGGGAGACAGAATCCAAAGCAGGCTCTAGGCTCTGATCTAACAGCACAGAGCCTGACATGGGGCTTGAACTCACGAACCGTGAGATCATGACCTGAGCCTAAATTGGATGCTTAACTGACTGAGCCACCGAGGAGCCCCTGGCCCAGTGAATTTTAGTATGTATGTACCTTTGTAACCACCACCCAGATAAAGATACAGAACATTTATAGCACCCTTAAAGGTGTCCTTGTGACCTTTCCCAGTCCACACTTGTTGGACACTTGTCCAACTTGTTGCCCCTAGATAGCCATTATTCAATTTCTGTTATTCTATATTTCTATTATTTTATGATAAATTGATTTTGCTAGTTCTTGAAAACATAAATGTAATCATACAGTATTTATACTTTTGTGTCAGGTTTTTCTTTTTTCAGTTTATATCTGTAAGATTCACCCATGATGTGTGAAGTAATGTTATCTGTTTTTTAATAGCCAAATGCATTCATCCCTCTCAGATATATACTTAGCAGAAGTGGAATTGCAGGATCACATGGTAGTCTATATTTATACCTTCCAAAGTGATTGTACCAATTTATATTCACACCAGCAATACATGAGGATTCCAATGCTCCACTGTCTTGCTAATTTATTGTCAGGCTGTTTAATTTTAGCCATTCTAGTGGATATGTAATGCTATCTCATTGTGGTTTTAATTTACATTTCCCTGTTTGACATTTGATTTTGGACATCTATTCATACACTTATTGGCCATTTGGAAATCCTCAGCTGTGAAGTGCCTGTTCAACTTTGTGTCTATTATTTTATTGTATATTGTCTTTCTGCAAAAGGCATTTCAGGCAAAGGGAGTATTCTTTTTTGTTGTTTATTTACTTATTTTTGAGAGAGAAAGAGTGAGCATGGGGGATGGACAGAGAGAGACACAGAGAGAATCACAAGCAGCTTCTGCGCTGTCAGTGCAGAGCCAGATGTGAACCCATGAATCGTGAGATCATGACCGAGTCAAAACCCAAGAGTCAGATGCTTAACCGACTGAGCCACCCAGGCATTCCAGGCAAAGGGAGTATTGAAAGAGTGTGGGGCTGCTTGGAAGGTAAGGTACGTTGTAAGGAGGTACAGAGAGCTAATAGTGTCATCACGGCTTTGGGAACAAGGAAACTGAAGCATAAAGAAGCTAAATAACTTGCCCAAGTAAGTGGCAGACCCAGTATTTGAACACAGACTCCAGTGTCTATACTTCCCGCCCCCCCCCCACTTTATTGAGGTATAATTGACAAATTATAATATATTTAAGGTATTTAACCACTGTGCCTGAGTGGCTCAGTTGGTTAAGCGTCTGACTTCAGCTCAGGTCATGATCTCCCAGTTTGTGACTTCGAGCCGTTCGGGGTCTGTGCTGACAGCTCAGAGCCTTGAGCCTGCTTCAGATTCTGTGTCTCCCTCTCTTTCTGCCCCTCCCCTGCTCTCTCCCTCAAAAATAAACATCAAAAAATATACAATGTGATGATTTGATATGTATATATATTGTGAAGGGATTCTTACAATCAAGTTAATTAACACATCCATCACCTCACATAGTTACCTTGTTTTTGCTCAGTGTTTGTGCTCTTAACCACTGTGATATACCCTTTATAAAAGTGATAGGATCTTAGATGTGAAAGGAAACTTAGAGATTGTCTGATCTGATCCTTTCAATTTTTCTTTTTTTCCCCCAATTTTTAAAATTTTATTTTATCATGATAAAATATACGCAACATAAAACTTGCCATTTAATTATTTTTAAGTGTACAGTTCAGTATCATTTAATCTTCACATTACTATGCAACCATCACCACTGTTAATCTCCAGAACTTTTTCATCTTTCCATATCAAAACTCTGGGCCCATTCAATTAATAACTCCCTTACCTTCTCCCCCCAGCCCTGGTAATCTGCCATCTACTTTCTATTTCTATTAATTTGACTATTCTAAGTACCTTTATATAAGTGGAATCATTGAATATTTGTATTTTTATTTTTGGCTTTTTTCACCTTGCATAGTACCTTAAAGATTCACTCATGTTGTGGCATATATCAGAATTCCTTCCTATTTTTAAGATTTTTTTTTTTATTTTTAAATAATCTCTTCATGCAACATAGGCCTCAAGCCCCAAGATCAAGAGTTCATGCTCTACCGACTGAGCCAGCCAGGCTACCCAGAATTCCCTTCATTTTTAAAGGCTGAATAATATTTCTTTGTAGGTATATCACATTTTGTTTATCTATTCATCAGCTGATAGACAATTAAGTTGTTCCTAATTTTCACTATTATGAACAATGCTTCTATGAACATGGTTGTATAAATATTTCAGGTACCTGCTTTCAGTTTTTTCTTTGTGTATTCAGAAGTGAAATTGCTGGATCATATGGTAAATCTATGTTTAGTTGTCTTGAGGAACTGCCATTTTATATTTCCACCAACAGTATACAAGCGTTCCAATTTTTCCACATCCTGGCCAATACTTTTTTTTTTCTTTTTCCCTTCCCTTCTTCCTCCCTTCCTTCCTCCCTTCCTCCCTTCCTTCCTTCCTTCCAAAAGTGTGTGAAATAGTGGGATTTTTTTTCTTTTTTAAAGTTTAAGTAATCTCTAACCCAACATGGGGCTTGAACTTATGACCACGAGATCAAGAATCACATACTCTTCCAGTGGAGCCAGACAGGTGCCCCTCTGATTGTGGTTTTGACTGGATTTCCCTAATGATTAGTGATGTTTATCTTCGTTCCATGTGCTTATTGGCATGTCTTCTTTATAGAAATATCTATTCAGTTCCTTTCCTCATTTTTGAATTGGGTTATTTTCTTGTTGTTGAGGTTTTTTTAAGGAGTTCTTTATATACTGTAGATATTAATCCTTTATCAGGTAGATGATTTGCACATATTTTCTCTCATTCTGTGGGCTACCTTTTTACTTTGTTTTTTTGTTTTTGTTTTTTTTTTAATTTTTTTTTTCAACGTTTTTATTTATTTTTGGGACAGAGAGAGACAGAGCATGAACGGGGGAGGGGCACAGAGAGAGGGAGACACAGAATCGGAAACAGGCTCCAGGCCCTGAGCCATCAGCCCAGAGCCCGACGCGGGGCTCGAACTCCCGGACCGCGAGATCGTGACCTGGCTGAAGTCGGACGCTTAACCGACTGCGCCACCCAGGCGCCCCACCTTTTTACTTTGTTGATACCATCCTTGGTACACAAAAATTTTTAATTTTGATGAAGTACAGTTTGTCTTTTTTGTTGTTGTTCTTTTGTTTCCTGTGCTTTTGTTGTTACAGCCAAGAAATTATTGCCAAATCCAGTGTGGTAAAGCTTTTCCTGTATGTTGTCTTCTAAAGGTTTTTTTCTTCTTAGGAGTTATGGTTAGGTCTTTGATCAATTTTGAGTTTATTTTTCAATGTGGTGTTAGGTAAGGATCCAACTTCATTCTTTTACGTGTGGATATCCAGTTTTCCCAGCACCATTTGTTGAAAACACTATCCTTTCCTCATTTAATTGTCTTTTGTACCCTTGTTGAAAATCATTTGACAGTATATGAGAGGGTTTATTTCTGGACTCTATTCTATTTCATTGATTTATATGTCTGTCTTTATGCCAGCACCATATTGCTTTGATAACTGTAGCTTTGTAGTAAATATTGAAATCAGGAAGTGTGAGTCTTCCAACTTTGTTCTTTTTCAAGATTGTTTTGACTCTTTGAGTTTCCTTGAGATTTCATATGCATTTTATAGTTTATTTATTTATTTTTAGTAATCACTGCACCCATAGTGGGGTTCAAACTTACAACCCTAAAATCAAGAGTTGCATGCTCTTCTGACTGAGTCACCCAGGTGCTTCTCATATGCATTTTAGGATGGATCTTTCTATTTTTGCAAAATCATTGGGATTTTTATAAGAATTTCATTGAATGTGTAGATCAATGTATCTTAATAATAAGCATTCTAATCCATGAATATGGGATGTCTTTCCATGTATGTGTATCTTATTTAATTTCTTTCAGCAGTGTGTTGTAGTTTTCATTGTACAAGTCTCTTATTTCCTTGGTTAAGTTAATTTCTAAGAATTTTTTGTTCTTTTTGATGCTATTGTAAATGGATTGTTCTGTTATTTCCTTTTCAGATTGTTCATTGTTAGTATACAGAAACATAACTGATTTTTGTGTGTTGATTTTTTTTTAAGTTTATTTATTTGTTTAGAGAGAGAGAGAGTGCATGAGCAGGGGAGGGGCAGAGACAGAGGGAGAGAGAGAATCCCAAGTAGGTCCCTCACTGTCAGTGCTGAGTCCAACATGGGACTTGAAATCATGATCTGAGTGGAAATCAAGAGTTGGACACTTAACCGACTGAGCCACCCAGGTACCCCTATACAACAAGTTCATAGCAAAGCAGGAACTGATATCCAGACTTTTTTTAACTTCTGATCCAGTGTTTTATTATTTTTATTGTTTTTAAGTTTTTATTTAAGTAATCTCTACACCTAATGTGGGGCTCAAACTCTTGACTTTGGCTCACGTCATGATCTCACGGTTTGTCAGTTCGAGCCCTGCATCAGGCTCTGCATTGACAGCATAGAGCCTTCTTTGGTTTCTATCTCTCCTTCTCTCTCTGCCCTTCCCCCACTCTCTCTCTCTCTTTCAAAATAAATAAATAAACTTGAAAAAAAAAAAAAGAGTTGCATGCTCTTCTTATTGAGCCAGCCAAGTGCCCCCTGATCCAGTGTTCTTTCCATTATACTGGGTTGTCAGGAATATGGATAGCGAGTTATGGAAAGGGGTAACATGATTCTCTTGTTATGTGTTTACTTTAGAATATTTTCACATCAATAAATCTAGTAGATGACAGTGTAGAGAAATTTTAGCGTTAAGAGGTTTTTTTGCTATTTGATTTATAACTCCAAATTTTTACATCTGACAAAGTTAAGTTTACTTAACTTTCAGAATGTCATTATTCTTTGCATTTCTTCAGTGCAGTTACAATTGGAACTGATATGCTGGAATTGGACTGCCATATCACAAAAGATGAACAAGTTGTAGTGTCACATGATGAGAATCTAAAGAGATCAACTGGAGTCAATGTAAACATCTCTGATCTCAAGTACTGTGTAAGTAACAATGCATGATAAACTACTATCTAATAGATACTAGAGCCTGTAAGATTATTAAAAGCAATGAATGCCAGATAGTGTTTCAATAAATAATAAAAAATAAATGAGGGGCGCCTGGGTGGCGCAGTCGGTTAAGCGTCTGACTTCAGCCAGGTCACGATCTCCCGGTCCGTGAGTTCGAGCCCCGCGTCGGGCTCTGGGCTGATGGCTCAGAGCCTGGAGCCTGTTTCCGATTCTGTGTCTCCCTCTCTCTCTGCCCCTCCCCCGTTCATGCTCTGTCTCTCTCTGTCCCAAAAATAAATAAACGTTGAAAATAAATAAATAAATAAAAATAAATGATAGTGATTAAATAATGAATGTCAAAGAAAATTTTAAAAACTATTCTAGGGGCACTTGTGTAGCTCAGTTAAGCATCCAACTTCAGCTCAGGTCATGATTTCACAGTTCATGGGTTGAAGCCCTGTGTTGGGCTCTGTGCTGACAACTCAGAGCCTGAAGCCTGCTTTGGATTCTGTGTGTGTGTGTGTGTGTGTGTGTGTGTGTGTGTGTGTGTCTGCCTCTCCCCTGCTTATGCTGTCTCTCCCTCTCTCTCTCTCTCTCTCTCCTTCTCTCTCAAAAATAAATAAACATTAAAAAAAAAGAAAACTATTCTAATTTCCAGTGAGGATTTGTACTTATTACAGACACCTGTGGATACATTTTGGAGACTTTTTTTTTTTTTTTCAACGTTTATTTATTTTTGGGACAGAGAGAGACAGAGCATGAACGGGGGAGGGGCAGAGAGAGAGGGAGACACAGAATTGGAAACAGGCTCCAGGCTCCGAGCCATCAGCCCAGAGCCCGACGCGGGGCTCGAACTCACGGACCGTGAGATCGTGACCTGGCTGAAGTCGGACGCTTAACCGACTGCGCCACCCAGGCGCCCCTGGAGACTTATTTTTATAAATATTTTAACAAAATTACCAAAGTCTTCAAATGTAAAACTACTAAAATTCAACTTGCTTGAAGTATTCTATAATTTATTTGATTCAGATTAAATATATGAATTACTTTTAGTCTTCAAGGATAGGAAATCTGATTTTAGTGGTTTACATGCCATTATAGTAAAGACTGATAAATGGGTGGGAAAAATAAATGCTTTATTTTACCACCTAAAGAAAACTTATGTTAACAGGATACTATCTGTATGTATATCTTGTATGTTTTTTACATGGTTATGATCCTACTGTATATTATGTATATTGTGTTTTTAAACACTTTAACATTATGGCATGATACACATTTTTCCATGCTTTCTCATTTAATAGACTTTAGTTTTTAGAGCAGTTATCAGCAAAATTGAGCAGAAAGTACAGAGTTTCCACTAACTTCTGAACCTGTACATGTACAGCCATCCCTTCCCCCCAGCCCCCCGTCAACATCCTGCACCAGAGTGTTACATTTGGTACAATCTATGAACCTACATTAACACATCATTGTCACCCCAAATCCATAGGTAACAGTAGGTTTATTTTTTTTTTTAATGTTTATTTATTTTTGAGAGAAAGAGAGAGAGTTTATTTATTTTTGAGTGGGAGAGGGACAGAGAGAGGGAGACACAGAATCCAAAGCAGGCTCTAGGCTCAGAGCTGTTTGCACAGAGCCTGACGTGGGGCTCATACTCACAAACCGCGAGATCATTACCTGAGCTGAAGTCAGACGCTTAACGAACTGAGCCAGACAGGCACCCCAGTAGGGTTTATTCTTAATGTTGTACATTCTGTAGGTTTTAACATAAAATGACATGTACGTTTTAATGTATAATAATATGTATCAACTATTACAAGTATCATACATAATAATTTCACTGCCCTAAAAATCCTTGGCCTGTTCATCCTTCCTGCCCCCCAACCCCTGGCAACCATTGATCTTTTTATTGTCTTCATAGTTTTACCTTTTCCAGAATGTCATATTGTTGGAATTGTTTGGTATTTAGCCTTTTCAGATTCCATGCTTATTTTTCATCAGCATTTTAAATGACTGCAGTTATTCCATTGATTGGATATGGAGTTATTTTTAACCATTCCTCTTCTGTTTTTGGGCATTTGAATTAGTTCTAAGTTTTTTTTTATTTAATTAATTAAGAATAAAATAAAATGCCACTTAAAAAAAGTGTTTTAAGGATTCTAAAATCTGGGACTCCTGTCTGGCTCAGTTGGTGGAGCATGTGACTCTTGATCTCAGGGTCATGAGTTCAAGCCCCATGTTGGTCGTAGAGTTTATCTAAAAACAAAGTAAGAATCAAAAAAAAAGAAAAAACAAAAAACAAGAGAGTTCTAAAATGTGATAATAGAGGAATTCCCATTTTTCTGTACCCTTACCATTATTGAATATTATAACAAAAATTTCCTAAATTTTAATTTTAATTAGCATTTATTTATTTGTGAGTTTAGAGTGTTCTGTTTGATTGTCATTGTTTAAAATTGTCTATTCTTGACACTTATCTATTGAGATATTTGTATATTTATTATTGAGAAAAGGTCCGTATTAAATAGTACAGATTTCTTTTCTTATAAGTTGTGAAAGAAAGTAGTTCTATGATTGATTTGCTGTTTGGGATATTCTGCTAAAGAGTGCCCTATGTAAACATAGGTAATGTTTTATTCTTTTATTTTTTGAAGAAGCATATCTTTATCTTAATGTAAGACACCAAAATACTTAAAAATTTTTTTTAAATACTTTAAAATTTTGAGAGCTAACTTTTTTTTTTAAATCATATCTTTTAAAGGAACTCCCACCTTACCTTGGCAAACTGGATGTCACATTTCAAAGAGGTAATATTTCCCATTTGCAGCTTAAACATTTACATTAAAGTGTATTTGATATTTGTTTATACTGAGCATTAGATATACATGTGTGTTCTCTTGTCATAGTAAATTCCAGCTAAAAGTACTGTACTCAGTACCTACTCTTTCAGACCTACAGATCTGGGGGCGCCTGGGTGGCGCAGTCGGTTAAGCGTCCGACTTCAGCCAGGTCGCGATCTCGCGGTCCGTGAGTTCGAGCCCCGCGTCGGGCTCTGGGCTGATGGCTCGGAGCCTGGAGCCTGTTTCCGATTCTGTGTCTCCCTCTCTCTCTGCCCCTCCCCCGTTCATGCTGTGTCTCTCTCTGTCCCAAAAATAAATAAAACGTTGAAAACAAAACAAAACAAAACAAAACAGACCTACAGATCTGAAATCTGGACCCTAAGATGATAAAGGCTAGAGATTTAACTGGCTCATTCTATTTAAATTTATGTACAGGTAATTTAAGCCTGTATACTTAAAAAAAAAAAAAAAGCCTGAATACTAATTATAAGGAACCCAGATACTATTAGGGATGCTTTGCATTTCTAAAGCTTCAAATTGTAGACTATTACTATAACTTGCAGTAATAATCCATCATAAGCAAAAACAATAAGTGAAAAGACATTGAAAAGGACCCCTTTCAGATCATTACTGATTCTGTAACATTTGATTTTATGTCATTTCACTGCTCCCTATATTAAATTATTAAAGAGAATTCTATTACTCAAATAAACCACCCATTTCCTGGTCATTGTCACTTTTTAATCACAAGCATAGCAGTTTTCTCTCTTTTGAGGGAATATTTCTCACAAAGGAACATGTCCCTTGGCCCAGTTTGTTAGCTTTGTTAGAGTGGAAAATAGACCACCTGGAGATAAAGGTTGCTGAGCAGGTACAGGGACCCACACTATCACAATTCAGCCTCATGTTTTGAATGATTCAAATGTAACTCAGTAAAACTACAAGATGGTACATATTATGGTCCTTTGTATGGAATGGCTTGCATTTATTTAAAAAAAAATTTTTTTTAAATGTTTATTTATTTTTGAGAGACAGCATCAGCAGGGGAGGGGCAGAGAGAGAGGGAGACCTAGACATGAAGCAGGCTCCAGGCTGAGCTGTCAGCACAGAGCATGACGCGGGGCTCGAACTCACGAACCGTGAGATCATGACCTGAGCCGAAGTCGGACGCTTAACCGACTGAGCCACCCAGGTGCCCCTGGAATGGCTTGCATTTAGTTAAAACGTTGGTTAAATGTCAAGGATCTATTGATAATAATATTAAAAAAGAAATGTAACTACTTTGTGACCTAGATTTAAAACTGGCCAGTGTAATTTCCGTTTGGTTAGAAAATTTAAGAAAGCCAAGTAAAAATCAGAAAATTGCTTAAATTAGCTATCTCTAAAGGATGTTTCGATCTGAAAATGGTTTGATTTTACTTTCCAAGTATCATTAAGCTGGGTTGGTTTGAGGAAACACTTTTTTCATTCTTGTAATTTAATAGGATTATACTTGCCAAGCTATTATAATATTTGTGTCCATTGTGGATTTGTGAAGGTTAAAAACATTTCGTAAGTGAAGTGTTTTGTTTTGTTTTGTTTTGTTTTTTTGTTTCTTTTTTTATGTTTATAGAGCAAAGGCAAAACCTCACGAAGATTAAAAGATCCTTTGAGGGGAAAAATGTTTTTACTTTTTTTTCAGGTTTTATTCCTTTCTTTCTTTTTTTTAAGTTTTTATTTATATACCTTTCTCATAAAGTCATAAAATATTTGAATATGCAGTGACCTTTGAGACTATATAATTCTATCTCCTCCTGTTATAAATAAGGAAACCGAGGCATAAAGATGTAAATTAACTTGATTAAGGGCAGGCATACAACAAATAAATGACAGAGCTAGGACTTGAAACTAGGCCTTCATCTAACCAGGTCAGTGTTCAGCTGTACTGTCTGGCCTCGCCATCTAAAAAAATCTTTTTTTTTTTCTTAATTTTAAAAAATATTTATTTATTTTATTTATTTTATTTTTTTGAGAGAGAGAGACAGACTGATAAAGCACAAGCGTGCAGAGAGAGAGGGAGATACAGAAACTGAAACAGGCTCCAGGCTTTGAGCTGTCATCACAGAGCACCACACAGGGCTTGAACTCATGAAGTACAAGATAATGACCTGAGCCAAAGTCAGACACTCAACCGACTGAGCCACCCAGGCATTCCTAAAGAGTATCTCTCTCTCTCTCTCTTTTTTATTTTTTTTTTTTAAATTGTTTTTTCAACGTTTTTTTATTTTTTATTTTTTATTTTTGGGACAGAGAGAGACAGAGCATGAACGGGGAGGGGCAGAGAGAGAGGGAGACACAGAATCGGAAACAGGCTCCAGGCTCTGAGCCATCAGCCCAGAGCCTGACGCGGGGCTCGAACTCACGGACCGCGAGATCGTGACCTGGCTGAAGTCGGACGCTTAACCGACTGTGCCACCCAGACGCCCCCTCTCTCTTTTTTAATGTTTATTTATTTATTTTAAGAGAGAGAATGAGGGGCAGAGAGAGGGAGAAAGAGAATCCCAAGCAGGCTCCGGTGCTGTCAGCACAGAGCCAGATGTGGGGCTCAAACTTACAAATGGGGAGGTCATGACCTGTGCTGAAATCAAGAGTCAGATGCTTAACTGACTGAGCCACCCAGGTGCCCTAAAAGTCTTTTCTAATGCCTTATTAATAGCAATGCCATGTACATTCAAGTTTCAGACAGCTAAAAAGGATAATTTTCATTCATATTACATTCAGTTCATATTACAATTAAGAATGCCTTACATGTGAAATTTACTGCATTTAGGCTAATATACAGTACTTGATTCAGATTAGGTAGATAGTTGTTCCTTTGTGTGTGTGCGTGTGCGTCCTATTCCCCTCCTCAGAATTCTGGCTTATTTTTCTTTAAATATTAGAGAGAGAGAGAGAGAGAGAGACTGTCAACTCTCAGAGGAATACAGATTTTAGGCCTCTTGCTTTCTTTGTGATTCACGATTTTACCAGAGATGGTAAAGGTGCTTTGGTCTACCACAGGCTACATTAAAAAATAAATGTAAAGAAAGAATATAAAAATGTGTTAACCAAAGGGTTTGTTCTTATCTATCCTGCTAACTTGAAAGTGGATTTTTTTTCATGGAAAATACACATTCTGGATAGTCTAGGTTGGTCAGAATGATCACTTTAAAAGTTCTTGCATGCTTATAATAGGCTACTTCACTCATCCCGTCACCCAGCACATCCTATCGCTTACTCCTTGCGTGTCACTCTAGTTTTCCTCTTTCCCTTTTTGTAGTATTTCCTAGGTGGTTATCTTCTGCCCAGAACAATACTGGGGACAAACTTCTTTCCCCAACTCATTTTCTATATTCTGTGTTAGCTGAGGCATTAATTTAAATATTTTCACATCACTTTAACATACTTCGTTTTTTTTTTAGTTTAAAAAAAATTTTTTTTAATGTTTATTTATTTTTGAGACAGAGAGAGACAGAGCATGAATAGGGCAGGGTCAGAGAGAGAGGGAGACACAGAATCCAAAGCAGGCTCCAGGCTCTGAGCTGTCAGCACAGAGCCCAACACGGGGCTTGAACTCACGGACCATGAGATCATGACCTGAACCAAAGTCAGATGCTTAACTGACTGAGCCACCCAGGTGCCCCCCCCCCTTTTTAGTTATTATTGTAACTTAAATCCCCTTGTTTCTTTCTTTCTTTTTTTTTAAGTTTATTTATTTATTTTGAGAGAAAGAGAGCAAGTGGGGTAAGGGCAAAGAGAGAGGGGAGAGAGAAGGAATCCCAAGCAGACTCTGCACTGTCAGCACAGAGCCCATTGTGGGGCTGGAACCCACAAACCGTGAGATAATGACTTGAGCCGAAATCAAGAGTCAGACACTTAACTGACTATACCACCCAGGCTCCCCTAATTTCCTTGTTTCTCCCACTATTAGATGCAATACTATTCTTATTGTATAATGTTCCAAAGTTAGTTTTGTCTGTTTGACTTCTAAGTTGATCCTTGCAACCTTACCTTCATGTGAATAGCTAATGCCCATGGCAATTCTTTTGACTGCTAAATTAATTTTTTCACCCTTAACAAGCTATGAAAAATTTTACTTAACTAAAAAACAGTACTGTTTAAATGGAATGTAGCAATAGAAATGCTCTATATTTGCACTGTTACAATAGACAGTTAATCACGTGACTATTTTATTTATTTATTTATTTATTTATTTATTTATTTATTTATTTATTTGACTTTACATCCAAGATAGTTAGCATATAGTGCAATCAGGAGTAGATTCCAGTGATTCATCCCCTATGTATAACACCCAGTGCTCATCCCAGGCCCCCCTTAAGGCACACCTTCTACACATGAGGATGGACTCTGACAACATCAAAAGCACATGATCCATCCAGCTGAGGATTTCAGGAGACCTCTCCCTGTGTTCATATTGTTATGCTTAAAGTTCATGTGCTCTTTTTGTGACCAAGGAGGCAGAGCCAAATGATTGAGAGGCTAGTTAGTATGACCCAGAGTCCCACCATCTGAATTACAAGGAGTAGTAAAAAGACAAAAAGAATGGAATACAGAACAGACAAAACAGTAACACATTTTCCTTTTTTTCCTCATTTACATGCTGCCTTTTCATATGAGCCTTTATTATGGATAATTTTTTCACTTTTTGGAATAGATTTAATTTACTTTGTTGATATACTTCTTTGAACAATAAAGATGAAATAAAAGCTCTTTTACCATTTTGTTATTCACATGATAGTGGAATTGCAGTTTCAGAGGGAAGGGGAAATTTTATAAGACTTGCATAGCAAAGGGGCGTCTGACTTCAGCTCAGGTTATGATTTCATGTACTGGGCTCCACACTGACAGTGCAGAGCCTGCCTGGGATTCTCTGTCTCTAATCCCCTACCCCATCTCTCTCTGCCCCTCCCCCTCTTGCGTGCTGTCTTTGTCTCTCTCAAAAATAAATAAACTTAAAAATTACTTATATAGCATGTGTAGAATATTATGTAAATGATTCAAGGCAAAAGAGATTAAGGAAAAAATTAAGAAAATAACCCTCAGGAAATGTAAAAAATGATTAAAAAAATCCTCTTCTTATTTTTGTTGTGACTCAATTTTCTTTGAGTAGCTGTATTGATACAATTCTTTATTACTGAATTAGCATGTATTTCCCTTGCCTGAACATATATATATATTCTCAATCTCTGAAAATTTCAGTGGTGATAGCTTAGCAAAACTTTCCAAACAACCTCAGTGTCCACTAGCAGGGTATAGGGAAGGAAACATTTTTTCCCCTTCTGCTCTCTAGGTTCTCAGCAAGGCTCTGTAACAAAAGAGAGATTAACAAGAGAAAGACAGAAGTTTATTAATATGTGTGTGTCATGGAGAACCTCAGGGATGAGTAACTCAAAGGTGGCTAGAACTTGAGTTTATATAGCATCTTAAACAAATCCAATACATTTTCAGAGAAATGACAAGACAAAAGGGATTTTGAGTTTCTAGGGTGGCAAATTGTGGGAAGGTGGATATAAAGGTGAATAAGGAAAGATAAAGGCTAGTCAGCAGTTTGTATTGTGGAGTCCTGTGGTGCTGATAAGGGTCTAAGGTTGTTGGTGATTACGTTTTGGAAAAATTTAAGTCTTGTTTCTAGGCAGATGGGAAAGGACCGAGATTTTCTCATATCTGTTTCATCTCAGTTGCCTTACGTTCAAAATAATCCTAATGCCAAACTGCCATATTTTGGAAGTGGTAAACTCTGTTACCTTTCTGGGGGAATGGTTAAGTTAAAATAATTAAGGGACAGGGCGCCTGGGTAGCTCAGTTGGTTGAGCTTCTGACTCCTGATTTTATTTATTTATTTATTTATTTAAAAAAAATTTTTTTTAAGGTTTATTTATTTTTGAGACAGAGAGAGACAGAGCATGAATGGGGGAGGGTCAGAGAGAGAGGGAACACAGAACGTGAAACAGGCTCCAGGCTCTGAGCAGTCAGCACAGAGCCCGACGCGGGGCTCGAACTCACGGACCGCGAGATCGTGACCTGAGCCGAAGTCGGACGCTTAACCAACTGAGCCACCCAGGCGCCCCCTGACTCCTGATTTTAGCTCAGGTCATGATCTCACGGTTTGTAGGTTTGAGCCCCGCATTGAGCTGTGTGCTGACAATGCGGAGCCTGCTTGGGATTCTCTCTCCCTGTCTCTCTGCCCCTCCTTTGCTCATGCTATCTCTCTCTCAAAATAAATAAATAAAACTTAAAAAAAATAATTAAGGAGCATCTGGGTGGTGCAGTCAGTTAAGTGCCCGACTCTTGATTTCGGCTTGAGTCGTGATCTCTCAGTTTCTTGAGATTGAGCCGCACATGCTATCAGCACAGAGCCTGCTTGGGATTCTCTCTGTCTCTCTCTGCCCCTTCTCCGCTCGCACCCTCTCTGTCTCTCTCAAAATAACAGAATAAGATTGGTGGATTAACACTATCAATGTCATGGTTATGATATTGTAGTATAGTTTTACAAGAGGTTATCATTGGGAGATCTGGGTAAAAGGTGCACAGATCTCTATTTTTCTTATAACTTCAAGTGAATCTATAGTTATTTCAAAAAGTTTAATGAAAAAAATTTTAAATCATAATTCTAAATATAGTGTATGAACATGCAACATTTATTTTTTTACTTATGTAAAAGATCAGATTAAGGTCTGTAGGTATGCTATTATAACTCTTATTAAATTACGCATAGAAGGGGCACCTGGCTGGTTCAGTCAGTAGAGCATGTGACTCTTGATCTTGGGGTTGTGAGTTCAAGCCCCATGTTGGGTGTAGAGATTACTTAAAAATAAAACCTTTAAAAAATTATGCATAGGATAAAAATGGTCACAATGCTTATATCTAAGTTGTTGGATTTTAAATGATTTTTCTTTCTTCATACTTTTCATCATTTTGTAAATGCCTTATTATGAATACATACTATTGTGAAAACAATACTTTTTTTCCTAATCATCAAAAAAAGTGAAAGTTATCTTTTAAAAATACTTTCAAAAATCTTGCTTTCTCAGCATGCCAGTGTGAAGGAAAAGATAACCGAATCCCATTACTGAAGGAAGTTTTTGAGGCCTTTCCTAATACTCCCATTAACATCGATATCAAAGTCAACAACAATGTGCTGATTAAGAAGGTACTTAAGGCATTGCCTCTTCTGACTGTATTGTATTTCACAAACTAAATGAGGCTAGAGTAAGTGACTTCATAGATTGCTACTATTTAAGGAAATGTGATACTCTAGGGATCAGTATTGTTTTAAATAATGCCCTGGTAGAAGAGATCACTTTACTATAGGAAAGCCTATTTTCAGAGTGAGTGGTCTTGTCTCAGTCATGCATAAAAGTGAGCTCCTGAGAACCAATTGTTCTGGCAATTAACTTCTTCAGATTTAACTTGCTTTGTTGGTAGTTTATATCAAATGACTAAATAGTGGTACTCTCTTAGATAAATCATATAATGGTAAAATGTAAGTAATTGCTTATATTTTATAAAATAATCTGGATTCATATATTCGTCCAAAAGTTTGTATGACTCACTAGCAGAGTCAGTTGTAACCCATTTGTAAAGTGAAATAATGTAAATGGATTTACAAATAGGCACATGCATCAACTTTTGAATTTTCACATGTAGGTTTCAGAGTTGGTGAAGCAGTACAGACGAGAACACATAACAGTGTGGGGCAATGCCAGTTATGAAATTGTAGAAAAGTGCTACAAAGAGGTAAGCTTCAAAAATGATACAGAAAGATCTTTCTTGCTGTTGTTGTATATCTATACATGGTCTTACAGTAATAATTTTTTAAATTACCTTATTTCAAAGCCTCATACAAAGACAGATGGTACTGGGTAGAGGCACCTAACCAGAAGTTTACTAATAGAGATAATGGATTTAATAGAAATAATGGACCTTACAGTTTAAGTTCTATGTACTTGGGCTGGCTCACAGAATTTATTTTCACATGCTAATATTAGTTGTTTGCCAACACTTTATTATGTACATTATGAAACAAAATATGATTCCTATCTTTTAATGTCTGTTTTTTTGGTTCGGTTATTGAAATTTTCTGTGTAATTTTGAATTGAGGAAAGTATTTAGTCATTCAACTCTATAGCTCAAGCTTCTCTGTTCCCTGCCTCCCAAACAGAATTAATCAAATTAATCCAGCATCATAATTATCAGGTGGTATATAAAAGTAGGGCCATCCACCTACTGAGATCTTTCTGTTTAAAGAAAATATATCTATAAAAAGTTAATTTGATATATCTTGACATGGTTGCTAAGCCTCTATAAGCAAGTTTAGCTCTGTACTATAGCTTCTATAAGTATAGCTTATATAGTTATATACTATAGCAAGTATAACTAGGAGAATATGAAATTCAAAATGTTAAAAAACCTTAAGCATTGAAGACTCTCTTTCAAAATACAAGTGATAGTGCAGAAGAAATATTGTGACATAAGTAGCAATTTAAAATACAAAGTTTTCTTTGGGGAGGCCCCTCCTTCCTCACAAAAAAGGTAAAAACATAGATCCAGAATTGTCACCACTACAATTAAAAGTACAGTTGAAGGCCTCATTAAGGCAAGTAAGTTTTATTTATGTGCCACAGGTTCTCTGAGATCCCAAGGTAGCTTGTGTACAAAAGGAGAAAACAAAGTAGTCATTGGGACAAATGGCTTCAGATTCCTGAGAATTTAGGACTAATATTTTTCCATAATTCATCATTGTCTAATGGTATTTTCACATGTCATTAAAAGTGAATGTATTATTGAAGTTTTACATTTTTATTTATTTATTTACTTACTTATTTGAGACAAAGAGCAAGTAGGGGAGGTGCTGTCAGTGCAGAGCCTGATGTGGGGCTTGATCCCATGAACTGCAAGATCATGAACTGAAACCAGGAGTCAGAGGCTTAACTGACTAAGCCACTCAAAAAATTTTTAAATAAAAAATAGGAGCGCCTGAATGGCTCAGTTGGTTACGTCTCTGACTCTTGGTTTTGGCTCAGGTCATGATTTCACAGTTCATGAGATTAAGCTCTGACAGCACAGAACCTGTCTGGGATTCTCTCTTTCCCTGTCTCTCTGCGCCTTCCCTGCTCATGTGTGCTCTCTCTCTCTCTCAAAATAAATAAATAAAAATTTTTAAAAATTCTTAAAATAAAAAATAGTGATAACAGCAAATGTTGAAGAAGATTTGGAGAAGCTGGATCTCTCCTACATTGTTAGTGGGAATGTAAAATACGACAACCACTCTCTTAATTAGTTGGATAGTGTACCCAAACTAAACATACACTTACCATATTAACCAGCAATCTCACTCTTGGACGTTTATCTCAGAAAAGTGAAAACTTGTGCACAAAAAACCTGTCTATGAATGTTTATAGCAGCTTTATTTATAATAGCAAAGTACTAGAAACCAACCAAAATGACCTTCAGTGGGTAGATGGCTAAACATGATGTAATACTATTCAGCCATAAAGGGAAAGGAACTACTGATACATGCAACAACTTGGGCTGCCCTCATCCTTGATGTCATTTCACTTGGAAAAAATGAACCTCAAAAGGTTACATACTGGAATCACCTACATTGCACACCTGAAACTCACATATATAACACTGTATGTTAACTGTCTGGAATTGAAATTAAAATAAAAACCTAAAGAAACAAAAACCAAACCAAAACAAAAAGGCTGCATACTGTATGATTCCATTTATGTAACATTCTCAAAACTATACACACAGAGCAGATAAATGGCTGTCAGGGGACAGGGACTGGGGGCAAATACAGAGAGGCAGCAGGAGGGAGTTCTCATTTGTGATGGAGCTGCTCTGGCTTTTGACTGTGGTGGTGGTTACACGAATCAGTACATTGTTAAAACTGCACTAAACCAAACACATGCACAAGTGAATGGAGATTTTAAAAAAGGTGAAAACTGCATAAGGTCTATGGTCTAAATGATATACCAGTATAATGATATTATACTACTGTTATGTCAAATGTTACCATTTGAGGAAGCTGGGCTAAGGGCACATGAGACTCAACTTCCTGTGAATCTATTATTTTGAAATAAAAAGTCCACTTTTGACCCAGAATTATAGAACTTTTCCTTTGATTCACCAATTTTTTTTAGAAGCCTCTGGCTTTCTGTCATTTTAGAATTTAAAAACTCCAAACTTCCAGCAGTCATTTTCAGACATCATAGTAAACATGTCTCAAAATATTTGTCATTCATATCATGAACATACCATATAATTAAGTCATACATCTTTTACAATTCTTTTTTTTTTAATTAATGTTTATTTATTTTTGAGAAAGAGAGAGAGAGACAGAGTGTGAGCGGGGGAGGGGCAAAGAGAGAGGGAGACACAGAATCCAAAGCAGGCTCCAGGCTCTGAGCTGTCAGCACAGAGCCCAATGTGGGGCTCAAACTCACAAGCCATGAGACCATGACCTGAGCCCAAGTCGGAAGCTTGACCGACTAAGCTACCCAGGCACCCCTCTTTTACAATTCTTAAAATACGATTTATAAGAATTTTACATTAGTCCTTTAATTCCCAAATGCTAGCAACTAAAAATATAAAAAAAAAAAAAAAAGCAGCACACCGTGGTAAGAGGAAAACATGTAGAGCTTATTTCCATTTAATGGCTTTTATTTTTTTTAATTTTTTTATTTAAAAAAAAATTTTTTTTAAACGTTTATTTATTTTTGAGACAGAGAGAGACAGAGCATGAACGGGGGAGGGTCAGAGAGAGGGAGACACAGATTCTGAAACAGGCTCCAGGCTCTGAGCTGTCAGCACTGGGCCCGACGCGGGGCTTGAACTCACAAACCGCGAGATCATGACCTGAGCTGAAGTCGGCCGCTTAACCGACTGAGCCACCCAGGTGCCCCTCCACTTAATGGCTTTTAATTCATTCTAACTTAATGCAGTGGTTCTTTTGTTTGTTTTGTTTTGTTTTTTGAGAGAGAGAGGGAGCGCGTGGGGAGGGGAGAGGGGTAGAGAGAGAGAGAGAATTTTTTTTTTCTTTTTTGAGAGAGAAAGGGCATAAGTGAACGAGGGTGTTGAGAGAGAGGGAGAAAGAGAATCCCACGAGGGGCAGAGAGAGAGAGAGAAAGTGGAACTTACCCAAGGCGGGGCTCGTGTTTACCCGATGCAGGGCACCAGTTCACCCAAGTGTACTCTAACTCACGAACCGTGAGGTCATGACCTGAGCTGAAGTCAGATGCTTACCCAACTGAGCCACCCAGGTGCCCCACTGAATGCAGTGGTTCTTAAAGTTGGCTGGATGTTGGAATCCTAAATCCTAAATAAAGATACTAATACTTAGGTCCCATTCCCTAAATTCTATTTATTTTGTTCAAATATAGTTGACATAATGTTATATTAGTTTCAGGCGTACAACACAGTGACTGGACAAATCAGTACTTTATGCTGTGCTCACCACAAGTGTAGCCACCATCTGTCAACCATGTAACACTATTACAATACCACTGACTCCACTCCCTATGCTGTATCTTTTATCCCCATGAGCTGTTCATTCCATAGCTGGAAGCCTGTATCTCTTACTTCTCTTCACACATTTCTCCCACTCTCCTCCCCTCTGGCAACCACCAGTTTGTTGTCTGTATTTATGGGTCTGTTTCTGCTTTTTGTTTGTTTATTCATTTTGTTTTTTAGATTCCACATGTAAGGGAAATCATACGGTATTTGTCTTTCTCTGTCTAACTTATTTCACTTCATGTAATACCCTCTCAGTCCATCCATGTTGTCACAAATGGCAAGATCTCCAGATATTCTAATTTAGAAGATACATAGTGGCACCAGCTGTTATGTCAGTGGTGTGCCAGCATACCAAACCCCACCCTCTCCCACCACCAGCAGCCTTGCATGGCTCCCAGAAATACCAATTATTTTTTTTAGTTCTCTGGGTCCAAAGTTGTGTAAGTTTTGAGGGTCAGCTCCTAGCCCTATTTTTCCCATAAGCTCTGTTATTTTCAGTGCATGAATTTGCAGAAATCAAGTTTTTCAGGGACTTGTACATTGTGTTACAGCTGAAACACCTGTATATAAATAAGTCTAAAATATTACAGAGAGACATATGAACAGAGAGAGAAGAAATGCTCAAACTTATTTATTCTCTTTTATTCTATTTTTTTTTAAATAAAGAAGTGAGTAATTTAAAGCTAATATGTAAAATAAATTACTTGTGGGGCACTTGGGTGGCTCAGTAGGTTAAGTATCCAACTTGATCTCAGTTCAGGTCTTGATCTCAGGGTCGTGAGTTCAAGTACCGCATTGAGCTCTGTACTGGTGTATAGCCTGCTAAAAAATAAAATGAAATAATAAAATAAATTACTTTTTTGCATAACTTTTTCAATATATTATTTTTGTATAGAAAAAATCAACTCTACCATAATTTCTATGTTTTAAAGACAAATATAGGAGGGGCTAGGGAGAGGAGGATATGGGGAATTGTATGCTAGGCATAGAGTTTCAGTTTTGCAAGATAAAAAGAGTGCATATCTATATGAAGCTTACATTCTAAGAGTTTTGAGATCTTGAACATATTTTCCAGTAGAAACCTAAAATGATGGCTTGATTCTTGGACTAGCTTACAAAATCTTAACTATATTTGATCAATAATGTAACTGAAAGATGACATATTTGCAACAGTGCTAATATATTTTATCTATAGATATTCATATCAATGTCATATCTTACTTAAATAATGTATAACTATATCTATAGATAAGAATACATATATATCTATATATAGATATATATGAATATATGTTGATCTTCAGTTACATATTTTTTAACTGGAAGTAAGGTTACTGAATGTTTCATATTTTCATTTCTTTATCTTGTTCTGTTAGATTCAGTGTGTTTAATCTCTAATAATAAGTACTGTCACCAACAGACAGAAGTGGTGTTGCAAACGCAGACATTAGGGAATAGAGAAACTTTAATATCATCAGTTGATGGTATAGGGCTCCAAGATAGATCTAACCCATTTGTCAAGGACTAACTATTTTTTTTTTTTTTTTTAATTTTTTTTTTCAACGTTTATTTATTTTTGGGACAGAGAGAGACAGAGCATGAACGGGGGAGGGGCAGAGAGAGAGGGAGACAGAGAATCGGAAACAGGCTCCAGGCTCTGAGCCATCAGCCCAGAGCCCGACGCGGGGCTCGAACTCACGGACCGCGAGATCATGACCTGGCTGAAGTCGGACGCTTAACCGACTGCGCCACCCAGGCGCCCAAGGACTAACTATTTTTAAATGTGGTGTGTTTAGAGATGGATATTGATAACTCAGGGAGTACTTTTAACAAGTGTCCAGATACAGTCTTGGAAATTTTGAGGATGTGAAATAATCTTCTTTATTGAGCAGTTGTAAAGTAACATATTGTTTGTGTCTTTTAGAATTCAGATATTCCTATACTCTTCAGTCTACAACGTGTTCTGCTCATTCTTGGCCTGTTCTTCACTGGTCTCTTGCCCTTTGTGCCCATTCGAGAACAGTTTTTTGAAATCCCAATGCCTTCTATCATATTGAAGTAAGTGGTTACTCTGTTTGCATCAATTATCATTATAGGGGGACTAAGATCAAGGCTCATTAATATCAATATCAGTGAAATAAAAGATTGCTGTAGGGGCACCTGGCTGGCTCAGTTGGCAGAGCGGGTGACTCTTTTTTGTTTTTTAATGTTTTATTTATTTTTGAGAGAGAGAGAGAGCAAGAGTGAGCATGAGTGGGGGAGGGGCAGAGAGAGAAGAGGAGAGAGGATCTGAAGCACGTTCTGCACTGATAGTAATGAGCCGAATTCGGGGCTCAAACTCACAAACCGCAAGATCACGACCTGAGATCACAGTCTCAACCAACTGAGCCACCCAGGTGCCCTAAGCATGTGACTCTTGATATTGGTATTGTAAGTTTGAGTTCCACATTGGGTATGGAGATTACTTTAAAAAATAAAATCTCAAAAAAAAAAAAAAAGAATAGACTGCTGTAGTTATTTACATGTTTGATAAACTGGCCTATATTAATAATGCCTTTTGAAATAATTAAGACATATTTTTCTAAAATGAACAATTTAGGATTATAAATATTTAATCTGGACCCTTTTCAGGTATCAATAACTTTATGGGCCTGTGTACCCAGAAGTCAGATACAAAGAATTGAGCTTAATTGTTGAAGCTTTTATGTTAACCTATAATAGCAATTGCCCTCCAACTTCCCTAATGTATTTATACTTCATCACAATAGGAAGTGGAAATTCCATTAAACTCCAAATTCACCATTAGTATTAATACACTGAGGGAGAAAAACAACTACTACCACCATAACAACAACCAAAAAAACCTCTGGGAAATAGGAGAAAGAAAAGGATAGTGTTTGTTTATAATAGATACTTCTATATTTACATAATCTTTCTCCTGGGTACAAAGCCTTGCTTTTCACGCACTCATTTACTTTAAAGATAAAAATACGTAAAACACTTAGCACCTCCTGGCAGATAATAAGCACTTAATAAATGATAGCTTTTATTGTTCCATTATCTTTATCATCAGTATCAGAGAAAGACAGCTTCATCTCATAATCCTGCACCAATAGAATGTGATTTCTAGCTGTAAATTTCTAATAATCAGAGTCATGACAAAGGAATTTGGAACTCCTGGGGAGATCATTTAAATGTGATGTCACCTGGGATACCTGGCTGGCTCAGTCAGTAGAGCATGCAACTCTTGATCTCAGGATTGTGAGTTTGAGCCCCACATTTGGCCTAGAGATTACTTAAAAAAAAAAAAAATTAAATGTGATCTCACCTGCATGGAAACTTTTTTCATCCCCAAACAGAACTTTAAAAAGTCAAACTGAACATTAGTGCAACAGTGATTGGGAAATACTGGTAAGAAAAACAGTTTGGTTGGTACCTTTGTATTTAGCATCTATGTTTCATGCTTGTTTTCCAATTTGAGTTTCTTTGTGATGAGCATGTTTATTTTATCTGTTCCCAGTTATATTTTTGGGCAGTCTTTGTAGCTATTTATCAGACAAAACAGAAACCACTTCTTGCCTACAAAGAAACCATTTTAATTTGCTGGATTAAAATGATTCCTAACCATTTATTCCTAAAGTACTTAGGTTTTCCTCTGGCCTGGCATGAACTATTGTGCTCTCTAAATTATGTGCACATGCTCCTTTTAGAAGTAGATATTACTGAAATACAGACATATGAACAAACTCATAGAATTAATCTTTTCTCTAAAAACTAATTGTGGGTTAAGACAAAGTAGAATATTGTGTGTGTGTGTGTGTGTGTGTGTGTGTGTGTGTGTGTGTGTGTTTTAATTTTTCTTTGATGGATGACAGTGGGTGCTTTCTAAGACAACATAATAATTTGTTTAATGAGCTGATTAATGTTTGAGATACTAAAAAACAGAGATTCCTAAAACTGCAACAAGTTCTTCCCACCTAGGCTAGAGTTAAAGAAAAGAGGATTTTATTTGGAGAGCTTCTAATAAAAACTGAATTCAGAGAGAAAGAAAAAAGTGAATTTAAGTGTGGAGACTCAAACATTCTAACAGTATAGTCAGGAGGAGTTAAAAAGGAAACAAGAAGTGAAGATCTGGGGAGAATGAAAATCACTGTGTGCTGTTAAACTTAGAAGCTGGGAAGTCTTCATAGTAGAGAGACGCTAACCAGAGATTTGCTATGGGCACAATGCCAAATTAATGATACAGGTAGTTGTGCTGCTCTAGGCATTGAGGAAATTGAAGAAGGAACTCAGTGTAGGTCTAAAGGTCAAGTACACTTTTTCAGTAGAAAAGATAATTGAAAAAAACAGGACCTACATTCAATATTCGCAAATCAAACAATGTGATACATCACATTAATAAAAGAAAGGATAAGAATCATATGATCATTTCAATAGATGGAAAAAGCATTTAACAAAGTACAACATCCATTCTTAATAAAAACCCTCAACAAAGGTTTAGAGGGAACATACCTCAACATAATAAAGGCCATATATGAAAAACCCACAGCTAATATCATCCTAAATGAGGAAAAACTGAGAGCTTTTCCTTTATGGTCAGGAATAACACAGGCATGTGAACTTTTGCCACTTTTATTCAACATAGTACTGGAAGGAATCGGACAACAAAAGGAAATAAAACTGGTAAGGAAGAAGTAAAACTTTCACTATTTGCAGATCACATGATACTCTATATAGAAAAGCTGAAAGACTCCACCAAAAAATTGCTAGAATTGATAAATGAATTCAGCAAAGTCACAGGATACAAAATCAATGTACAGAAATCTGTTGCATTTCTATACACCAATAATGAAGCAACAGAAAGAGAAGTTAAGGAATCAATCCCATTTATAATTGCCCCAAAACCAGTTAGGTACCTAGAAACAAATCTAACCAAAGAGGTGAAAGACCTGTATTCTGAAAACTATAAACACTGGTGAAACAAATTGAAGAGGACACAAACAAATGGAAAGACATCCTAGGCTCAAGGATTGGAAGAACAAATATTGTTAAAATGCTTATACTATCCAAAGCGATCAATACATTTAATGTAATCCCTATCAAAATACCAACAGCATTTTTCATAGAGCTAAAACAAACAAACCTGAAATTTCTATGGAACCACAAAAGACCCGCAATAGTCAAAGCAACCTTGAAAAAGAAAAACAAAGCTGGAGGCATCACAATTCTGGACTTCAAGTTATATTACAAAGCTATAGTAATCAAAACAGTATGGTACTGGCACAGAAATAGACACATGAATCAATGGAACAGAATAAAAAATCCAGAAATGAACCTACATGTATATGGTCAATTAATGGTTGACAAAGCAGGAAAGAATATCCAAAGGGAAAAAAAGATGTCTCTTCAACAAATGGTGCTGGGAAAACTGGATAGCAACATGCAAAAGAATGAAACTGGACCACTGTCTTACACCATACACAAAAAATAAATTCAAAAGGGTTTTTACACCTAAATGTGAAACCTGAAACCATAAAAATTCTAGAAGAGAACACAGGCAGTAACTTCTTTGACATTGGCCATAACAATTTCTTTCTAGATATGTCTCCTGAGGCAAGGGAAACAAAAACAAAAATAAACTATTGAGACTTCATCAAAATAAAAGTTTTTGCACTGTGAAGGAAGCAATTAGCAAAACTAAAAGGCAGTTTACAGAATGGGAGGAAATATTTGCAAATGACCGATCTGATAAAGGGTTAGTATCCAAAATCTATAAAGAACTTATAAAATGCAGCACCCCCAAAATGAATAATCCAATTAAAAAATAGGCAGAAGACATAAATAGAAATTTTTCATAGGAGACATACAGACAGCCAACAGACACATGAAAAAGATGCTCGATGGGAATGCAAGCTGGTGCAGCCACTCTGGAAAACAGCATGGAGGTTCCTCGAAAAACTAAAAATAGAACTATCCTACGACCCAGCAATTGCATGACTAGACATTTATCCAAGGGATACAGGTATGCTGTTTTGAAGGAACACATGCACCCCCATCCATGTTTACAGCAGCTCTATCAACAGTAGCCAAAGTATGGAAAGAGCCCAAGTGTCCATCGATGGATGAACGAATAAAGAAGATGTGATATATATATACACACACACACACAGACACACACACAGACACACACACACACACACACACACACACACACACAATGGAGTATTACTTGGCAATCAAAAAGAATGAAATCTTGCCATTTGCAACTATGGGGATGGAACTGGAGGGTATTATGCTAAGTGAAATTAGTCAGTCAGAGAAAGACAAAAATCATATGACTTCACTCATATGAGGACTTTAAGAGACAAAATAGATAAACATAAGTGAAGGGAAACAAAAATAATATAAAAACAAGGAGGGGGACAAAACAGAAGAGACTCATAAATATGGAGAACAAACTAAGGGTTACTGGAGGGGTTGTGGGAGGGCAGATGGGCTAAATGGGTAAGGGGCACTAAGGAATCTATTCCTGAAATCATTTTTGCACTATATGCCTAACTAATTTGGAGGTAAATTTAAAAAAAATTTAAAAATTTAAAAAAAAGATGGTCATCATCAATTATCATCAAGGAAATGAAAATCAAAACTACAATGAGATATCACCTCACACCCTTCAGAATGGCTAAAATAAAATCTCAGGGAACAACAGGTGTTGGTGAGGATGTGGAGAAAGGAGCTAACCTTCATGCACTATTGGTGGGAATGCAAACTGGTGAAGCCACTGTGGTAAACATTATGGAGATTCCTCAAAAAATTAAAAATAGAACTACCCTGTGATCCAGCAATCATACTACTAGGTATTTACCCAGCGAATACAAAAATACTAATTCAAAGACATACACGCACCCTGACATTGATAGCAGCGTTATCTACAATAGCCAAATTATGGAAAACAGCCCAAATGTCCATACACTGATGAATGGATAAAGAAGGTGACATATTACTATTATGCTAAGTGAAAAAAGTCCATCAGAGAAAGACAAATACCATATGATTTCACTCATATGTGGAATTTAAGAAATAAAACAAACAGGGCACCTGGGTGGCCCAGTTGGTTAAGCGATTGACTCTTGATTTCGGCTCAGGTTATGATCTCATGGTTCGTAAGTTTGAGCCCTACATCCAGCTCTGTGCTGACAGTGGGGAATCTGCTTGGGTTTCTCTCTCTCCCTCACTCTCTGCCCCTACCCCACTCATGCCCTCTCTCTCTCTCTCTCTTTCAAAAATAAATAAATATTTAAACATTTGAGGGGGAAAAAAGAAACAAAACAAACAAAGGGAAAAAAAAGAGAGACAAACCAAGAAACAGATTCTTAACTATAGAGAACAAATTGATGGTTACCAGAAGGGAGGATGGTAGGGAGGGATGGGTTAAATAGGTGATGGGGATTAAAGAGCACTTGTTGTGATGAGCACTGGGTGATATGTGGAGTTGTTGAATCACTATTGTACACCTGAAAACTAATATTACACTGTATGTTAACTAACTGGAAACTAAATAAAAACTAAAAAAAAAAAAGAGAAGAACAGGGCCCAGGTCTTCAAATATTGAAAGGGGAAGAAAAAACATGCTTTCAGGGTCTTTTTAGTCTCATTTTTACCCCATATGTCTTTTAATTTGTAGTAAAGTTTGATTGTATGTTTACATCTACTATATACTATGTGTGCTTGCTTTGACAGTACATATACTAAATCTATCATGTACTCAGTTATAGCAAAATGAGAGAAAGACGCTTCACCAAAATAGAGAAGACACATGAGCTTAGGCACGCACAGTCTGGAAAGATAAATTTTATTATTATTGTTATTATTATTATTATTATTATTTTACCTTTCAGTAGTGGTAGCAAAAAAAAAAGCTTGAAATCAATAGAAACAGAGACCCAAATGGGCTTTATTTTAATTTACTTTTGGTTTGTTGTGTTTTTTTTTATAAAATTTTTTTGAGCACATACTAAGTTCAAGGCACTGTGTTTGTTTTTGGACTCATTTTATTTTATCACACTGATACCTTCCTGTGTTTCTAATGTATGTTTCAAATTTTATTTTGCTTCAGGCTAAAAGAACCACACACTATGTCCAGAAGTCAAAAGTTTCTCATCTGGCTTTCTGATATGTAAGAATTTTAGTTTCTTGATATACAAGTTATTGCTTTAGCTATATGTATTACGTCCTATGTTTATAACTTAGAGCAAGCTTTCTGCATATGATTTGTAACAAGGACATATTGAGCACCTACTCCATAGGTGGATGTATATGAATCATTTAGAACTACTTTAACTACCAGCCGCAAAACTGTAAGAGGAATCTTGAGAGACAGTTTCAGCCAGCTTCAAGAGAAAACTGAGTGCCCTCCTACCCAAAGGTAAATGATTAGCTTAGGGTGATCTAGCTAGTTAGTATATAGAGCTGGTATATATAACCACTCTCTTCCACCTGTTTGCTGTTTTCAGTAACCTGCAGTCAAAGAAAGATGTGGTGAAAGAAGTGTATAGCAATACAGTATAGGTAAAAGTATACATTGACTACTGGCACATTTCTCCAGAAAAATCTGCGCCAACGTTTAATAGCAGAAAGGAAGCCCCACCTGTAGGGTGAGCATCTACTTCAAAAAAGATACTTTAATTTCTAAGACATGTTGAGTTTAATTTTAGATAAATACCACAATGTTGCTGTTATGTTTAGTTTCTGTTATTTAATCATTCTAATAGACATAAACAGAGTAGAAATAATATGTATAACTTTCCCATATAGTTCATTCCCATCATGCTCAAGTGATTTGTATTCTAAAAGTTTACTTTTAAGTCAATTATTTCAAACTCTAAAAAATGATATATATACAGTATATATAGTGTAAATAAGGAACATTAGGTTTCTAAGATTGCACATGAAAGACCAATCCATTATGGAAATAAATTATGATATTATAGAACTTGGCCCAAATTCTCTACCTTGTTTTAACTTGGAAAGTTAGAAACAGACTTCCAAGCTCTTTCTGACTCTCATTATGGTGTCAACAGGGAAAGTGAAGAAGCCTCTTCTCTCCTAAGCGGCTTCAATAAGAATGGGTCTCCTGAGGATCTAGTTACAGAAAGAATAGAAAGGAGGTTCTGGTTGTCCACCAGCAAGCAGCCAACAGTGAAAGGAGATCCAGCAGTTAGGACATGAATATATCCACAGTAGTTATTACTTGAGGCCATTGCTTTAAATCAGAATTATAAATTCTAAATGTTAGGCTATTTTAGTTCTAAAGACTAATTATGGTCTTTCATTAGAACTAAGAAATAACTAAATTTGTTCTGCTTTTCTTTTCTAGCTTACTAATGAGAAAAGCCTTGTTTGACCACCTCACTGCCAGAGGCATTCAGGTAAGTTTCTGGAATGATGCATTTTGGAAACAATATGTCTCATCAGTGTAACACAAGTGTAAAGGACAGGAACTTTTAACTGACTTAATTTGGGCCCAGCTCTGCTGCTGCTGCTGCTGCTGCTGCTGCTGCTTTACTGGTTCACATATGAAAACCTTAAGCTCTGCCTTATGTTTAACAAGAAAGCATTGGCATTTTAATAACTGGAGTCCACTTATGTATATAGGTGAGATTAGCTGAAGCTAAAGGGTGGGACAGTATATATTTAATGAGTAAAGTAAAATTTTTTAAAGGGTTCAATAACTTTTTAAAATTACAGGTTTAATAGGTTGTTTCTAGGTCTGCTGAGATTGTAGTGTATAAATGCTATTATAAAAATAATTTTCTATTTTAACATTTCTTCTCATACTTCTCACGCTTCTAATTTTCAGGTGTATATTTGGGTATTAAATGAAGAACAAGAATACAAACGAGCTTTTGATTTGGGAGCAACTGGGGTGATGACAGACTATCCAACAAAACTTAAGGATTTTTTACATAATTTTTCAGCATAGAAAAGGAGGTACTCAGAAGCATTCAAAGAAAACCTGAAGAGACCTAAGGAAAAAAAACAAAAAAACAAAAAAACAAGTTTGCCATCATTTCCCTAAGCCATTTCCAGAATGGTAAAGGTTTAATCAGTTAAGTTTTTATTACCTCATTTTTAAGCTTGTCTGAGAATGTAGAAACTATATATTGTATATTTATTTTAAACAATATTACATATTTTACATTTGTAAATAGTTTGTTTAGAAAGATAACTGGTTATGAGTTGGAAGTAGAAGATTATTGATCAAGAGTTCTGTATATGATGCATTGTTCTACTATTATAAGTAATTCCAAAATCAAAGACTTTTGGATAAATTTGACATTAGCCTTCACTGGAATAAGATCAACTAATTAGTAAAGCAAAATTACTGAAGGCCACTACAGCTATTCTGAGTTGTCTCATTATTTCCAGGTACATCTTGAATAAAGAGGAAAGAAAATACAGTGGGAGGAGAGCTTAGAAATCAGTGATATAGCTATTTGACAAGCTGTCCATTGTTAACAGAAGGCAAACTCAAAGAACTGAAATTTTATTACTTGATCAGAAGTAAAAACTGTAGACAATTAAACTTCTTGGCTGCTGTTGTTAATGGAATCTCGGAATCTTCTTCAGTGTAGCAGCGCTACCATGTCCTTTCTTTTTGGTAACCATTAAAATGGGAATTATTAAATGTAAATTAAGACAAGATCCAAATAGTCATATATTTATGTTTCCTCTAAAGAAGTGTAAATTTTCCATTTTTTGGCAATGACTAACTGTTTGATCCTACATCTAGATTTTAAATAACATCTTGAATCTTAATAAACCTATAAAACTGATGAAAGTACACATCACTGATTTAATACTTATGGTGTAAACCACCTGTTCCTGACCTTTAAGGATTTAGTCTTCTGAATATTAAGTGGAAACAATTTCTCAAAGCATTAGGCATCACTTTCTCAGCTTTTCTGATATGACTTCATGTAAATCTGTTTCTAATCTTTTTGACTGATTTTCATGACCTCTTTGGGAGGTAAATATAATCTGGAATAATAAGGGCCTTTTACCTAGATTACATCTCTCATTTGGAGTTGTCAGCAGCTATGAAGGATGATTATACTCCCATCAGTCTCTGGATGACATAAATAACATTTTGCTTTTTTGTTTAAACTGGAATAAAATTTTACAAGAACAAAATAAGCGTTCTTCATTGCTTTTTTGCAGTTGTAATTCTAAATATGCTTTATAGATTTTATAGGTTCTGGGGGGGCAGAATTTAATGAAGTGATAAATTGATAATATGAGTAAACACACCTGATATTTCTCTCTAGAATAAGGAAAACAAAAGAAAATACGGAAACACTCTATGGTAAAAAGTTGCTTCTTGGCATTTGAACAATAACTTGGGCAGGTAATCCAATAAATCAGTCATTTTTACTTGTGCTCACTATAATTTATGGTTATGGTTGCTAGGGATCATTTTGATTGTTTAGATATGATTCTTTTTGTTATTTTTTCGTTCTGAATTTTGCTTCGTCATGATTCCGAGCAGCTCATTTTATAGGGAGAGCATATATTTTGTGTCAACCAGTAGAAGATAAAGTACCCAATATGGTAAAGATGTTTAGAAAGTTATGTTTTAAAAGTTTGCTAATTTGGGGGTACCTGGTTGGCTTAGTTGGTAAAGCATGTGACTCTTGATCTCAGGGTTGTGAGTTCAAGCCCCATGTTGGGGGTAGAGTTTACTTTAAAAAAAAAAAAGTTTGCTAATTTTATAGTCAAGGTGACCTTAATTCACTTAATATATATAGTCTCTATAATAAGAGAGTTTGTATTCATTATAACATCTCAATACTGCTTTTCTGATTGGAGCATCACATTTTATTTATTTATTTATCTACCTACCTATTTATTTATATTTATTTAATTCTTTTTTAATGTTTATTTTATTCATTATTTATTTATTTTTAAATATTTATTTATTTATTTATTTATTTATTTATTTTATTGTTTCTTTCTGACAGAGAGAGAGACAGAGAGACAGAGCATGAGCTGGGGAGGGGCAGAGAGAGAGGGAGACACAGAATCCGAAGCAGTCTCCAGGCTCTGAGCTGTCAGCACAGAGCTTGACGCGGGGCTCGAACTCACAGACCGCTAGATCATGACCTGAGCTGAAGTCGGACGTTCAACTGACTGAGCCACCCAGGCACCCCATGTTTATTTTATTTTTGAGAGAGACAGAGTGTGAGTGGGGCAGGGGCAGAGAGAGAGGGAGACGCAGAATCTGAAGTAGGCTCCAGGCTCTAAGCTGACAGCACAGAGCCCAACATGGGGCTCCAACTCACAAACCGTGAGATCATGACCTGAACTGAAGTTGGACACTTAACCAACTGAGCCTCCCAGGCGCCCCTATTTTTTTTTTTTCATGTTTATTTATTTTTGAGAGAGAGAGAGCATGAGTGGGAGAGGGGCAGAGAGAGAGAGGGAGAAAGAATCCCAAGCAGGCTCTAGCTGTGTCAGCATGGGTCCCGATGCGGGCTTGAACCCACAAACCTATGCCAAAATCAAGAGCCAGGCACTTAACCAACTAAGCCACCCAGGCACCCCTACCTGTTTATTTATTTAAAATAATCTCTTGGGGCGCCTGGGTGGCGCAGTCGGTTGGGCGTCCGACTTCAGCCAGGTCGTGATCTCGCGGTCCGTGAGTTCGAGCCCCGCGTCAGGCTCTGGGCTGATGGCTCAGAGCCTGGAGCCTGTTTCCGATTCTGTGTCTTCCTCTCTCTCTGCCCCTCCCCCGTTCATGCTCTGTCTCTCTCTGTCCCAAAAATAAATAAACGTTGAAAAAAAAGATTAAAATAATCTCTGTGCTCATTGTGGGACTCCAACTCCAAGACTCCAAGATCAAGAGTCACATGCTCTACCAACTGGAGCCAGCCAGGCACCCCTGGAGCATCACATTTTAAACAAGCTTAAATACCCTTTCATTTTGAGGTAGATATTGCTAGGCATAGTGAACAGCATAGTGGGGAAGGTAGAGAAGTGGTCACAAGATGTGATTAGACCCTTCTACTGGGATAAGGCTGGCACTAGATGTGACAGGCTCACCTATAGGTCGAGTCCAGTATGCCATTAGTAGCCCAAGTATGTGGCAATGGGCAAGAGCTGGCAGGCATTTTAGTAAGTAGTTGGCATGAGGGAATTTTAATATGAAGTAGTATGAGGGGCTTCTGGGTGGCTCAGTTGGTTGGACATCTGACTTCGACTTAGGTCATGATCTCACGGTCCATGAGTTCAAGCCCCACATTGGGCTCTGTGCTGACAGCTCGGAGCGTGGAGCCTGCTTCGGATTCTGTGTGTGTGTCTCTCTCTCTCTCTTCCCCTCCCCTGCTCTCTCTCTCTCTCTCTCTCTCTCTCTCTCTCTCTTTCAAAAATAAACAAAACATTAAAAAAAAGTTGGCAGGCATTTTAGTAAGTAATTGGCATGAGGGAGTTTTAATATGAAGTAGTGTGAGGGGTGCCTGGATGGCTTAGTCGGTTAAACATTGGGCTTTGGCTCAGGTCACGATTTCATGGTTCATGAGTTTGAACCCTGAATTGTGCTCTGCATTGGCAGTGCAGAGCCGGCTTGGGATTCTCTCCCTCTCTCCCATTCTCTCTCTGTCTCTCCCCCACTGCTCTCTTTCAAAATATATGAATAAACTTTAAAAATTTTTTCTTAAAAATTGAAGTAGTGAGAGCTTCCCTGTAGGACTTAAGTATGGGGCATGTTACCAAGGCAAAACAGAACACAAGGTACCAGAACTAGGACCCAAGTCTTGGAAAGCAGCTCATGTAATAGAACTGAAGAACAGTTGTACATATGGGAAACCATTAACATGGAATGATTCATACCTTGAATGATTCTGCTTAGAGGTGTGCAACATAGTAGCGATGGACAGGTACATTTAAAAAACTTACAAGGGGGCTCTTGAGTGGCTCAGTTGGTTAGGCAGTTGACTTCAGCTCAGGTCATGATCTCACAGTTTGTGAGTTTAAGCCCTGCATTGGGCTCTCTGCTGTCAGTGCAGAGCCTGCCTCAGATCCTCTGTCCCCCTTTTTCTCTGCCCCTTCCCCCTGTCTCTCAAAAATAAAAATAAAAAATACACAAGGAACTGCCATAGATAAGAGTTCCAAATAAAGGAAAATCACGAATGCCAGCTTGAAGAGTTTGTTCTGAATAAAAGTCTTATCTCTTAAGTAGATGGCTGAACTCAAGACCTTAAATTTTTTTTTTTCAACGTTTATTCATTTCTGGGACAGAGAGAGAGCATGAACGGGGGAGGGGCAGAGAGAGAGGGAGACACAGAATCGGAAACAGGCTCCAGGCTCTGAGCCATCAGCCCAGAGCCTGACGCGGGGCTCGAACTCACGGACCGCGAGATCGTGACCTGGCTGAAGTCGGACGCTTAACCGACTGCGCCACCCAGGCGCCCCAAGACCTTTAAAGTAAGAACCAAAACTGCTAGGCAGTAATATGATGACACAATAATTTCTGTACCAAAAGGAAAATGGACATAGCAGTCAGACCAGGCACCAAAGCAACATCAGAACTAAAGCAGTCAGATCCAGGAATCAAAGAGATCAGAATGGTGAGAGCATACAATTCATTAAGCCACTGGTGATACTTAGCTTTTCTAACTCCTATGCAGCAGACACACTATTTGGAAAGTTGGAACATCCTATTATATGAAGGAAAGGTATAAGCCTAAGCTAGAGAAAATCCTGAAACCAGGTCAGAAGGCTAACCAGATCCAGTTGATACTAGATTGCACAAAAATTAGTAATTAATTTGGTAATAGTCTACAGAATGGGAGACTTCTTGCAGCAATCCAGGCCTGAGGCAATAAGCATCCAAAAGAAAGTAGTGACAATGTAAGTAGGTAAACAATGAATCTATGTGTCTCTGAAGGGAAGAATTATTGAGCATTAGTGACTAGAGCTTAAAAGGAGAAGGGAAAGTCAGTACTAATTCCAAAGCTGCAAAAAAATGGGGAAGTTGAAGAGGGGAATCAGTTGGGTGGTAAAATTGATGACTATGTTGTGCTCTTTAAATGACAGAAAGTTTGAAATGACAGAAAGACATTTGAGTGACTGTGCTTTAGGTACATTAGTCCTTGGAGGAAAGTCTAGTCCTGGAGGAATAGATTAGGAGTTTTGTATACTTCGTAGGTATGAAATTGCAAAACTAGTACTTTAGAGATGTTAGTTCCTTCTCAGTATTTTATTTTATTTTATTTCATTTTATTCTTTAATGCTTATTTACTTATTTATTAAGAGAGAGAGGGCACGTGAAGGGGAGAGAGAGAGAGAATCCCAAGCACAGAGCCTGACATGGGGCTCGATCCCATGAACCATGAGATCAGGACCTGAAATCAAGAGTCGGATACTTAGCTGACTGAGCCACCCAGGTGTCCCTCAATATATTTTTTTAAATATTTATTTTGAGAGAGAGCATGCATGTGTGACAGGGGAAGGGCAGAGAGAGAGGAAAGTGAGAATCCCAAGCAGGTCCATGCTGTGAGCACAAGAGCCCAATGAGGGGCTTGATCCCATGAACCACAAGATCGTGACCTGAGCTGAAATCAAGAGTCCAAAGCATCACTGAGCCACCCAGGGACCCCTCCTGTTTGGTATTCTACTAGCAGTTTGAATAGGTTGCTATTCCAACGAATGCTTATGTTGTGAGTAGCTCTATATTGATCTTATTTGTCTAGTCGTTTTAAAATTTAGAAATAGGGCTTCATCGTAAGATAACAAGATGGGACCTAGACAGCTTCTGCTGGGTGAATGGGGATGGTTATGCTAAGAGGAGGCTGAGGCAGGTATAGCTTTGTGTTACACATTCCCAATTTGACTAGAACTGCTCTACTTTTCTTTCTGTTTCACATATGAGTTCCATATAAGGTTTGATTTAAAATAGGAGTTTTCTGGGAGAAAAATTGGCTTTTATAATCTTTGATCTAAGGTCTTTTTCCCTGTCAGGCTTGAATAGAACCTCTCTTTCCTTCCTCCTTTCCTTTCTCCTTCCCTCCCTTACTTCCTAACCCACTTTAAGCCTTTTTCATTTAATCAAGTCCTTAAGCGTTAATGGTCAAAAACTTTTCAAGAAAAATCAGTGGGTGGGGGAAGAACATAAGACATAAACATGTAATCCACAAATATAAACAGGTAACAAAAATGTCTAACCTCCCTAGTAGTCAAAGACCTATCAATTAAAACATTGATTCGACAAAGCAGGTAAGAATATCCAATGGAAAAAAGACAGTCTCTTCAACAAATGGTGTTGGGAAAACTGGACAGCAACATGTAGAAGAATGAAGAATGACCACTTTCTTACACCATACACAAAAATAAATTCAAAATGGATTAAAGACCTAAACGTGAGACCTGAAACCATAAAAATCCTAGAGTACACAGGCAGCAACCTCTTTGACCTTGGCAACTTCTTACCGGTCATGTCACCAGAAGCAAGGGACAAAAGCAAAAATGAACTATTGGAACTTCATCAAGATAAAAGCTTTTGCACAGTGAAGGAAACAATCAACAAAACTAAAAGGCAGCCTACAGAATGGGAGATGTTCGCAAATGACATATCTGATAGAGTATCCAAAATCTGTAAAGAACTTATCAAACTCAATACCCCAAAAACAAATAATCTGGTTAAGAAATGGGCAGAAGACATGAATGGACATTTTTCCAAAGAAGACATCCAGATGGCTAACAGACACATGAAGAGATGCCCAATATCACTCATCATCAGGGAAATACAAATCAAAACCACAATGAGATACCACCTCACGCCTGTCAGAATGCCTAAAATTAACAACAGAAAACAACAGATGTTGGCAAGTATGTGGAGAAAGGAAACCTTCTTATACTCCTGGTGGGAATGCAAACTGGTACAGCCACTCTGGAAAACAGTATGGAGGTTCCTCAAAAAGTTAAAAATAGAACCATCCTATGATCTAGCAATCGCACTACTAGGTATTTACCCAAAGAATACAAAAATGGATTCAAAGGGGGTACAGTGCACTGTGATGTATATAGCAGCATGATCAACAATACCCAAACTATGGAAAGAGCCCAGATATCCATTAATTGATGAATGCATAAAGAAGAAGTATACATATACATACATAATACATACATACATACGTACATACACACAATGGAATATTACTCAGCCATCAAAAAGAAAGAAATCTTGCCATTTGCAACGACATGGATACAGCTAGAGTGTATTATGCTAAGCAAAATAAGTCAGTCAGGGAAAGACAAATACCATACAATTTCACTCATATGTGGAATTTAGGAAACAAAACAGATGAACATATGGGAAGGGCAAAAGAAAGGAAAGCAAATCCTAAGACACTTAATGGTAGAGAACAAACTGGGGATTGATGGAGGGAGGTGGGTAGTGGATGGGCTAAATGAGTGATGGGTATTAAGGAGAGCAGTTGTTATGATGAACACTGGGTGTTATAGGTAAGTGGTGAATCACTAAATTCTACTCAGGAACCAATATTACACTATATGCTAATTAACTAGAATTTAAATAAAAATTTGGGAAAAAAATAAAAAATAAAAATTATAAGTAAATAAAACATTGAGCAAGAGGCATCTGGATGGTTCAGTGAGAAGAGCACATGACTCTTGATCTCAAGGTTGTGATTTCAAACCCCACGTGGGCTGTAGAGATTACTTAAATAAATAAAACTTTAAAAAATAGTTTTTAAATGTTTTTATTTATTTTTGAGAGAGAAAGAGCATGGGCAGAGGAGGGGCAGAGAAAGAGCAAGACACAGAATCTGAATCAGGTTCTAGGCTCTGAGGTGTCAGCACAGAGCCCTATGTGGGGCTCCAACTCATGAACCGGGAGATCATGACCTGAGCCACTCAAGCACCTGCAAAATTTTTATTTTTTATTTTTTATTTATTTTTTAATTTTTTTTAATTTTTAATTTTTTATTTATTTTTTATTTATTTTTATTTTTTATTTTTTAATGTTTACTTTTGAGAGAGAGAGAAAGAGAAAGACAGAACATGAGTCAGGGAGGGGCAGAGAGGGAGACACAGAATCCGAAGCAGTCTCCAGGCTCGGAGCTGTCAGCACAGAGCCCGATGTGGGGCTCGAACCTGTAAACGATGAGATCATGAGTTGAGCCAAGTCAGATGTTCAACCGACTGAGCCACCCAGGCACCCCCAAAATATGTTAAGATAATAAAAAATAAAACAACATTGAGTGAAATACCAATTTCCAACTCTTTAGATGGGCAAGAGTGAAAGCTTTGATGAAAAGGCATGGAGAAACAGGCACTCATGAGTTGTTGGTGGAAATATAAATTGGCAGAACACTTTGAGAATCGACTTGACACTATCTTTAAATACATTTCTTAAGAATAACATCCTAAGAAAATAACAGGGTAAGTGCCCTAACAGTACATCTGCAGAGTGAAAAATTAGAAACAATCTAAACATGCAACATTAAGGAACTAGTTAAATAAATTATAGATACATAGAATGATATCATATTACTGTTCTATATCTACTGATATGAGATATTATTAAGCGGAAAGATTAGGTCATAAAGCTGTATACTGTGTAAACAAAAATACACATATTCATTTTATATTTTTAAATGTTTATTTTTGAGAGAGGGAGAGACAGAGTGCAAATGGGAGGGGCAGAGAGAGAGGAACACACAGAATCTGAAGCAGGCTCCAGGCTGGGCTGTCAGCACAGAGCCAAATGTGGGGCTAGAACCCACGAACTGGGAGATCATGACCCGAGCCGGTCAGACACTTAACTGACTGAGCCACCCAGGCAGCCCTTCATATGCATTTTAAAACTGAAATACTTGGGTGCTTGGGTGGCTCAGTCAGTTAAAAGTCTGACTCTTGATTTTAGCTCAGGTCATGATCTCACAGTCATGAGATTGAGCCCCACGTTGGGTTCAGCACACAGCCTACTTGGAATTCTCTCTCTGCCCCTCTGCTGCTTGTGCACGCTCTCTCTCTCAAAATAAAGAAATCAACTTTAAAAATAAATAAATAAAGCTGAAATGATATAAAAGTTTCAGTTGTGGTTTTTTATGCTGATGGAATTACAAGTGACTTATTTTTAGTTGTCTAGATTTTCTAGCTTTTCTACAATGAATAGACATCAATTTTAATTAATCAAAATTAATAAAAAATCACTTAAAAATAAAAGCCTTTTTGGGGCATCTGGGTGGCTGAGTCAGTTAGGCATCTGACTTCAGCTCAGGTCATGGTCTTGCAGTCTGTGAGTTCAAGACCCATGTTGGGCTCTGTGCTGACAGCTCAGAGCCTGGATCCTGCTTTGGATTCCTCCTCTCTCTTTGCCCCTCTCCTGCTCTCACTCTGTCTCTCTCAAAAATAAATAAACATTTAAAAAAATAAAAAATAAAAATACGGTATGCTGTTTAATCAAGTAGATGTGCCATGATTTACTTAACTAGTACTCTGACAATGGAAATTTAAGTTGTTTCTAATTGTTTATAAGTATGAATAATGTTGTGATGGACATTATTAGGTATACCTCATTCCATCAGACCCAAACAATCATAAAATCCTAGATATCTAATCTATTTGCTTTTTTCCAACCCCAGTGCCACCATCCTAGTACAAGTCACCATCATCTCTAGACTGAAACCATACAACTGCTTTCTTTTTTATGATTTTAATATAATTTATTTTTGAATAGGTAATATAGTCACTGGTTCATAGAGTACAAAAGGGTACACAGTGACATTTCTCCTTCCTATCCTCCAATAACTGAATTCCCTCTCTGGAAGAAATAGGAAATTGATGTTATTCATTTATGCAGTAAATATTTATTGAGCACCTCCTATAGTTAGTCACTTATTAGATCTGGAGGTATGCTATAATGGTAAGCAAGAGAAAAATAGTATATAGGCTTATGGATCTTACATTTCACTTGGGAACACAAACATAGAGTGAACAAACATGATAGCTTCAAATTGAAGCAAATATTCTGAAGGACATAAACAAGGGATTGCGATAAATAATAAAGTCAAGCTTATTTCAGGTAAAATGGTCAAGTAGGCCTCTTTGAGGAGGTGGCATTTACACTGAGATCTAAAGCAAGAGGAATGAACCATGCAAAGAGAATGAGGAAGAGTGCTCTAACAGCTAGAAGAGTTTATGCAAAGGCCCTGAGGCAGTAAAGAGCTTGGAGGGTAACAAGAATAAAAAGAAGAGGAGAGAGGACACCCAGGTGGCTCAGTCCATTAAGCATCTGACATCAGCTTAGGTCATGATCTCACAGTATGTGAGTTTGAGGCCCACATCAGGCTCCAAGTGAGCAGTGTGAAGCCTGCTTGTGATTCTAGCTCTTTTCTCTCGCTCTGCCCCTCCCCTGCTCATGTTTTCCTCTCTCTCAAAATAAATAAACAAATAGACTTTTTAGAAGAAGAGGAGGAGAGGGAGAACATAAATGAAGAGATTAGCTTTTGATGGGAAGGACCTTTCCTCCATTGTAAATTATAAAAAAAAAAAGTACAAATAAAAGCAGGGCTTTGTAGTTTGAATGGTGAGTTTTCATTCAATGGTTTATAATTTCTCCATGACAGCTGAGCTGAGGTCTTTACTAAAACTGAAAATGGAGAAAGGGTTATAAAAGTTTTGAGGAAAGTGAAGGCTTTCTGTCAAGTCATCTTAAGGAGTGAGAATGTGTATCCTGTTAGAGAAATGTACTGGGGCCCCTGGGCTGTTCTGTGCTGACTTGAGGCTTGAGATTCTGTATTTGAAATGAAACCAATCAAGTTGGCTGTGAATTCTCGAGTCATTAAAAGAGTTGATAATTTAAATTAAGAGAATGAAAAAACTCTTGAAGGAAGTGATTAGGAAAAAAGAGTGAGCAGAGTTAAGCCTTAGAATATGCCCAAAGGAGACAGAGAAGGTGTGGTCTGAGAAATAGACGTAAGAAAGTACAATGTCCTCGATCTCATGAAAGTAGGGAATTTGATACAGAAGGTGGTTATCAGCAGTGTCCAAAATAGGACACTGAGATTGAGGGAGGCAGGGGCTGGGATAGGATGAGAGCATTTGGTTAAAAGGAGGCCTCCTTAACTATGGTTCACTTATCTCTAGAAGTGATGGAACTGATAGCAGATTGTCTAGGAATGAAGAGCACTGAATGGCACTAAATGAAGCGAGTAAAAATCAGCCATTTATACAAAGAAATTGGAGAACCAGCACATTTTAAAAGTCAGTGACATCAAGTGGGTTGTGTTCTGAATGGGGAGGTTTATAAATGTGTGACAACAAGAAGGAGATAGTGAAAGAATGGGAGATATTGGAGAGAGAGAACATGTGAGCCAAGATCTCTTTCAAGAGCGAATGGGTTTTAACTTTTTCAATAAATTTTGATGAATCCCCTGCCATGCTAGACACCTGGTGTAAGTTGTGAGCCATACAGAACAATTCCTGCCCTCCTGGGTGCTCATGGTCTAGTTAGTAGGTAATTGAGAACTAAGAGAAAGGGAGGAAGAGGTTATCTTTTTGTTATACTCCAGCATAGAATGAGAGTATAAAAAAGTAGAATGCACCCAGGGCACCTGGGTGGCTCACTTGGTTAAGCGTCCAACTCTTGATTGTGGCTCAGGTCACAATCCCACGGTCATGAGACTGAGCCACACTCAGCGTGGAGCCTGCTTGGGATTCTCTTTCTCTCCCTCTCTCTCTGCCTCTTCCCCACTTGAGTGTGCACATGCTCTGTCTCTACTCCCCCCCAAATGAATAAACATTTAAAAAGAAAAAGAAAAGGGACATTAGTCCTATATCAGATTGGGGCCCTACCATTAGGACCCCATTTAACTTACCTTAATTACTTCCTTAAGGGTTCTATCTCCAAATACAGTCACACTGAGAGTTAGGGCTTCAACATATGAATATTGAGGACACAATTCATTCCCCCTAAAATTCAGGAGAGTCCATAACAGGTGGGGATGGGGGCAAAGTGGGAGAGCTGGAGATTATGTGTGGGACAAGGTGGAGATGGGAAGGGTAAATTGAGGAAATCTGAGAGAGTTGGAGAAGAAAACACTTTAGCCACCTGTGGTGGGGCTAGGGTAGACAGAAAATCTAGTGTGGTCCAGAAGTGTCAGAATGGATCTGATGTTTATTTCTTAGTTTCCAAGGATAACTAGGTGGAAAGTTACAGACAGCTGATACCAAACAAGCCCATAGATAGCTAGAGAATAAAAAAAAAACAAAACAAAGCAAACAAACAAACAAAAAACACTTTTTCAAACATTTAAATTCAAAATAGGCTTCAAGTAACAGTGAGTTTGAAAGTTTGGGTGTTGCAGGGCACCTGGGTGTCTCAGTCAGTTGAGCCTCAACTCTTGATTTTGGCTCACGTCATGATCTCACAGTTTGTGAGTTCGAGCCCTTTACTGGGCTCTGCACTGTCAGAGCCTGCTTGGGATTCTCTCTCTCTCTGCCCCTTCTGTGCTGTCTGTCTCTCTCTCAACATACATAAATAAACTTAAAAAAAAAAAAGAAAGTTTTAGTATTGCAATAATGGTAATATATTCATATTATAAGTATTTAGATTTTGCTCATTTTTACATACATTCTCAAGTATTTTTTTACAACAATCTGGTAGGGTAGGTTGATATCAACCTGGTTGATATTATCACATTCCTATTTATTAGATGAAATTGAAATTAAGGACATGGTCACCTGTCTAGGACTGGGACTTAACCCTCCTTCCCACTCTGATTTTTCTAAAGTTAAATTAAGAAAAAAAAATTTTTTTTTAACGTTTATTTATTTTTGGGACAGAGAGAGACAGAGCATGAACGGGGGAGGGGCAGAGAGAGAGGGAGACACAGAATCGGAAACAGGCTCCAGGCTCTGAGCCATCAGCCCAGAGCCCGACGCGGGGCTCGAACTCACGGACCGCGAGATCCTGACCTGGCTGAAGTCGGACGCTTTAACCGACTGCGCCACCCAGGCGCCCCAAGTTAAATATTTTTTTAATATTTGTTTTATTTTTAAGGGAGAGCGACAGAGCATGAGTGGGAGAGGGGAAAAGAGGGAGGGAGACACAGAATCCAAAGCAGGCTCCAGGCTGCTGTCAGCTCAGAGCCTGATGTGGGGCTTTAACTCATGAACCGTGAGATCATGACCTGAGCTGAAATCAGTCGCTTAACCAACTGAGCCACCCAGGTGCCACTGGTTTTTCTAAAGTTTATATATTTATTTCGAGAGAAAGAATGTGTGCATATTTGCATGGGCATACACAAGTTGGGGAGAGGCAGAGAGAGAGGGAGAGAGAATCCCAAGCAGGGTCTGCACAGTCAGGGCAGAGTCTGTTGTGGGGCTTGAACCCACGAACTGTGAGATCATGACCTGGGCTGAAATCAAGAGTCAGATGCTCAGCCACCTGACTGAGCCACCCAGGTGCCACTCTGATTTTTGTAATCTGTCTTCAATTCACCATTCAATCCTGAGAGAAATATCAAAAAAACAGGTAGAAGAGAAGGTTAAAATGTGAACTTTCTAAGTAAAAGGAGAAAATCTCTATATGTCAAATGCATGTACTGTCCTTTGATGTGGCTTTGACAATATGGGTAGCACCATGGAGAAGGGAATCAGTGGTTGGTATTCCTGTCAGTAACTGGAACTATCAACAGAGGGAGTAGATGGAAAACTGTACCACCATTTTTTTGAGAAATTAAGGATTCACAGATAAAAAACAAAAAATAATACTACACATTTGTGAGTCTAACATCCAGAATTGACAAATATTCATTTATTATTATATGAGCCTTTGTTTTTTTGACTAGTCCCATTCTGCTTCCAGTTTGGCTGATGGGAACCCCAGTATGAGATGAGAGAGAGAGAGAGAGAGAGAGAGAGAGAGAGAGAGGAGAGAAAGATTTGTATTGATTCTCTAAGGTCTCTCTGTATAAAATTGCTTTGGGCTGACTGAGTCCCTTGACTTAATGACAAGCTTATTTCAAGTTGGCTCTCTCTCTATGACTCTTCTTTTAGGTTCCAGTAACAGCTCCCGATCGTTCTACATTCTGTGGGATGAAGAGCCTTGGGTATTTACTGTCCTTATTTCCTCATATCTTCTGTAAACAAGCTCTTATTAAACAGCACTCAAATTATTCTAATTTGAGAGTACACCTGTTTTCTGCTTCTTCCCTGACCGATCCACCTGGGAAGCTAGGCAAAATGCATATTTTCACGCCTTTTTTCCCTCATTCTTTTTGTTAATTTACTTAATATTCATTCAGTCAAATATTCAACAAATATTTGAAGATGCCTGGATGGCTCAGTCATTAAGCATCTGATTTCAGCTCAGGTCATGATCTCACAGTTGTTGACTTCAAACCCCATGGAGTATGAGCCCTGCTTTGGGTAAAAATACGAGCCCCAGGTGAGCCCCACTTCTCCATCCCCCCCACCCCTTGATCACTTGTGCCCTCCCTCTCTAAAACAAACAAACAAAGGAACGAATAAATACTTGAATGCCCCATGTGCCAGGCACCAGGCAAGCTGCTATGGGTACAATGGTAACAAAACACAGTTGCTGTGTTTGGGAGGAGCCTAACAATAAACAAGGAAGTGACTTATATGCGGCTAATTGTGATAGAAGGTTAAGGGGTCAGGGGGCAACTTTAGATTCAGTGGCCAGGAAAGGCATCTCTGAGAAGATGACATTTCAGCCTGAAGTATGATATAAAACCTCAGGGAAGAGTGTTTAAGGCAAAAGAAACTGCAAGTGCAAAATTTGAGAAAGTGCTAGAGAGCTAGTCAGGAATCAGATGGAATAGGATTTTCCCACAGGCCATGGTAAAGAATTTGCATTTTATTCTAAGTGCAGTTGAGGAGCCATTAAAAGGTTTTAAGCAGAGGAGTGATGTAGTATATTTGTAAAGATTATTCTTACTTATGGGTAGAAATAAATTGGAAAAAGCAGAGATGCGGCAGTGGGAATGGAGATGGTGAGATATGGCTGGATTTGAGATCTGTTTTGGAGGTAGAACCAAGAGATTCAGTGGGTAAAGAGGAAAAGGAAAAACTCTAGGTTGATTGGTAAGCTTGGCTTATATAACTGGATAGTTGGATGGCAGATGCATTTACTAAGATCGTAAAGAAACATACTTCTGGAGGGAATATGAGAAATTCTGATTCAAATGACTGTGAGAAACATGATCTAGAACCCAGGTATGATATGCTATAAGCTGTACAACATAACTAGACAACTCTAACCCTCTTTTGGAAAAAGGAATGAAATTAACATTTATCCAGTATCTTTTGCGTGCCAGGTGCTATCACACCTGCTCTCTTATTAATCTTTACCACAGTTCTGTGAAGTAAGTGATATCATCTCTGATTTATAGATGAGGAAACAGAAGCTCCGATGGTTTGAGTGACTCATGCAAGATTGCACAGCTATTAAAGGGACAAACCTGATATGCGAAACTAGTTCCTCAGAAACCAGGTTCAAAATCTGTTTTCACCACACAACACGGTGTTCACAGGCTGGCTTTTTCTCCATAACCATAAGTCACAGACTTTTTAAATTTTTTTAAAAATGTTTATTTATTTATTTTAGGAGAGAGAGTGCATGCACACACTGGTGTGAGTCAGGGAGGAGCAGAGAGGGAGAGAGAGAATCCCAAGCAGGTTCTGAGCTGTCAGCCCAGAGCTGAGGGTAGGGCTCATGACCTGAGCTGAAATCCAGAGTTGGACTCTTAACCCACAGAGCCACCCCGGCACCCCATCACTGAACTAGGAAGGGTGTGGTAAAAGGAATCAAATTAGCTCTCATGTCATTGTTTTCTTTTCTCTTCAAGGCTTTTGAGTAAACAAATTAATATTTAATATACATCATTGCTGAGCCTCTCCCAACTTGTACGTGTTACACTGAGGATTTTTTTCCCCAATTCCTCATTCTAACCATCTTCACCATATTATGAAATTAAGGAATTTGAGTTTTAAAAAGTCCAAGAGTAGGGGTGCCTGGGTGGCTCAGTTGGTTGAGCATCTGACTTCAGGTCAGGTCATCTCGAGGTTTGTGAGTTCGAGCTCCACATGGACTTGCTGGCTGTCAGTGGGGATCCTGCTTTGGATCCTCTACCCCTCTCTCTCTCTGCGCCCCTCCCTTGCTCACACACTCTCTCTCAAAAATAAATAAAAAACAAAAACAAAAAAACGTTAAAAAATCCAAGAGTTTCACCTTTTCTGTCTTCTTTGGTCTCTGAGGTCAGGTATTAAAGCTTATCAATGATGAAGCTATAGTTTTATATGCTTAAGTAAAATTCAGATGAGCTATGTAACTCTTCACATGTTCTTTCCCAATCAGACCCTTCTCCTCTGTAGCTGACTCATTTCCCTTTTCATTGGATATATTACTACAGTCATCATTTTTAGGTCATATGACTATGAAATAAGAAAGATGTAGGCGGTTTTGCAAAATCAAACAAGATACACCTGGCCTTATTAATAACTTAGAGCAATCTGAATTTAACCTATCTAAAACTTAGATAGATGATACCATCTTGGAAGAAAAATACCCCTTAGCTCAGGTGGGAAATGCTGAGAAGAAAGATATCAACATTTTTCTCAGGAAAAAAGTTGTCTTTTTTCTAAATTCATCGGGTTTTGGAATAACTTTTCCCAAATAACTTGTTTTGAAAAGTTATGAGAACCAAGCTCACAATCATTGGAATGGCTACTATAAATTTTTTTTTCAGAAAATAAGTGTTGGCAAGATTGTGGAGAAACTGGAACCCTTGTGCGCTGTTGGTGAGAATATAAAACAGTACAGCTGCTGTGGAAAAATAGTAGGACAATTCCTAAAAAAAAAAAAAATTGTCCTATGCTCTAGCAATTCCACTTCTGGGTATGTATACAAAAGAACTGAAAACAGAGACTTGTTGACATATTTGTACACCCATGTTAATAGGAGCATTATTCACAACAGTCAAGGGACAACCCAAGTGTCCATTGACAGATGAATAAACAAAGCATGGTAAACATATAACAAAATATCATTCAGCCTTAAAAAGGAAAGAAATTCAGCAATATGCTACAACATGGATGAACTTCGAGGACATTATATTAGGTGAAATATGGCAGTTACAAAAAATACAAATATTGTATGATTTCACTTATATGACATACCTGGAATAGTGAAATTCATACAGGTAGAAAGTAAAATGGTGGATGTCAGGGACTGGAGCAGAGGGGAATGAGGAGTTTGTTTAATGGATAGAATTTCAGTTTTGCAAGAGTAAAAGGGTTCTGGAAATGAAAGATAGTGATGGCTGCACAACAATGTGAATATGTTTAATGCCACTGAACTGTACATTTAAAAATGGTTAGGATGGAGGGATACCTGACTGGCTCAGTAGGTAGAGTATGCAACTTTGTTTTTAAAGTTTATTTATTTATTTTGAGAGAGAAACTCAGAGAACACTAGTGGGGGAAGGGCAGAGAGACAGAGGGAGAGAGAGAGAATCCCAAACAGAATCTGTACTGTCAGTGCAGAGCCCGAAGCAGGGCTTGAACCCATGAATCCTGACATCATGACCTAAGCCGAAATCAAGAGTCAGAGGCTCAACCCACTGAGCCATCCAGGCACCCCTGGGGTATGCAACTCTTGATTTCAGGGGGTCGTGAGTTCAAGCGCCACATTACATGTGGAGCCTACATAAAATTAAGAAAAAATTCTTTAACGTCTAGGATGGGTTAAATAAGGATAAGTTTTAAAAATAAGTTCAAAATAAATTTTTAGTAAATTTTGGGTGGTGGATAATTAGTTTTCCAGCTATAGAGTCATCCCAGAGGTTACAAGAGGGCCTCTAATTTCTGCCAAAGCATGTTACCTTACACATCTAAAATGTAAAAAATGTGAAAGCTTATCTTTATGGAATAGACGTGAAAGTTTATCTGTGTAAAACTGGTCAGCTGACATTTTACTAAAACTCCACCCAAATAAAAAAAACAAAACAAAACAAAAATTAAGATGGTAAATTTTACGTTATGTGTAATTTGCCACAGTTAAATTTTTTTAAATTTCTTTTTTTATTTATTTGGAAGGCCTAATAAGACCTGACAATTTGTAAAGATAAATGTTTATTTCACTTGTCTTTTAACTATGTGTTTGTTTCTTTGTTTTTTCTGTAAGTGCACCCAGTGCAGAGGCCCAACCCGGGGCTTGAACTCATGACCCTGAAATCAAGACCTGGACTGAGATCAAGAGTTAGATGCTTAACCCACTGAGCCTCCCAGAAACCCCTTATTTCACTTGTCTTTTAGATAGGATTTGAGCGAATGGAAGTATTTTGGATTTTTTATATTGTTAGAATTTTAGCATTTATTGATCCTCTATTGTAGTGATTTTTTGTCTAATGTTAATTTATTTATTTATTAAATGTTTATGTATTTTTGAGAGAGAGAGAGACAGAGAATGAGAGGGGGAGGGGTAGACAGAGAGGGAGACAGAATCTGAAGCAGGTTCCAGGCTCTGAGCTGTCAGCACAGAGCCCGACTTGGCTCTGACTCACGAACCCTGAGATCATGACCTGAGTCAAAGTGCAGACGCAGGGCAAGGCTGGGATGTGATCTCACAACCCTGGGACCATGATCCAGGCTAAAATCAAGAGTCAGACACTCAGCCAACTGAGCCACCCAGGCACCGCAACTGTCTATTCTAAACATAGCCAAATAGGGGGCCTCTGTGGCTCAGCCGGTTAAATGTCCTATTTTGGCTCAGGTCATGACCTCATGTTTCATGGAATTGAGCCCCAAGTCGGGCACTGTGCTGATAGTTCAGAGCCTGGACCCTGCTTTGGATTCTGTGTCTCCCTCTCTCTCTGCCACTCCTTGACTCACTCTCTCTCTCTCTCTCTCTCTCTCTCTCAAAAAGATGAGTAAACGTTAAATAAACAAATAAAATAAACATACCCAAATAGAAAACCTTCTATCCCTTGGCTCAGGTCATGATCTCAAGTTTCATGAGTTTGAGCCCCTCATTGAGCATCTGCACTGATGGTGTGGAGCCTGCTTGGGATTCTCTCTCTCCGTCTCTCTCTCTCTCTCTGCCCCTCCCCACCCCCTCAAAATAAATAAACAAACTTAAAAAAGAAATACTTCTATCCCCAATAGAAGAATACATACTCTCTAATTGTGCTCTTCCAATGATTGGGAGCTCTCATAACCACAGAGAGCAGGCCATTTCAGCTCCTTGATGTCTACTTTGGTTTGCAACTCAAATTCTCTCTACTTTGCTGCTTTGCCACCTTTAATCTACAAGGAAAGCCCAATGAAATAGTCATCTTACTGCGCCAGAGTCAGTCCTACCCTGATATCACCATTAAAATGATTACACATTGTTAATGAGTGTGCTTTTAGTGTCTGTGTTCTAACTTAAACTACTTTTTCTTCTGGTCTTCAGGAAATATCAGAGGGTCGGGGGCACATGGGTGACTAAGTCGGTTAAGTGTCTGACACTTGATCTCAGGGTCTTGAGAAACCTTGAATACTCTTTTACTCTGCCCCACTCGTGCACACGTGTTCTCTCAAAATAAATAAGTAAACACTTAAAAATAAAAACCATATTGGGGCGCCTGGGTGGCGCAGTCGGTTGGGCGTCCGACTTCAGCCAGGTCACAATCTCGCGGTCCGTGAGTTCGAGCCCCGCGTCAGGCTCTGGGCTGATGGCTCGGAGCCTGGAGCCTGTTTCCGATTCTGTGTCTCCCTCTCTCTCTGCCCCTCCCCCGTTCATGCTCTGTCTCTCTCTGTCCCAAAAATAAATAAACGTTGAAAAAAAAAATAAAATAAAATAAAAACCATAGTTTCTAGAAAAATACAATTTGAATTAAGCTTCTTATAAAGATAGTATTTCTTTTTTCTTACTTTTTATGTTTATTTTTGAGAGAGAGGGAGAGAGAGAAAAAGAGAGTGGGGGAGGGGCAGAGAGAGAGGGAGACACAGAATCAGAAGCAGGTTCCAGGGTCTGAGCTGTCAGCACAGAACCTGACTCAGGGCTCGAACTCGTCAACTGTGAGATCATGACCTGAGCCAAAGTCAGACGCTTAACCGACTCAACCACCCAGACAAACCTGCCCCAAAAGATAGTAATTCAAAGCAGTTAGAGAATGGGATTTACACATGGTATTGTGACATCTGCTAATCACCTGGGAAATAAAAAAATAAGAAAGAATCCCTGCCTCATATCTCATTATGAGATAATTTCATAAATAAATTCAAACGAAGTAAAGATTTAAATGCCATAAAATGAAACCATAAAAACTTTTTTATAAAAATAGGCTAAGTTAATGTTACATTGTAAAAGCCTTTCTTGAAAATAAAATCCAAAAGCAAAGAAGGAAAATACATATACATTTGATTACATAAACATGAAATCTTCTGGATGTATGATATATAAATTATATCCCAATGAGCTATTGAAAATTTAAATCTCCTATGTATCCAAAAATATTCTAAAGTGAAAAAAACTGGGAAAAATATTTACAGCACATAGGATAGTTGAAAGATTAAGCTCTTTATTTTATGTAGAGTTCACACAAATGAAGAAAGAAAAGATGAACAATCCAAAAAAAAAAAAAAGAGGGGCAAAAAATATAAGTAGGCAAATTATAGAAAAGCAAAAAATTTTGAAAATAATTTTTTGTTGTTGCTTTGAACGAAAAGTTTTGAGGGCATCTGATCTTTAGAATTTATATGTGTTGCTTCTCTTTCCCAGAGCCTCTGATCCTACTTGGCCTTTGAATTGCCTGATATCTTTGTACTTTAGAGTCTGGTTAGTTTAATTAATTGGAACCTGAGTTAATGAGATATCACTGTGACTTTTGACCCTCATTAGAATATGTCACTTCTTGCTGAGGGGAACTGTTTCATACCCCTGAACGCTGGCAACCTGCCTCACAGATGTGTGCCATTACTCTCAGGAAAGCTGAGAGAAATGGTGTGGCTGGTTCATTGCAAACTGTTGAGAATACTTGAAGCACAATATCCAACTGAAGGTGTTACTAAAATTATCTTCAAAATAAAAGGCATCAACACTATCAGCTTTGGAGTGATGTTTTTACTTAATGTGCATATTCGATTTTCTTTAGTTAACACACACATGTGGAGTATCTAGTGTGTATACCAGATAGACTCTTTGGTTGGACCCTAGCATCAAGGAAAATCATATTTTAGAGAAAGACACAATAAGAGTGTAAAGGTCCAAGGACAGTTTCTAACTTGGCATCTTTTTTTTTTTTTTACATTTTATTTATTTTTGATAGAGCACAAGTGGGGGAGGGGCAGAGAGAGACGGAGACACAAAATCCGAAGCAGGCTTCAGGCTGTCAGCACAGAGCCCGACGCGGGGCTCGAACTCACAAACCGCAAGATCATGACCTGAGCCCAAGTCAGACGCTTAACCGACTGAACCACCCAGGCGCCCCTGTAACTTGGCATCTTATACTCAGTTACTACCCTAGCATTAATCTATAAATTTTGTATAAGTTGCTATAGAACAGCTAATATTTCTATAGTGAAATACTCCTTCAATCAAAATTAAGTGTCATCTATGTACCAGGCATTGTCCTAGATGCTGGGGATTTAATAAGGAATAAGATACAGTCCCTATCTCAAGAGATAGCTGGAAATATAACCCAGGCTCAGGCGTGCAAGAGCACCCGGCTCCTGGGATCCCAAATGGACCAGGTTTGGGCACTCGCCGCTGACAAAATCCAAAGGTAGTGAAACAAGAAAGGAATTTATTTCAGTGAGGCCAGTACAGGGAAGACAGAGGACTGGTCTCTCAAAGACTGTCTCCAAAGCTCCGGGTTTATATAAGGAACATGTGGAATGAAGGTCAGTGGATATGTGCAAGGTGGGTGGTAAAGGTCAGGTCATCATTGACCTGAGGTCAGTCACGTGGGGTCATGATGATTTAGGGCAGTCCTTGTTGCTTGAGGGGATAGTTTCAGTTCCCCTCATGGGATGCTTTGCCCACAGGGGCTTTTGTCTGAGTTTAGAGATAAGCAGGAAAGAAGAACTTAATCAATTAGAAAGTACAGGCTGAGGTCAAAATGGAGGCAGCTGAAGTCCTCTTTCAGGAAATTATAATTTACAAGGCATAAATTGACTTTTTTTTTTTTAATTTTTTTTTCAACGTTTATTTATTTTTGGGACAGAGAGAGACAGAGCATGAACGGGGGAGGGGCAGAGAGAGAGGGAGACACAGACTCGGAAACAGGCTCCAGGCTCTGAGCCATCAGCCCAGAGCCCGACGCGGGGCTCGAACTCACGGACCGCGAGATCGTGACCTGGCTGAAGTCGGACGCTTAACCGACTGCGCCACCCAGGCGCCCCATCATAAATTGACTTTTATAGAAGTCCTGTGAAATAGTCATGAGAAGACAGAAGCTCAGAGAGTTCCAAGAATTGCCCAGGCTTGATGATCAAGTAAGTCACAGAGTCTCCAAACAGGTTTTCTGAGGCAGAGCTCATGATACACAATAAGGATTAACAGTTAGTATCTGACCTTGGAGAGAACCTGGAGATCTGACTTATTTCTCTGTATTTCCTTTCTTTTTCCTTTCCTTTCTTTGCCTTTAGGCAAAACAAAATTTTCATTCTTAGCCAATAGTGCATTTGCACTTAATATTTTGTTTGTTTTTATTTTTTTTTTTATGTTTAATTGATTTTGAGAGAGAGAGAGAGAATGAGCGGGGGAGGGCAGAGAGAGACACAGAGACACAGAAGACACAGGAGACACAGAATCTGAAGCAGGCTCCAGGCTCTGAGCTGTCAGCACAGAGCAAGACCCACGAGGGGCTCGAACTCATACCATGAGATCATGACCTGAGCTGAAGTCAGAAGTTTAACTGACTGAACCACTCAGATGCCCCTGTACTTAATATTTTGGAGAAGCATTTATGTTCTGACTATTTATCTCTTGAGCCTACTTAGGCAATAATCTGTAAAGGATCTTAAATGATAGTGTAACAACTCCAACATGCTTTTATTGGCATTTTTGTTGTTGTTATAAAACTAAATAATTTCCAGTAGAGCAGAGATGTCTTACATTTTTCTTTGTGTCTGCAATGTGTATTGTAGGTATCTAAATGTCACTTTCCCTTGGGTGTTTCAGTCACATACAAAAAAACCTTTTATTACACTGTGCTTCTGTTGTGCAGGAAGCTCATCTTATTCACCTCCGCTGTTTCCCTCTTTCCCATCTTGGCAAAATGCATATGAGGTACACAATATATCCTCATTAAAACTTCAAGTTGAAAAGAGCAAGAAAAGAGAAACTGAGTTATAAAATTCTTTTTGGATGGATAACAGCAACATTCTTCAGGGCATATCATATTTCAGATAATTTAGTTAATCCCATATTTGCAATTACAAAAACCAGTTAAGGGATCTATGAACTTCTTTCAGTATTTAGTAAATTAAGATAATATAACTTTCTTTGTGTAAATAAGCACATTCTGGTTTGGGTTTTGATTTGTTTTGGTTAGCATTTTCTTCTCACGTAATCAGCAGTCTGAAAAACACTTCAAGGAGGAAAGAGTTTTGACTGCAGAAGGAGGTGATATGGAGGTTGAACAAGGTTGTTAACATTGACTTTGCCCTTACTTGTCTGATGTTGGCCAACCTGAAAGAGGACTTCAACTCCCTCCATTTTGACCTCAAACTCTATAATCGATTTAAGTTTTTCTTTCCAGCTTATCTCTTATCTCACACAAAAGACCCTGTGGGCAAAGCATCCTTACCCCTTCAAGCACTAAGGACTGCCCCGGGGCCAGCAAGACCTCACCCAGGATTGATCCCAAGACAATGATGACCTGACTTTTACTGTCCAACTGCACGTACACACCGACCTTTGTCCCACATTTCCCTTATATAAACCTGGAAGTGTTCCCAGCACTTTGGAGACAGTCTTTGAGACGCTAGTCCTCTGTCATCCCTGTGTTGGCCTCACTGAAATAAATCCCTTTCTTGTTTTACCATCGCTTATCTTTCTTTGGATTTTGTCAGCGGCAAGTTTTTGCCTTTGGATTTTGTCAGCAGCAAGTAGCCAAACTTGGTCTGTTTGGGATCCCTGGAGCCCGGAGCTCTTCACCCCTGTGCCCCGGCTACAGTGCCACAAGATTTCGTTCAATACCACAGCTTGGAGAAAATATGACATGTGGTAGCCAAGTTTCTCCCTAAGTGTATGCAGAGTTTATTATTATTATCTTAAATATTTATTTTGAGGGAGAGAGAATGAGTGGGGGAAGGATAGAGAGGGAGAGAGAATCCCAAACAAGCTCCGAGCTGTCAGTGCAGAGCCCAGTACCAGGGCTCAATCCCATGAACCATAAGATCATAACCTAAGCCGAAATCCAACCTAAGAGTTGGACGTTTAACCAACTGAGCTGTTCAGGTGCCTGGAGAGTTTATTATGATGTGGTCACTCAACAAATATTTGAATGTTCACGTTGCGGAGACTCTAGGAATATAGTAGCAAAAAAGGCAGGCAAGGTTTCTATTCTGAAAATCCATTCTGAAAGTTTTAATCCAAACGAGTGGGGGTTGACTGAATCGCCATGGTGTATTATCCGACTCTAAGCACCCTTTTCTCTCCGTGGAACTCTCTTCATGGAACTTCTCTCTCTTGCTAACTCTCCGTGGAAAAGAACAATCTAAGCACAGAAAACATGAGTAGTGTCTCATTCTAGCTGATTAAAGGGTTTAGTATCCCTTTCCCTTCTTGGAAAAGTGACTATTCTCATTTCTTTTTTTTTTTTTTTTAATGTTTATTTTTGAGAGAGAGAGGGAGAGAGAGCATGAGTGGGGGGAGGAGCAGAGAGAGAGAAAGAGAGAGAGACAGAATCCGAAGCAGGCTCCCAGCTCTGAGCTGTCAGCACAGGGCTCAAACTCATAAACCATGGGACCATGACCTGAGCTGAAGTCAGATGCTTAACGGACTGAGCCGCCAAGGTGCCCCTCACTTCTATTGCCTGGAAAGAAGCAATGCCAAGTGCTACAGGCAAAAGCTATATACATGCAACATTAATCAGTTTTGTTTGTGTGCTTTGCCATTTCCAGGATGTGCCCTCAATTGCATTTTGGAAATATAAGTTCCTTCAACTCTTATTTCTATCTTTTACACTTCTGTGTGACATCAGCAGGGAGTTGAAAAATTTTGTCTGGGAAAGACTAGACAGTAAATATTTTCGCCTTTTTAGGCTATAGGGTTTCTGTCACAACCACTCAATTCTGCAGTTACAATGCAAAAGCAATCATAGATCTACCCAAATTGTTGAGCGGGACTATGCTCTAATAATTTATCTAGGGACACTGAAATTGGCATCTCACATAATTTTCACATATCATAATATATTATTTTCTTTTTCCCCCCAACCATCTAAAAAGGTAAAAACCAGGGTGCCTAGGTGGCTTGGTTGAGCGTCTGACTCTTGATTTGGTTCAGGTCATGATCCCCAGGTTGTGGATCAGGCCTCACATTGGGCTCCACACTGAACATGGAGCCTACTTGAAATCCTCTCTCTCTCTCAAAAACAAATTAAAAAATTTAAAAAACATAAAAACATTCTTCGCTTCTGGGCCATATAAAAGGTGAGATTTGGCCCATGAGTCATAGTTGGGCAATCCCTCATATGAAGGACTTGGTGATGTGGCACAGGCTGTGGATTTAATCCTCATGTGGATGACTGAATCAATGTTGCACTGGTGAACCTGTTGCAGTTTCAAGGTCCACTCAGTTCTGGCGAGTGGCTTGAAGATGCGGGCTATAGGTTGTCATGAGGAGAAGCCAGTAAACAATGCCACTTTCTGTGCTTTCGTTTCTAGCAGAGCTTACTGATGATTATTCACACTTTCTCTGTCACTTGAAAGTTTCTGAATTCCACTTTTTCAAACCAAGGTGACACCAATTGTAGTGTATTCTTCTCACCCTCTTATTAAGGCATGTAAGGCAGAAATCTATTTTGTTGTCATGAAGCAAAACGAGTCACGTAAGCATTTTGGATAATTCTCTGAGAAAGCAGAACAGCTGTGCTGGGCATATTCAATATTAATTTTGAACTTTTTAGTGACCAGGATCATTTCATTCTGTAAATCAAGCAATTCCCTTAGGAATTCTCTAAGCCATTCCCTTAGGTTTGCTCTTGTACCCGGAAAGAAGAGGAGTATTTTTGCTTCCTATTTAGGTCATTTCTAAGCACTTTTGTAAGACCTAGAACCCTGTTGACCTAAGCACTTCAGATAGCTTTGTGCTATTTTCTTATGAAAAGACATTTGTTTTCCTGAGCTAGATTCTCTTGCCTCTTTGACATCTCTTAATTCTCTGCTTTTGAAATGGCTTCATTCTTGAGGTGAAGCTACTGGCCATGGGGCATTTGTAAAGTGTGCTATTCCAGCAGGGCTCTGTCACATGGCTTGTTTCCTAAACTTGAGGTTACTACGTTGAGGTTTGAAGGAGTGACCCCTGTTGGATTCTGTGTGATCAATTACACCAAAAAGTTAGTACAAAAGACCTAGGCTCAATCCCATCGTGTTCAAGTCTGACAACCTGGAATCATGCTTGATACTCTTTTTCTGTTCTGTTTCTTGACCCAGGCAGTGGTTATATGAGTTTATGTAGAAATTCATTAAATTCATATGCAGTTGTTTAGTTTACATAGAGTATGTGTCTTTACCTTGATAATTAAAAAAAACAAAACAAATTCACTTATCTAAAGCAACCCTTTCTACTTTCTCATCACCCTCATTCTATTTTTATCCATAGCACATATCACCAGCTGACGTATTTTATATAATTAACATATCATTTTATTTATTATGCCTCTTTCCCACGAGGACATAAACTCCACGAAAGGGATGTCTGGGTTTCATTTACTGCTGTATATTAGAGCTTAGAACAATGCTTAAGCACATAAATCTCCACAACGATTTGTTAAATAATGAATTGCTATATTGTAGCTTCAGCTCTGGATGTACTTACAAATCACTTTTTGTCTGGAACATGAGAGACTCCTCTTTCCCTATAATCAGCACTATGACTAATTTACCAACTGCTTACAAATTGTGAAATGGGCTTGGGGACAATGATGTCAACCTTTGGGTTGAGTTACAGATTTTATTGACAAAGATTTTATTGACAAACATTAGTTGGTTGACTTCTGAGCCCAAAGCTAGGAAGGCAGAAGAATGGGGGATATCAGTTCATATTTCTCACTCTCCCAAGATTGTTGAGTTGTTCAGTATTATTTTGTCAGAAGCCAGAAGAGGAAAATAAATAAGCCATTGTCTCCCTAAGCAAAATTGCTTGTGCTATAGTTGAAATCTTTGACCTTGGAGTCAGGTAGGAAGAGTTAGCAAAGCAAATCTTTTTTTTTTTTTTTTAAACGCTTATTTTATTTTTGAGAGAGAGAGTGCAAGCAGAGGAGGGACAGAGAGAGTGGGAGACAAAAGATTTGAAGCAAGCTCTGCAATGTCAATGCAGAGCCCAAGGTGGGGCTCGAACCTACAGACCATGAGATCATGACCTGAGGCAAAGTTGGACGCTTAACTGAGCCACCCAGCAAAGCAAATTTTTTTTTGCTTTGCCCCTAGCAAAGCAAATTTTAAGAAATGTGATATAGTGAAATGGACAGAATGGAGGAGATGGTCCCTCCAGACCTAGAATGCTCTTGTTGATTTGAAAGGTAAAATGCAGGGAAAGGATAAGGAACATATAACTAAAAGATATTTGTCTTAAGGTAGAAGTACAAGAATGGAGACAAGAAGCACGAAATGGGTAGAAGATTTTGAGAAGTACAGGACCATGAAAACGGTGATAAGTAAAAGTGCAAACTTTTCAACTATAAGCTTAATCAAGGTAGGAACTGGCATGGTTGGAAATAACATTTATTGAATAGTTATTATGTATTTAGCACTTAACAGGTTTTTCTCATTTAATCCCCACACAGATTTTTTTTTTTTGATTTTTCAATGTTTATTCATTTTTGGGGGGGAGGGGCAGAGAGAGAGGGAGACACTGACTCCGAAGCAGACTCCAGGCTCTGAGCTGTCAGCACAAAGCCTGATGCGGGGCTTGAACCCACAAACCATGAGGTCAGGACCTGAGCTGAAGTTGGACACTTAACTGACTGAGCCACCCAGGAGCACCCCCACAATAGGCATTTAAATAGGTATTATTAGCTTTATTATTTTATTAGAGATCAGGAAATTGACTTTCAAAGAGCACAAAATGTATTCACAGATGGAATTCCTACCCAGTTCTGGCTTCAAGGGCAAGATCATCTTCCAATGAGGTGATAACTCCCTCTCCTGGAATGCTTACAGTTATTACCATCTGTGCCATTCATCATCACAGTATTTTACTCCTTTGTTATTTATTTGGTCTCATCACTCCACTGCCTGCAGGTTTAGCTCCCTAGGGCATGCAACACCCTTCCCAATCTGACTCCCACTATCTTTCCAGTCTTCTTTCTCTCTTCCCATTCTAAGCCAAGCTAGTTCTGATCAAAACTGCTGCTTCAAAACCTTTGCTTAACTTGTTACTTTTCTGATAAAGTTTAAACTCCTTAACGTATTATGTTTCCAGACTCCATACCCATTCCAAATAACCAGAACTTCAGTTACACCCAACAAGTGCACTGTTCTCTGTGCAGCACTATTCAGCACCTCCTTAGTAATCCCCAGTTGTTGCCTTTCCTCCTCCCCAGTGATCCCACTTTCCTGTACCTTCACACAAGTTCTTTCTGCTCCTTTTTTTTTTTTTTTTGAACGTTTTTTTATTTATTTTTGGGACAGAGAGAGACAGAGCATGAACGGGGGAGGGGCAGAGAGAGAGGGAGACACAGACTCGGAAACAGGCTCCAGGCTCTGAGCCATCAGCCCAGAGCCCGACGCGGGGCTCGAACTCACGGACCGCGAGATCGTGACCTGGCTGAAGTCGGACGCTTAACCGACTGCGCCACCCAGGCGCCCCATCTTTCTGCTCCTTGAAATGCACTTTCTCCTTTCTTTGGTTGGTGAACTTTTGCTTACATAGTATCAATATTTGTTTACATCGTATGCCAAATACTACCTCCTTGATGGAGCCTTTCCTGGGGTGTTTTACTACCCAGCTTTGTATTATTTTGACCATCTATTTATTTTCCCAAAAGTCTATGAGCTCCCCAAGGGCAAGGAAACAGACATATTCATCTATGTCTTCAGAGCCTGGCATACAATATATACTCAATAGATGTTGTGAACAGTGAATTACCTAACAATTCTACAAGGCTAGTACATCCCTCCACTAGATTACACACTTTTTACATTAATTTATTCCTCAATGACTGACAATAACTACCGACAATGTTATAAAAAGAAAAAAGACTTTGCTCTGCACTCTTCCCACCAAGGCAAACAAAAGAAAAATATCTCTGGTATCTCAGGTTAATATTAATAAGAAATTTGGGTGATGAATATATTACTAAGAAGCACAAAGAAATACCCGAATAAGTGGAGAAATAAATCATATCTCTGAAGGAGAATACTAATTAGCATAAATATACTGATATTATCAAATAAATTCTTAGTGTGGATTAGTTTCCATCCAATTCTCAAGAGGTTTCGGGTTTTTTTGTTGTTGTTGTTTGTTTGTTTTCATTTGAGTTCTAAGACCAATGTTTGAAAAGTTCATCTGGAGGGGTGCCTGGCTGGCTTTGTTGATAGAGCATACATCTGTTGATCCCAGGGGCCCTGAGTTTGAGCTCTGTGTTGGCTGTAGAGTTTACTTAAAAAAAGAAAAAAAAAGAAAAAGTTTGGGGCGCCTGGGCAGCTCAGTCGGTTAAGTGTCTGACTTTGGCTTGGTCATGATCTCATTGTTTGGGGGTTGGAGCCCCACAGTGGGCTCTCTGCTATCAGCACAGAGCCTGCTTCAGATCCTTTCTCTCCTCTTTCTGCTCCTTCCCCACTCACGCTCTCTCTCAAAAAATAAACTTAAAAAAATAAAGAAAAAAAAGTTTATGTGGAGTGTTTATTGTGCAATTATTTCAACTTTTTTAATATCTGAGAATTTTCATTATTGTGTGTAAAAACAGTCAATTTGGAAGAATGTGTAGGCACACCAGCGAGGAAAGTATTACAAAAGGATAGTGAATGTGGGTGTGGGCTTGCTCCATCACATTTTAAAATGTTACTTCAGTAATCAAAACTAGAACAGAAGGGGGCGCCTGGGTGGCTCAGTCGGTTGGGCATCCAACTTCATGCTCTCATAGTTCGTGGGTTCGAGCCCTGCGTCAGGCTCTGTGCTGACAGCTCAGTGCCTGGAACCTGCTTCGGATTCCGTGTCTCCCTCTCTCTCTGCCTCTCCCCTGCTTGCGCTGTCTCTCTCAAAAACAAACAAACAAACAAACAAACAAACAAAAACACAAAAACAAAACAAAAACAAAAACAAAACTAGAACAGAAGCGAGACAAATCAGTGGAATACAAATAGATATCCTTGAAACAGATCTTAGGATAGATAAGTCTATGACACTTTCATTATATTTGTTAAACAAACATTTATACAAAGCTTACTGTTCTAGATTCTTTACATATACCTACTCATTGATACTTTAACTAATTTAACTAAAAATCAGTCTCTGGAGCCAGACTGCCTGTGTTCAGATTCTGTCTCTGCCATTTACTAGCTGTGTGACCTTGAAAAAGTTACTAAACTTCTCTGTTTCCTTAGGTACAAAATGTAGATAATAACTTACCAATCTCATATAATTTTTAAGAGATTAAGTTAATATTTTACAAAGGATGCATCACAACAGGTAAGAAGCAATATCATCAATGGTGTAAGAAAACTGGATAAAAGTACCTAGTTGGAGTTTTGCCTCATATAAGATACTGAAAATAAATTCCAGGATTTAAAGAAATATATATATATATATATATATATATATATATATAATGAAAGCATAAAATATTTAGAAGAAAACACATATGCATATTTAACTAATTCTAAAAATTGATGACTTTCTAAGTAGAAAGGGAAAAAGAAATAATATATCATAAAAATTAAAAGTTTATTTTTTTTTTAATTTTTTTTCAACGTTTATTTATTTTTTGGGGGGACAGAGAGAGAGAGAGCATGAACGGGGGAGGGGCAGAGAGAGAGGGAGACACAGAATCGGAAACAGGCTCCAGGCTCTGAGCCATCAGCCCAGAGCCTGACGCGGGGCTTGAACTCCCGGACCGCGAGATCGTGACCTGGCTGAAGTCGGACGCTTAACCGACTGCGCCACCCAGGCGCCCCTAAAAATTAAAAGTTTAAAACGAACAAGTTAGAAAAAGAAAAGACTTAAAAATAGAATAAATGGGATAAATGACAGGTAGAATATACTTTTATCTCAACGTTTATAAATCAGGGAAGTATTATAGAAAAGAGGAAAATTACATAAACAATTTACAGAAGAAAAATACAAATAGTCTAATGGCTATAATTATGTAGAAAAATGTTCAATCTCACAAAGGAAGGCCATTTAAACCAATGATGTATTATTTTAAACTAATAAATATGGCTAGGATTTAGACATAGAAATGCTTGGGGTACCTGGGTGGCTCAATTTACTGAGCATTAAACTCTTGATTTTGGCTCAGGTCATGATCTCATGGTCATGGGATCAAACCCCCTGTTGGGCCTTGCGTTCAGTGTGGAACCTGCTTGGGATTCTCTCTCTCCCTCTCCCTCTGCCCCTTCCCTGTTTGTGCTCTTTCTCTCTCAAAATAAATAGATAAACATTAAAAATAAATAAATAGAATGCTTAATGTCAACAAATGTATCACAAGAAGGCATCCTGTAAAGAATAAATTTGGTATGATCTTAAAAAAAATTTTTTTTTAATATTTATTTATATTTGAGAGAAAGAGAGACAGAGCGCAAGCAGGGAAGGGGCAGAGAGACGGAGACAGAATCTGAAGCAGGCTCTGCCAGCACAGAGCCCAACGCAGGGCTTGAACTCACGAGCAGTGTGATTACGACCTGAGCTGAAGTCAGACATTTAACTGACTGAGCCACTCTGGCACCCCTAAATTTGGCATATTTTGAAGAGCATTTTAGAAAAATTCATTGATTTTGAAACTGTTCATATATGTTGATCCTGTGATCTATTTGTTGTGAGTTGAATTGTTTCCATCCAAGAGATAAGTTGAGGTCCTAACCCCTTGTACTTCAGAATGTAACTTTATTTAGAAATAGGGTCATTGCAGATGTTATTAGTAAGATGAAGTCAGGCTGGAATAGGAAGGGTTATTAATTCAATAGGATCAGTGTCTTATAAGAAAGGAGTATACCATGTGAGGACAAATGCACAGAGAGAAGACGACTGTGTGGCTATGGAGCAGAGATTGGAGTTGTTTATCTACAATAGTGCCCCCCTTGTGTGTGGGGGGGTATGTTCCAAGATCCCCTGTGCATGCCTGACATGGCAGATAGTATCAAATCCCATAAAAACAATGTTTTTTCCTGTGCATACCTATAACAAAGTTTAATTTACAGGCTAGGCACAGTAAGAGATTAACAACAAAGATTAATAACAAAATAGAATAATTATAATAATGTACTGTAATAAAAGTTACATGAATGTGGTTTCTCTCAAAATATCTTATTGTACTGTACTCACCCTTCTTCCTGTGCTGATGTGAGATGATAAAATGCCTATGTGATGAGACAAAGTGAGGCGAATGACGCAGGCATGTGACGCAGTGCTGGGCCGCTATGGACTTTCCCAGGATCCATCAGGAGGATCATCTGCTTCCTGCAGGTGGTTGACCTGGGGTAACTGAAACCACAGAAAGTGAAACTATGGATAAGGGGCTTATGAAAGTACTGTATCAGCCAAGGAATGCCAAGGATTGCCAGCAAACAACACAAGATAAAATTAAAAAGGCAAGAAAGAATTTTCCTCTACAGTTTTCAGAAGGAGCAGGGCCCTGCTGATTTTGGACTGTGATTTTGGACTGTGAGACAGTAAATTTCTTATTTTAAACTACCCAGTTAGTGGTAGTCTATTATGGAAGCCCTAGGAAAGTAATGCACTATCCTTGGGGAATAATTAACATGAATAAAAATATATGTTCAAGAGTACTTATTGAATTATTCATAATTGCAAAAATTTGGAAGTGATCATAATGTATAAACAATACTGGCATTATTAAATGAAATAATTTATAAGGTAGAATATTATGGTGACAATAAAAATCATATTTTTGAAAGTCTAGGTAAATGTTTTATGATATAATAGTGAGAAAGGGCAAGAAATAACAGTATATTCCATATGACTCAAATTTCATTTTAAACTTTTTAAAAAGTCCATCTATTTATTTTTGAGAGAGAGAGCATGCACGCAGGGGAGGGGCAGAGAGAGAGAGAGGAAGAGAGAAGATTCCAAGCAGGCTCTGCACTGTCAGCTCCTGACATGGGGCTTGAACTCATGAACCATGAAATCATGACCTAAGCTGAAATCAAGAGGCTGATGCTTAACTGACTGAGTCACCTCAATTTTATTTAAAAAAAAAATCATAAATTACAGGAGTCTCTGGGTGGCTCAGTTGGTTAAGTGTCTGACTCTTTTTTTTTTTTATTTTTTTTTAACGTTTATTTATTTTTGAGACAGAGAGAGACAGAGCATGAACAGCGGAGGGGCAGAGAGAGAGGGAGACACAGAAACAGAAACAGGCCCCAGGCTCTGAGCTGTCACCACAGAGCCCGACGCAGGGCTCGAACTCACAGACCGTGAGATCATGACCTGAGCCGAAGTCGGACGCCCAACCGACTAAGCCACCCAGGCGCCTCAAGTGTTTGACTCTTAATCTCAGCTTAGGTATTGATCTCTGGGTTATGGGTTCAAACCCCACATTGGGCTCCACACTGGGCTCTGTGCTTCACATGGCACCTACTTAAAAATAATAATAATAAATAATTAAAAAATAAAAATAAAACTCATAAATTACATGTTTATAGGGAAAAAAAGCTGGTGGTAAGGGTGCCTGGCTGGCTCAGTTGGTAGAACATGTGACTCTTGATCTCAGGGTAGTAAGTTCAAGCCCCATATTGGGAGTAGAGATTACTTAAAAATGAAATCTTAAAAAAAAAAAAAAAAAAAGCTGGTGGCAAATTCTCTAAAGGTTAGATTTTTGTCTATAATTTCTACAGTTATAGAAAAATATAGATGTTAGAAATGTCAGAAAAAAAGAGACAGTCTATATAAATGTGATGGTCTCAGGGGCAAAGAAAAAGAATAACAATAGTAATTTGCCTATTTACCAGGATCCATACAATGTACTCCGCATACACAATTTTGTTTAATTTTTATTTGCTTAAGCAAATCATTCTAGTCACATCACTAGTAATGGACAGAATTGAGTTATGTACCCAGGCTGCCTAATTCCAAATTCTGTGTTATTTATTATCCATTCTATGTTGCCATATACTATTCACATTTTTGACCCTAGAATTGGATTCCTAGAAAGGTACCCTACAGACATACTTAAAAAAATTTTTTTTTGATGTTTATTTATTTTTGAGAGAGAGACAGACTGAGAGTGGGGGAGCAGCAGAGAAAGAGGGAGACACAGAATCTGAAACAGGCTCCAGGCTCTGAGCTGTCAGCACAGAGCATGATGCGGTGCTCAAACTCATAATGGCGAGATCATGACCTAGGCTGAAGTCAGATGCTCAACAAATTGAGCCACCCAGGTGCCCCTACCCTAAAGACATACTAAAAAAAAAAAAAAAAAAAAAAAAAAAAAAAAAAAAAAAAGCCAACAATATATAGTGCAATGTTAGAAAAGAGAATAATTTGAAACAATATAATTTTCTAACAATAGAAGAAATGACTATAGTATGGTTCACCTTCATAATGGATTACCTTAGACTTTATAAAAGATAATGGAGACCCTATGGATATGAAAAAATATTTCAGATACAATATTCAGTAAAAGAAAAGCAGAATACAAAGTGGTTATATTCATTGATTGCACAAACATAAAAATATGTATGTATAGGAATGCAATTGAAAGTAGTTGTAGACTGTGGTTGTAATAGATTGGATACAATTTTTTCCCTCAGAATTGGTTAGTTTTTTAAAAATTATCTGAGGGGTTCCTCAGTGGCTCAGTTGGTTGAGTGTCCGATTTCAGCTCAGGTCATGATCTCCTGGTTTGTGAGTTCGAGCCCCACATTGGGATCCCAAGAGTCTGCTTGGGATTCTCTCTCTCCCTCTCTCTCTGCCCCTGTCCCTCCCTCCCTTTCTCTCAAAATAAATAAAGTTAAAAAAAATAAAAATAATAAAAAATTATCTGAGAAGAGTTTTTTCAAATAATCACCTTCTCAAAATACTGGCCCCTAGTCCAGTTTCTTTCTTTACCAGCACCTCTTCTGCTCAGAACAGCTTTCCATTTAGTGTTTGCTTCTGTTCAGCTCCACAGCATGATCTCTTGCCACTCATATTCATGTGAACAAGGTTGACCCAAATAGAAATTGCACATTCCTAAAAGTCACTTGACCATTTCTTCTATCTGTGCTGTGACAATGTTGAGGTGCACATTTTATTGAATAATTTGTCCTTCTTTTTTTTTCTTTGCAAAACAGGGTCTCCCTCCACCCCATTATAACAGTATTTGAGCATAGCTGTAACCTTTATACACCTGTATGCTGCCATTGGTCACAGGGTTTCTCAATGTCAGCATTATTGACAAGTGGGCTCAGATAACTTTTTGCTGTGTCTTGTACATTATAGGATGTTTAGCAGCATCTCTGGCCTGTTATTACTAGATGTCAGTAGCATTTCCCCCCAAAAGTGTGACAAAGACATCTCCAGATATTGCCAAGTGATCCCTGAGGCTGGGGGACAAAATCCTGGATGAGAACCACTGTACTGAAGTGGTTTAAGGTGAGAACCTGTAGTTGGCCAGTTATGCCCTTATTTCACCACCAGAGGTCTCCCTAGACCCCATTATGGTTCTAATCTGGAAAATCTAGGGCTATGGCTACCACCAAATACATTGATTTCATGACCAGATGGGTGATGACAGCAAAAGGTTTACAAACAAAAGCATTTGATCAATCTCCTGTGCAGAAGAATTCCAAATAAATAATATAGATATTCCATTCTAAAGGAGGGGGAGCATAAATCCCAAAAGTGTGGTCTATATGCAGTGACTTCCTGCCAAAGAATATAGTATTGAAAGGGTAGTGGGGAGTAATAGCAGTGGAGAGACCTGACAAACATGACCTCAGCCAGGTGTTTGAGGTCAACATCAACACTGATAAATTATATTGATAGTATGTCCTTTGATATGATGTGATAAAAATGGCACTTTACCTCTATGACCTTCCTCCCCAAACCCCATAATCTCAGTCTGATCATGAGAAAAATATGAGACAAATTCAAATAGAAGGGCATCCTACAAAATACCTAACCAGAACTCCTCAAAGTTGTCAAGGTCATTAAAAACAAGGAAAGTCTGAGAAACTCACAGTCAAGAGGAGTTGGAGACATGACAACTAAACATAAGATAGTCTCCTGGATGAGATTCTGGGATAGAAAAGGACATTAGGTAAAAAGTAAGGAAATCTGAATAACTATGAACTTAAGTTAATAAAAAAGTATCAATATTGGCTCATTAAATTGTAATGAATGTACCATACTAATATGAAACGTTAATAAAGGGAAATTGTGTGCAGGGGCAGGATTATATGGAAACTCTGTACCGAGCTTAATTTTTCTGTAAATCTAAAACTGCTCAAAATTAAATCTTTTAATTTTTTAAAAAGCATCTGATCAAGCACTGTTTTGGTAAAAGAAACGAGAAAGTTTTGAAAATGGTGTGTTTGCTAGGATTCTGATGTCCGATCTAATTAGAAATGCCACCATCATGAAGCAATCAAGCCCCTCACTTTATGCAGGAGTATCAGGTAAGAAAGGCAAAGATTGGTACCAAAGACAACTTAATGGAATAAAGGAGCCCAAATACTTAATAAAATTCTTGGAGATTATTTCTATACTAACAAGTAGATAAATGTGGCACAATCATATAATGAGAATATCAATTCTCATTATGTTGTATCTCTTTGATACCCCTTTGAAGTTTGTACTATATTCCAGTACTGTATTCAACTGAGGAAGACTGAGTCTCAAAGAGATTATACCTTTGCTCAAGATCATAGAGCTACTAAGTAGCAAAACTAAATTTCAAATTTTTACATCTGATGTTACAGTTTTTGCCTTTGACTCCTGTGCATTCTTTTCTGCCTATATTTGGCAGCCAAGGTTATTAACCATCACTGTAGAGTAAGTATTGCATACTTAAAAGAGTGCTGAGAAAAAACAGAAGTCTGGGTCCTCAGCTCAGAATATCAATTTCCTTACCAAAAAATTATGGATAATAATACCTGTCCTGCTTACCTCATTGGGTTATTTTAAGAGTCGAATGAAAGAATCTATGAGAAAATGTCTTGCAACCTGTGAAGTGTGGCCTTGTATCATTAACACGTTTTTTACTTTTGCAGCTTTTTGCAAATATGTCTGTGAGCTAATTGCAAAATGGAATGTGAGCAGATGATTGAGTGGAGTTTCAGAACAGAAGGCTTACAAGAGAATTGTGTCAGGTTCAAATACTCCTTTTGAATGCAAGATCTTAAGTCTGTGGTCCTCATCACTGACTGCACTTCTCACCTGGGGAGCTTTCAAAGGCATCCATGCCTACATTGTCCTGCCCCAGACCAATTAAATTACAATTGCTAGGGGTGAGGCACTGTCAGTGTTATGTTTAAAAAACTCTCCCTTGGGGCGCCTGGGTGGCTCAGTCGGTTAAAGCGTCCGACTTCAGCCAGGTCACGATCTCGCGCGGTCCGTGAGTTTGAGCCCCGCGTCGGGCTCTGGGCTGATGGCTCAGAGCCTGGAGCCCGTTTCTGATTCTGTGTCTCCCTCTCTCTCTGCCCCTGCCCCATTCATGCTCTGTCTCTCTCTGTCTCAAAAATAAATAAAACGTTAAAAAAAATTAAAAAAAAAAATAAAAAAAAATAAAAAACTCTCCCAGTGATTCTAATATGCCATGAAGGCCGAGAACTGCCATCCTAATTGATCTAAAGTCAGCCCAGTTCCATGGGGCCCACCATACCCTTTCTGCACAGGCTGCTCCTGCTCCTCACTCCTGGAAATTGCTAGAGTTTGAATATTGCCATCAGGCAGTGAGGCTAATATAAAAGTCTGGTCAGCCAAGCTGCTAGGACAGCTAATGATATTGTCGTTTGACTAAAGGAAATGGATCTATTTCAGTTTCATTCAAAGAAGGAAGTGTCCAGTCGGGGGGGGAGAGAGTGCCACAGAGGCTGGCAATTATTTAGGGCTCTGCCACAATCACCAGCCAGGGTAGCAGAGGGTCTGCTCTGAGCCTTTGTAAACTTGGCTCTGCAGGTTAGTTTATCTTGGCTATCATGTTGTCTGAAGAGCCCTTGTTGGGATCCTGGGCCTTGCTGCCTATCAAACCAAAGCAACAATCAGCTTACAAATTAGTGTATCAACAGTTCAAAATCTGAGGCCATAGAAGAAAAAGCTCTTGAGCAAGAATAACATTAGGTGTGCTACAGAGTTAATGTAATTCAGAGCTAGAAACGCCCTTCTTTTAGAAACAGGGCCAGTTTCCTAAATGTATTGCTCCATGGGACCTCCAGTGAAAGAATTTTGATTACAGCACCACCATGAGAGAGTACCAAGATGGAGAAGTCATCTGGGGGAACTGAGGGTCCCTGTCGTCTAGGGTCTGGGCTACATCTTGACAAACCCAGGAACTCATTGTGTCATAACACTCAGAGGTAAGCAGTCTCTTAGGGATAAACCCACATTAACCAAGCTCACAAGAAGTCCAATCCTGAATTACACAATGATTAGACATTAATATTGGATGGTACATTCTCTACTTGTAGGAAAGACAACACATTTGAATCATAAATTAAACCTTAAAATCAAGGATACAATTAAGAAATTAGGTGATCATAAAAGATAGTATCTTCAAGCTATTGTACTGGATTCATTCAATCTCTCTGTAGAGGTGACCAGTTAGGTAGAATGAAATGCTGGCACCTTCTGTCTGGATTACGTTGGAGAGTCATTGACAAATTCTTGCTATTCAGGGGTCACTTTTTCAAACCAGGGGTCTCCAAATTTTTCTGGTTGTGTTTTTCTTAGCAGGAAAACACAAATAAACATTTTAAAAATTGTAAATCCATTTTTCAAATCATCTGCAGATAATTTTGAATTTTTTTTTTTGATATCATCTTCTTGTCAGACCTGGCAAGGATGTTATTGCTTTTACTGAATAACATATCTGACAGCTTATATTAAAGGTAAGTGAAATGTCAGCCCTACCATTTTATTTGCTTGTGTTTTAATTATTAGTATCATCTTTAACTTGTGGTTTCGTTGAAGGAATTTTGTTAAGCCCTTGTCCACTTTGTGAGAGTTAACTAAGTGAAAACTGAATACTGTACCATAATATAATCTATAAGTCCATTGAAAAGGGCTTAGCAAACTGCAAGATTCCATACCCTGTGCTGAGAGGCAAGCATGAGTGAGGCCATGGTCAACCTCCAGTTGTGGAATTCCCATTCTTCACTGGGATACTTCAGTAATGAACGAGGCAGTTCTTCAGACAATGTATAATACAATGCATTCACTCAGAGCCTAGAATATTTTACAGCTTTGGATACAATACAACACAATACAATACAGTACAATACAATACAATACAATACAATACAATACAATACTATAGTTCTTAGAAATTAGGCCCTTAATCCTTAATTGGACATCGGCAGTCCTTAGTCTCTGTCTCGCTGTTAGCTGAGTAGGTGAGTCTTTTATGTAGATGTTCAATCTGTTTCATCATATTTTGATTCTCTTTATTGATATGTCTTGAGGGGAACTTTATCTGAAGTTTTGGGTGTGCCTAAGGACTATATTGCTCTATAAGAACCATAAAATGAGAATGAGGGAGCCATAGTTATCATACTTTACTATTAGGAGAATGGTTTTATTTAAATTCAGAAGCAAAACAGCTAAACACAGAGTTAATTTGGTTGAAGGGATCAGGATGAACTAGTTTCAAACCTCTCTCTTCAGAGACTTCACCTACAGGGTTTTCCAGGAATGGGAAGCCTTCTGCAGAGTTTGAAAATGACAGCCCTAGAACATTAAAAAATTGGTTGAGATGGAATTTTGCTATAATTAGTGCTGTGTTATAGGTAAGTCTGCAGGAACTAGAGACAAGGGGGATCCCATGTACAGTTTGTCTGCAATGAATTAAGAATAAAAAAAATTCTGATCCATGTTTTATCCTAAAGGTATTATAGCATAGAGTTTTAGAATTTGGACTCTATAGTCAGACAGTGTGTGTTATTCTTATTTCCTCCATAGAGAACTTAATTTTATTTAGTTTTTTTAATTTTTTTTAATTTATTTATTTTTGAGAGAGAGAAAGAGAGAGAGAGAGAGCATAAGTGAGACCGAGGGAGGGACAGAGAGAATCTGAAGCAGCCTCCACACTGATAGCAGAGAGCCTGATGTGGGGCTTGAACTCAGGAAGTGTGAGATAATGACCTGTGCTGAAGTCTGATGCTTGACTGACAGAGCCATCCAGGCACCCCAATTTTATTTTTTAATAGGTTAATACATACATGTGATACTATACGGTAAGGTTCCCTCCCATTCCTAACCCTCCCTCCCCTAGTTCTTCTCCCCAGCAGCAACCACAGATACAAGCTTCTTGAGCATTTTTCTAGAGGTGGTAAAGGCATATTCAAGCATACTTGTATATATACTGCATGTAAATATATATTTTAAAACAAATGGTGGCAGGGGCTCAGTCATTCAGTTGGACATCCGACTTTTGATTTCGGTTCAGGTCACGAACTCATGGATCATGGATTTGAGCCCCGCATCCAGCACTGTGCTGACAGTGCAGAGCCTGCTTGGGATTCTCTCTTTCCCTCTCTCTCTCTGTCCCTCCCCTGCTCGTGCATGTGTGCGCTCTCTCTCAAAATAAGTAAATAAAACTTAAAAAATAAAACAAAACACCCCCCCCCCCAAAAAACCCAAAAACAAATGGGGGCATACTTTGTACAATTGCTCTTTACTGTGCTTTTTTTTTTTTTTTTTCCATTTAATTCTTGGAATTGGTTCACTCTTCATTCATTCAACACATATTTATTAAGCACTGTGATAGACTGGAATATTGTTCTCTACTCCTCATGATAGGGTTATACATCCTGCTCTCTGCCCTTTGACTTCGGACGCTCTTCCAGTTAGAGAAGGTATAATATACTTCTCTCTTGACTTTGGTTTTGGCCATGTTTTCTGGCCAATGGATTGTGGGTAGAAGTGACAGTGTGTCATTCTAAGTAGAGGCTTTAAGGGGCATCATATGCTTTCATGTACTTGTTGAAACTACAGTGGTCCATAAATGAGCATATACTAGAAGCCAATCTAAACCTAACCTGTGACCCTCAGCCAAGAGCACTGCCACCATAGCTGCCCTACATATCCATGAGGGGGAAAAAAAAAAACATGTTTTTGTATAAGGCATTGATATTTTGGGGTTGCTTGTTATCACAGCCAGGAGCAAACTAAGGCTATTATGTGCTCAAACAGTATTCTAGGTGCTTAAGTTCATTAGGAATCAAACAAAAATCCTCACCCTCATGGAGGACCTACATACGGACCTGACTTTTTAATGGCTGCATAGTATTCCTTTGTATAGAGGCATTGTGATTTACTCAACCAGTCCTTTTTTTAAATTTTATTTTATTTATTTATTTTGAGAGTGGGGGCGGGGCAGAGTCTGAGAGGGAGAAGAAAATCCCAAGCAGGCTCCTTGCTATTAGTACGGAGCATGACCTGGAGCCCGATGTCACACACCATGAGATCATGACCTGAGCCAAAATCAAGAGTAGGACACTTCATCAACTGAGCCACCCAGGTGCCCCTCAACCAGACCTTTACTGATGGATTTAGGTTATCTCAAAGCATCAGTCTCAAAAGTTGAAAACCATATTTCCAACATAAATGCGTAGAAAGCACATATCAAGTCTTAATTTAACTTATAATGAAGAACCCACCAGGATGACAAAGTTGGTTTGAAAGAGAATATGAAAGTTGAATAATGTAGTCAATGGATAAAAAGAAATTCTGAAATAAAATTGTTAATTTTGATACAAAACTGGGTAATGGCCTATAGGGTAAAAATAATTTTCGAGGTTTTCTTCTACTGGACAGAAGAAATAATCATTCCCCATTGTCAGTTTCAGAGAGTTGTAAAATGTCTGGGCTTTAATCAACGGTAAAATTACATTCTCCAGAGACAGTTTTTGCTAATACTAACAATGCTACAATATCCTTTTATACTCATTTTTGTGTGCATGTGTGAGCATATTTTAAGGAAAAGTTTCTAGAAGTGAAATTTCTGAGTATATTAATTTCTACTTTTGAGAGAGGTTACCAAATTGCCCTTCATAGAAATCATACCAATTTACCTTATTTCAAACAACATATGAATGGCTGTTTCTTCATATCTTTTCTACACAATGTTATCGAAACTTTTGCTAGCTGCCAATCTGATAGAATAAAAATAGCACCTCATTATAATTTTAATTTAAATTTTTTCTTACTATTACTATGATTGATTGAATATTTTTTCATATCTTTATAAGTTATTTCTTTTTCCTCTACCATGAACTGTCACTTTATTATCTTTGCCTTCAGAAAAATGAGCCCTTATCTGTCATATGTGTTCCAAAAATTTTTTTCACAGTTTCAGACATATTTTTAATCCTATTTTCGAGCTATTTACTATTTACTAGCTGTGTGACCTTGGGCAAATTAATTAACATCTCAGAGCTTAAGTTTACTCATTTGTAAAATAGGGATAATAACATAGTCCTCAATCCCATATTTGAAGTTCTGGGATACAGATTTTAATAATTTTTTTTAATGTGGGGCGCCTGGGTAGCTCAGTCGGTTGAGTATCCGACTTCGGCTCAGGTCACGGTCTCACGGTCTGGTCTGTGAGTTCAAGCCCTGTATCAGGCTCTGTGCTGACAGCTCAGAGCCTGGAGCCTGCTTCAGATTCTGTGTCTCCCTCTCTTTCTGTCCCTCCCCCTCTTGCACTCTGTCTCTCTCTCAAAAATAAACACTTAAAATTTTTTTTAAATAATAAAAAAATAATTTTTTTTTAATGTTTAGTTTTGAGAGAGTGAGAGTGGGGGGAAGGGCAGAGAGAGATCGAGACACAGAATCTGAAGCAGGCTCCAGGCTCTGCACGGTCAGCACAGAACCTGATGCCAGGCTCAAACTCATGAACCAAGAGACCATGACCTGAGCCTAAGTCAGATGCTTAACTGACTGAGCCCCCCAGGCATCCAGGGATAGAGATGTTTTAAATTCTAGGAGCTTTCAGTGTGCATACACTGTATGTAACGTAAAATCCCAGGGAGTGGGAGCTCTTCAAGCATTAATATTCCTATAAGAAACATATGAATATACTAGATGGGATTAATAAAGCCTGTGAATGACCTCATGTTAGTTGAAGTTTGCCATCAAAGGAGCTGCATATGTTTTGTTTTGTTTTGTTTTTTTCTTAGAAAGTGGAGCATGGGAAAAATCTGCCATGGTTTATTATATTAGTTTGTTGAAAGTTAAAAAATTGTGTGCAGAAGAGAGACATCCTCAATGGTATTGTAACTGATTGGGAGATATATCAACTGATTAGACAAATATTGAGACTAGCCCACATGGGAAGGACTGGGTAAGAAAAGATACTCCATGAGGATGTTATTAGAAGTTTGTGAAAATAAAGTAAGGAAAATATAATTGCTTGTATTCTGTCATTTTTTTTACCCTACAGATTTTAATTATTGAATACTACTGCTCTGCTTTTGTTCCATATGAGCTCTGTCAAACTCACTTTTGATTTTCAGACTTTTTTGGATTTCGAACTGTGCTTAGGGTATGTAGACCTGTGGTATCTTCCTCCATAAGGTTGTTGTGAAGATTGGATTAAATCAAACAATGCATGTAAAGTGTCTATACCAGCTCCTAGAACATAGGAAGAGCAAGATAAATATTATTGTTACTGTTGTTTTTAAGATGGAAGTGCTAAGCCCTTATAACTCTTGTTTCCAGGCCCGTTAGCTTGGCAAAGGGTTTTGCTTTGCTTGATGTTCAGATATGTTTCCTTGTAAAGGTGACTGAGATATTTGAAGAGAAGAGGAGAGAAGCATTTTTATTCTTTGATGGTAGGGAATAAAGAGAATGACTGGACTTTGAAGCCAGATAGGTCAGGGTTCAAATTCCATACGATCAGCTTTAAAAAAAAGAGTGAGAAAATTACCTATCTTCCAGGTTGCTTTGAGGATTAAATATAGCTAGATAGAATAGAAACTGCTCTGTACACAATATGTGCTCAATAAATAATGGCAGTTTTTTGTTAGGGTATGTTCAGGAGGGCTGAGGTACAACACTTAACCCATTTGCAGTCTGAAAAGCATATAATCAGCCACTTTCATGACTGAAAATGAAGGAGTTGGACAAGGATCAGAGAAAGCATTTATTGTACATAAAGAAACAAAGCACTGTTACCATGATCTGTTCACAGGAAGATGGCACCAAGCCTTCCTCTGTGATGTAATGTCATGGGACTTTGGGGGGGGGGGGTGGGTAGGAGGGGATATAATGAAGCCTGGGATGAGCAACTTCCCCTCCCCACGCAGGCAGAGGGCAGTGTTTTCCCAGGTGATATGGTAGTGTGAAAGCTTGTAGCCTTTAACCTCCAGGAACTTTCTATTGTACTGTGATTTTAAAATGTAGGTTGCCTCTATTACTATAGGATACCCTGACATTTCAGGTTTAATGTTGTCATACTACAAAGTAAGACTGATATCTGTTGATCAGTATACTCTGAGGACCGATGCTATCCATTCCTGCTTGGATCCCTACTGGATTCAATTCAGATATAAACCTCAAGAGAGGGCCTACCACGTGCCAGGTGCTGAAAATACAAAGACATCTGATAAGGTTCCAGCCCAAGAGGCACTGGCAGAAGGGTGGATAACTGATAACTCCTACTAGGGAATGCAGAGTGTTGAGTGATATAATAGAGCTATGAATAAAGTGCTGTGAAGGTACTGAGGAGAAAAAGAATGAATTCTTCTAGGGAGGTTAAGGGAAATTCCTCCAAAGGAGTGACATTTGATCTGATTTTTGTACTGAGTCATTAAGCAAAAAGGCTTTGAGATGGAATGATGAGAAGAAAAAGCAGAGGGGGAAGGTGGGGGGTTAAGGAGAGAATAATGTTCTAAGTGAAAGAAACTGTGGAGACAAAGATGTGAGGCTGTGGACATGTTCATTCGTTTGCTCAGTTAGTTACCAAACAAACAAATATTGGTTGAGAATCAGACACTCTTCTTGGCACTAGGAATACAACAGGAAGCAAGACGGACCAAGGTCCCTGATGCTTTCATGGAGTTTACACTTTAGAGCTGGATGGGACAGAAACAGAAGACGAATAAATGAACGAACAAGGTAATTTCAGAGAGTTATATGTGTCATGAAGAAAATAAGGTGGGAGAGAGTATAATAGAAAGTACTCTGGGAGGGGGAGCAGAATGAAGATTGGGTAGTTGGAAGAGGCATTTGACCTGAGAACCAAGTAGCAAGGAGGCAGTCTTCTGTGGCAAAGTGTTTCCGGTGGAAGGAACAGCAAATAAAAATACTATTAACAGGACTAGGCCTGGCGTTATTTGAGGAACAGAAAGGCAGCCATCTTGACTGTAGCAGCATGAGCAAACGAGCGGCAGGGGAAGACCAGAGAGGTTTGACAGAGCTGGTTAGTAGGGCCTTATGGACCAACTTAAGGAGTTTTTTTTGAAAAAGTACCATTTGGTGTTGTACAGAGAATGGATTGGAAGAAGGGAGATCAGCTGTTGGTTACTCTAGGCAAGAGATGTGGGTGGTTTCACCCAGGGTGGTAGAACAGAGCAAATATATATTTTTGAAGTAGAGCTGACAAGACCTGCTGATGGATTGGTGTGGGGATGGGGGAAAGGAACATGTAAACATATGAAATACAACGATGTGAATGTGGCAACAGTGGGAACATGGGACTGGAGAGGTTGCTGGAAAAGAATGGCTGTTAAGGCTTTGGGAATGAATGAATTTGGCCTTATGCAGAGGAGACAAGGGTACTGGGCCATTGACAAAGCCATACTGATAACCTGTCTGGGAAGCCAGGAACATCTCAAACTTTTACTGTCCAGGATTTTTTTTTTTTTTAAAGAGCTCTTTGGTAAAATCTGAACAACTTTTTGACTTTCCCTACATTCTCTCCATCTCATTTTTTGCCCTACAGGATAAATATCTGTCTATTCTCATACACTGTCCATTGGCCCCAGCTTCTCTCCTGGGTAGTCTTCAGAATTCTACCATCCAAGTGAAGCAGGAAGTTCTGCATGTAATAGGCACTGAGTATGTGTGTACAGAGGGGCAGTCAGAAGTGTTTGCTTTCAGTGAGGGACAGAAGTCGCTTCTACTACTTGTTCCACTTCTACCTTCATGCTTAGCAACTCACCATGCTTGGCCCTTTTGACTGGGAAGAGGTATGATCAGGCTTAGTAAATATTTTTTGTTGTTGCCATTGGCTGGCTGGCTGGTTCTATTGTCTCCTGGTCCTACTGTCTGATTCCCTTCTCCAGTCCCCTGCATACACACAGCAGGCCTGCAGGGGTCCTCAGATCTCCCTCTGAACCACTGCACCAAGCTTGTCCTCCTAAGCTAATGTTATCTTTTATTTAAACAGAAACAGTAGCCACCAATCTTGTTACATAACATCCCAGTATCCTAGGGTGTTAAACTAATGCAGCATCTACTGTTGGGGAGTGTTGATCTGGCAACACAAAAACTCTCTAGAATATTGCTGAAATGTTGTAACAAGTTTGACTTCCTGGCTTTACTTAGAATTTTGGAGGGGAAGGGACTTTAAAGATCAGGCTATCTGGATCTTTGTTTTCAACTGTGAAAACTAAGGCCTAGAGAGACAAAGAAATTTGCCCAGGGGGCACATCGGGGCTAGAAATCAAGCTCTTGATAATCTAAAGAATCCATCACATTTTAGATAAAGGATTAAGTGTTAAACCTTTCTTGTTTGTGATTCTTTCTTATCTGAAAGGGTTTTTCTTTTCTTTTGTTTTTTTTCAGCTTTAGGCTTTCCAGGTTTGTCAAATGTGAACAGTGATAGTGACATGGTGCTCTGGATTACACACCCAAACTGCAAATTTGAGACTGATACATATATATGATGCTGATGAATTTGAGGTATTTGTGTTGTTTTTTTACAAACTTTTTACTGACATTAGGACTGGATTCACATCCAACCATACAAGGTATATTAACTGAACACAGTATGAATGCAATGTATAGTATCTGAATCAAATATATTTTAAAGACAGCTGGATGGAGTTGCAGGTGAAGCTACAGCCACCTGGGGATCTACCTCAGTAACATTCTTAGTTTATGTCCAAACCAGTATATGAAAGGGAGTTGAAGTCAGCGGTATCTCCAGAGGCATCTCACATCCTGAGAGCTGCTCAATAAAACATGGGGTTTCCTACTGCTCTCTGGGGAATTGCAGAACTTTAGTGGTGAAGTGAAAAGGCTGGGCTGCTCTCTTCCCCTGACCCCTGCCAGCATTCTTTCTCAAACTGACCTGTTTTCCTGCAGGGAGACTGCCCCACTCCACCCACCTGGTGCCTTCCTGGATTTCCTGACTGCCTGGGCTTATTTTTCAACCTTCTCTTACTTGAAAAGCACCACTTCACTGACCCAGAACGTGGGCTTCTCCCTCTGTTCACTGGCCATTCCACTTTTCTGGGCTAGCCATCCGCATTTCCCTTCAAAAGCTTTGGAAAATCGGCAGCAATAGGGGGCTGGGCGCCTTCCAATTCCCCTACCACGTCTTTCCTACTTGTAACTCGCTGAAATTACTAGCAGAGCAGGGAGAAGTGGAGAAATGGCTTGCTTCTGAGTAGGGCCTGGGCTGGGTTGGCATTATTTTATTAAATTCAATTGGACCGGATCCTGAGAACCTCTTAAGGTAACTTAGGCTCTGAGTTAGAGATGGCTAAGGTGTAAGGAGCGGGTTACTGTCTTGACCCTACAAGCACCATTACAGCTTCCCCACTCCTATTCCTAGGTTCTAGGAATCCCAGCCTTGACCTGCGGACAAACCCCAAACACAAATAAAAGGTCTCCCCTCAGGCACTGAAAGCCCACCCTGCTCAGACCCGGCACTCCGCACTCCCCGCACCCCAGCCCGGCCAGCGCCGAGGGGTGGGGGTGGGAGGCTGGGGAAGCGGGGGGCGGAGTTCCGTCCTTCGCTGATTGGCTCGGGGAAGATGGGCTGCGGCCGAGCCGGGCCAACCCGCGGCGTGTTGCTATGTGCTAAGGCGAGGGGATAGGCGCGGGGGCGCGTCCGTCACAGGGCAGCCCCCGGCCCCGACCCGGAGGGATGTGGAGTGGCGGCGGCGGCAGTGGCGGAGACTGTGGCTTTAAGAGCGCGCCCGGAGCCCGGGAGCCAGCAGGGCGGCCCTCTGCTGCTGCGCACCCCCGCGGAGCCGAGCCCCGCGCTGGCCGGACGGGGCAGCTTGCTGCCGGGTAAGCGAGCCTGGAGCGCGGCGCGGGCCGGGCGCGCGTGGGCGTGGGGCGCGCTGTCAGCGCGGGCGCGGGACACCCGGCAGTGGGCACCGGTCCCGTGGCCTGTCCGGCCCGGCTCCCGGGAGGTGCGCTGCGCCCCCGAGGCGAGGTCCGGCGTGGGGTGCCCGTGGAGGCCGCGGGCGCGAGGGGCGGGAAGCGGGCCGCCGGGGCCACGTGACCGGTTTGTTTACAAACACTGCAGGGCCCGGGCAGCTGCCCGCGGCGGGACCCGTGGTGGCGCGGGTCCCCGGGTCGGGGCGGAGGAGCTGTGCGAGAAGCCGGGCAAGTAAGTCTAGGGTGCGCGGTTTGGCGGACGGGACTTGGACACCGGGTCGCTGCTTCTTAGCACAGTTTCTGTGCGTTCGGGCTCCGTGGGGGGTCGGCGGAGGGTGGGCTTCGGACGCTTTCTGTCCCCGGTGACGCTGGGTCTCCGCTGGAGACACTGGGTCCGGGGGCGTCGCCCCCGGGGCTCCCGCCTGTGGGGGACTGGCCGCCCTCGAAACTCCCAGGAGCGCTTGGCCGGCTCCGGGCCGAGGTAACCGCAGCCGAGTTCCTGCCTGGCCGCTTCCCGGAGCCTCCCCACTGCCCTTGCCAAGGGGGTGGGCGCCGAGTTCTCTCCTGCCCGACGGAATGCAGGGGCCTCTCCAGCGAATACCTCCCAGGAACTGGCGCTGAGGGGCAGCCCTGACCTCTCACTGCTTCAAGTTCACCCTCCTTGGCCGCCGACCTCCTGGGTGTCTTTAGTCAAGTGGTGGCTTTTCTCCAGTTGGGGGTTGGGGTAACCACCTGTTCTTTTGGACCCAGCCCAGGAGACTGCCACCTCTGGCTTCACTCTCAGTATAAAAGCACTTAAAAAGCCAAGTGAGTGAGTGCCCTCCGTTTTTTTTTTTTTTTTTTTTTTTTTTCCTGCAAGTAGCGGACCCTCCCACAGTCTCACCTCCGTGAATGGCACACCAAACTGCTTCTGGGTTTTATGGGGCTTTGCTTTCTGGCCTTCTTGTCAACTTGTTGTCTTGGAGTCTTGGCTCTTTTAACTGGGTACTTGCTTCTGGTGAGTCTAAAGGCTAATCTAGCTACTCATCCTCCTTTCTTTGCCCTTCTTCTCTTGTTCCTGTCTTCTGGCCCAGCAAGATGGGTTTCCCTGACCCAGAGCATTAGGCAAGCCGCTTCTCTGTATCTCATTTGGTGAGGGAACGCTGGCAGAGCAAGGAACTCAGGGGGTTTAGAAGTTAAGTGCCTTGCCCAAGGTAATTCCTGTCACTGGCTCTGCAGTAGACTTGACCTCGCATGCTTGACGCTCTTCGGTAGTCTCCTCGTTGTGAGAACTTCAGGCCTTGCCATCAGTGGGGTTGGCTTTCCTTTGACTTCATCATTGCCACAGGATGCAAAGATGGGCCAAATCTCAGTTGTCTATTCTCCCCTCATCTCCTTAGCACTCAATACTAAGGCTGAGTCTTGCCCCTGATGAGGAACATTTTAATTCTTCTGAATTGTGACATGAATGGCTATAAGTTCTTTACCAAGGAAAAGGTCCAGCCTGAGGAGAGTTGTGCAAACTTCCCTTTGGCACCATCCCTTATCCCCATCTTCGTGGTAAAGGTCTCAGGCAGGGGTGGGGGCCTTGGGCTCATCCCCCTCCTTAGCTTATATTGGTTTAGGATTTAATAATAGAATTTCTGGGATCTGTCTTGATATCTTGTGTTTGAACTAAAATAAGAAAGCTTGGAGTTAGGGATGGAAAATGGAAAATAAACATGCACAAGAGTATTATTTTCCTTCTTTCCTCTAGGAGAGTGGTTTTCAAACTTTGGGGTCCAAAATAAGGAATACCTTTTGCATCTCTGCACTGAGGTCCACACCTGCATTAAGTTCTAGGAAATAATTGCCCTCACTACCTACAGTGTGCTCCATATATAGTTTTTTCTTCTTAATTAAAAAACAAAAACAAAAACTCATCTGTTGGTCATGGCCTGTTAACTTGATTTCTTGACCAAACGGGTGAATGGGTGATGACCCACAGTTTAAGAAACATTGCTGTAGGACAGAGGTCCTCAAACTTAAATGTACATAAAGATGAGCTGAGTAGTATTAAATAAGTCTGGGGGCACCTGGGTGGCTCAGTTGGTTAGGCGTCCGACTTTGGCTTAGGTCATGATCTCCTGGCTTGTGAGTTCGAGCCCCGCATAAGGCTCTGTGCTGATAGCTCAGAGCCTGGAGCCTGCTTTGGATACTGCCTCTGTCTCTCTTTGCCCCTCCCCCATTCATGCACCGTGTCTCTCTCTTTCAAATATAAATAAACATTAAAAAAAGTATTTAAAAACTGCAGTCTGTCAGTACACTCTGGAGATATTTTTCTCAGTGGGTCATGTGATTGTGATATAGGTGGTCAATAAGAAATGGCATAAACTGGATATGAAGTGTGCAAAGCCTTAGTCAAGTGTGTGACCCACTCTATGCAAACCCAAGATCACTCATCTGACAGCACTAGCTTAGGCTTTGAGAAGTCTAAGGGCATAGTGTGGTTTGCTTTCAACTGTCATGGAGCCTTGGCCATAAGACCCCCCATCGCATCCACACCACCCTGCCCAATCCATTTGAGGGCTGCTGTGTTCTGTACCCCTGGATGTTTCTAGGTGCATGGGGTTGGGGTTGTGAGTAGTTCTGATGAATCTGCTCTACTATTCATAGATTATGTGAATTTTTACTGGTTTAATGATTTTAATAGTTTTGAGACAGTGACATAGTTATTATGCCTGGGATGTTAACAATTGGCCAGCAGAAAATGTTGATGCTGTTTAATAGCTGGGTATTCTAGGCCATGTGGCCTAGGGGAAGGGCAGGTTGGTGATTTTTGGAGGGGGGTCTGGGAGAGTCAGGGCCTTATCTGTCAACAGTTGTTAATAAGAAGGGACATAAGTTCCCCTGACCTCCTTGCCTACCTACCTCAGCCCTGGTTCTTTCCTGTGATGATAGCTTGGCTTCTGTGTGCAGGTGAACCTTGTTAGTTACCCAGTTTCTGATGCTGTTACCTCTATCTCAAGCACAAACCTGATGTATCCACATGTTAGATGTTTTCCTTTATTGTGTCTAAACATGTTGGTAAAATAAATTTCCTTGAATTAATCAAAGCTGCATTTAGCTTCAAATAGAACCCTATCCAAATTCAAATTCAATTATGGTCCTTCCTGCCAAAGATATGGTTTATATGGGAACACTAACTGTAGGATTGTTGAAATTGATAATGTTCAGTTTGGTCAAACAGCTTACATTTGGAATATTTAGTTTTGAGCCAGTAATAAAAAAGAAAACAACAAATGCATGGCAAAGTATAGGATATCCTAGTATAGAAAAGCAGAGGGAAGAGATGTCCAGGTGGGACTCAAATGGAGGTTCAGGATCAGTTTCCTTTGTAAATTATCTTGGCATTTCCCTAGGGTCCATCAACAAACCACTAGGTGCTCTGACAATTGCATTATTTAGCATAAAAGGGTATAAAGCTCTGGAAAAGGAAGCATCTTTTTAAAATGTAGCCTCCTGTTATGGGAAGTCAGGACCTTCCGGCTAAAGGTATTTTATTAGAGTTGATAGTTTTCAATGATGTCATCCTTAACAAAAGATGATATTTACTTGCATCTTTATATATTTTTTTAAGTTTACTTACTTATTTTGAGAGAGAGAGAGAGAGAGAGAGAGAGAGAGAGAGAGAGAGAGAGGGAGAGGGAGAATCCCAAGTAGGCTCTGCACTGACAGTGCAGGAGTCGTGAATCCTCAAACTAAGATCATAACCTGAGCCCAAACCGAGAGTCCTGGGCCTAACTGAGCCACCCAGGCAGGTGCCTCTTACTTGCTTCTTTGAAGGACCACACCTACCTGAATTTCCCTGAGATTTGTGAATATAGCCCCTGAGAGTTTAAAAATAAACTGGATTATGCTACTCCCGTTTGTAGTTTTCCAGTGGTTTCGTATTGCCCTTCAGACATAATCCAACTCCTTTTCCTGTAGGCATTGCACAGCCTATCTCCTTCCCCCAACTTCTCTCTCCTCCTCTCCTATGTGGCTGGTCCACTCTGCTCCAACTGCACCAGCTTTCCTCAGGTTTCTAAAATCTGGAAGGTTTGTTTTTGTCATTCAGCCTTTATACTGGTAGTTCCTCTTTCCGGAATGCCTTTCTATAATTTTTTACATGATTGGCTTCTCTCACTTGGGTCTCAGAGAGCTCCTCTCAGAACAGCTCCTCCCTTCCCTGCACCTCAACTTTATTGAATCTCCTTAACTTTGTTTTTTTCAAAGAACTTTAATACCATATGGAAATACATTGCCTACTTGATGGCTAGATTGGAAGCTTGGGAGTTTCTCTGTCTTGCTCACTATTGACAGTACCTGGTGTGGGTAGCATTGGATAAATATTGGTTGGTGGAATGGGTGAATGACTAAAGAGAGCCAATGGTTTGAATCTTTAAGAATATAAATAATACTTAAAAAAATGTTTACTTATTTTGAGAGAGAGAGAGCACGTGCAAGCAGGGGGAGAGGCAGAGAGAGAGGCTAGGTGCCTCCCTAGCAGGCTAGGTGCATTGTCAGCACAGATCTCAATGCAGGCTTGATCCCACCAACTGCATGATCATGACAACCGAAGTCAAGAGTTGGACGCTCAACTGACTGAGCCACCCAGGCGCCCCAATACTTTTATTTTTAAGAGAAGAGAAACATAATTTTTCTCTTCCTTTTCCTGGGGTGGGCTACTGTTCTCTTGGAATATATCTTAGGACTTCTGCTTTTCACAATATTTTTCACCCTTTTATACTTTTTATAGGTCTCTAAAAGCTCTGTTGTCATTTTGTTGTTAATAAACAGCTCTTGCCTCCCCTAGTAGCTTTATTTTGTTTTTACTGTTCTCCTGACAAATAAGCATTTCTACCAGTAATCACATTTCATTGATACCAGGAGGCACTGTAAGTAGGACTAGAGGAACCAGGAAGATTGGGATAATTAGCTCTGTGACCTTGGGCAATTTGCTAAACTTCTCTAAATCTCTGTTCCTTTTGTAAAAAAGGTCTAATACCAGTTACTATCACAGAATTGATGGGAAGATTAAATGAGAGAATGTATGGGAAACTGGGCACATACACACTTGCTGTTAGCTTTTATTTATTTATTTACTTTTGAGAAAGAGCTCGAGTGTGTGCATACCTGTGCACAGGGGAGGGGGAGAGAGAATCCCGTGGCTCTCCAGGGCCAGCTCAGATCCTGACTGGGGGTTTGATCTCACAACTATGAGATCATGACCTGAACTGAAAACAGGACACTTAACCAACTGAGCCACCCAGGCACCTGCTGTTAGCTTTTAATAACACTCATATCAATAGGTTTCCCTCCTCTCTTTGGCAGGAATTCCCAATCCATTGATTTGGGAATGTGCAATAAGAGGGAGAAAACCACCAGATCTTTAATTAGTGCCAATAAATGAAGACCAAACATGTCACTTAGATCTATCAGAACCAGAACAGAAGTTCGAAATCATCTCATTGCAAATTGCTGCCCAACTTAAAAAAAAAAATTTTTTTTAAATGTTTGTTTTTGAGAGAGAGAGAGTGCGCGCACGGACACAACACACACACACACACACACACACACACACACACACACAACCCAAGTGACGGAGGGGCAGAGAGAGAGGGAGACAAAGAATATGAAGCAGGCTCCAGGCTATCAGCACAGAGCTAGATGCAGGGTTTGAACTCACCAACCACAAGATCACGAACTGAGCCAAAGTTGGACACTTAACCGACTGAGTCACCCAGGGGCCCCCTACTGCCCAACTTTTAATAACACCCATGTGTAAGAAGTCATATTTATGCAAGTTTTTGGAAGGACATGTTGTCTACCTGTTCCTCTGGCCATTCTTAGTTTTATCCTTGGATTAAGCTGGCTTACTGAAAGGTGCATATTTGGGCCATATTACCTCAGCCCCTTGAGTTATTTTCACTGAAATGAACTTTCACTGCCCTTTGCTTTCCTGGAGGACGTTGTCCTAAACAGCTTTATATAACTTGCTACTACATTTCTTATAAGGGTTGATGTAGTTGAAGTCTTAAGCTACAATTTCACTTAGTGTCCCCTTTAAAAAGTTAATAGGAAGAAATTTCTTTCAGGAATGAGTGCCAGAAAAAACTTTCCTCTCCTGAGGAACGGGCATGATATTTCTTTTTGGGCAATTGGAAATGTATAACTTATCATGTTTCTCTTTTTGTTCTGGGTGCCAGGAGGCACAGAGCCAAATTTGTGGCCTGACTTTAGTAACTATAGGGCCCTACATCCTAATTTTTTCCAGTGTTAAACTTGTAATTTTTATTTTCTCTAATTTCAAGTTAATGATTTATATTTCTTTTTAAATTGGATATATGCTGGTTTGGGTATTAAAATCATTTTAGATTTTACATTTTAGAGATGTAAACATTGAGGCTCAAATAGGCAAAAAGGACTTGTTTAAGACACAGAGCTAATTAGGGCAAAGCAGAGACTATAAACCATACATTTTGTTTCTCAGGCCCAGGGTTGTTTCTACTCCTGTATATTTCTGGAAAAATACCAACTCTTGAATAAAATACCAAATACCCCATAGTGTCTTTTTATTTATTTATTTTTTACACTTATTTATTTTTGAGAGACAGAGTGAGACAGAGCACGAGCAGGGGAGGGACAGAGAGAGAAGGAGACACAGAATCTGAAGCAGCCTCCAGGCTCTGAGCAAGCAGTCAGCACGGAGCCTGACGCGGGGCTCAAACCCACGAACCGTGAGATCATGACCTGAGCCGAAGTCAGACGCTCAACCGACTGAGCCACCCAGGTGCCCCTGCCCCATAATGTCTTGGTCCCAGGCAAAGCCTGCCTCTTCTCTGTGATGGGGCAAAGGAGCATTCTGCCAGAGAGGTGCAACACTGCCACTCACATTCCTGGTTGGGTCAGCAGCACTGTGCTCTCCTGTTTCCTGAGCTACAGCCTTCCCCTGTGGTCTTGAGAATGTGGTATATCCAGATTTAGTGGTTTTGATCTGAAACTAGATTGCCAGCTCAGAATGAAATTAGTCTCTAGTGGCTCAAGTTCCCTTGCCTATTTTTTGTTAGGAAAGGAAGGCTTGATATCCATATGGCACATGTGTTCCACTGAGGCCCAAACAGGGTCTTCTGGGAGTGAACAGTAGTTGAGTTTGGTTTGACTGAAGAAAGTGGCATTATTTTATCTGATAGGAAATTTAATCATAGGAAATATTGACCTTCCTAATGATTTGTTTTGTTTTGCTTTCCCATGCTGTTCTGGTTGTGAGTACCTGGGGCAAGAGAGGGTAGGCTTTGAGCACATCCTGCCTGAGTCAGGAAAATTTTGATTCCTATTTTGAGCTACAGAAGAGGAACCTCTGGCCTAGGGCTGAAACTGAACCTTGGTTTTACTTTGTTTTCCTGGCTAATAATAATTCAACAGATAATATGGGACCTTTGGGAGATAAAGATGAGTTAAGATATGGCCCCTGCCACATATACTCTTAAGCATATACTCTAATAGGGTGATTAAGGTGTATGTGTCAATAAGGTACCGAGAGTTTGAAGATACAAAAAGTATAGGCATTTTGGAGATGGGGCTGTGAAGAATGATGAGGATTTAAACATGCAGAAACACTCCAGGGGGAACAGTGTGTGCAAAGGCAGAGAGGTGTGAACATTAAGAGGTAATGTATGGGGAATGTTCAGTAGGCACATGAGATGTTGGAAAGAGAACATTGGGATTTTGCTTGGGCTACTGTTGTTACAGTTTAGAGTAAGTTCATGGAAATGGACTGTGGCTTCCATTCACAGAAGAACTCTGTGAACAGTGGTTAGTTGATACAGATAATAGGCATTCTCCAAAAATGGGACTATCCCTAGAGAGTCTCAAACCTGGGTGCCATAAGGATTTCTAGGCCAACCAAAGGCCTACAAAATCAGAATTTTCAGGATAGGGAATCTAATAAAAGCAAGCAAATTATAACCCTCCCCCTCCCCTCAATTTCCCATTTTTGTAATGGAGCCCAGCCCCACACACATTTGAGGTCTGGAAATCACGGAGGTAGTAGATATCCCTAGTAGAAACCAACTACTAAGCATCTTTGACCTTTAGCCTACTTTCCCTTACTGTATTTTTACCACTTCCTTTTCTTTTGTTCGTGTGGCTCCTGTGTGTGTCCTCCATTATATTTGCCTCCTGTTTATCTCTTCTTTTACCACTTTGGTCCTTTGTGTGTGGGGGGTCCCTCCCTAAGTTGATCCACCACCAAGTGGACCATAGGTAGAAATGAATTCTCTTTCAGTATTTGCTGTATTAAAGGTATAAACATATGTATTATGTATAAATGCAAATTAAATGGGGCTTTCGGTTATTTTGACTTACATGATTCTTTGTTTCCTTAGGATTTGAGGAAAAAAGTATCCCTATATAACTGCAGCATTAAAGCTAAAAATCCATGATCAGGAAGATTTGATAGGAACTGAAAACTAGCTATTGTGTCTGATCTGTTGTCCTATCTTCTGGTTGAGGTTATTCCCTTCCCTCATTTGTTTTCTTGTATTTCTGTAATTAAAAGTTGAAGCAGTGAACCAACCCTGAGAGTCTGAAGATGTTTTAAGAGAACTTGACATTTTTGTTTGCATTATAACTAATTGATTTAGACTCTCCCTCTGGAAGATGTTCTGCTTGTGGCTCTAATGAGCTCAAGGGCCAAGGATACCCATCTTTGGACTCTTCTCTGACTTGTCAGGATTAAAACATCCTTGGCGGGGGTTGTCCCAGGATTCAAATCTTGGTTCTGGTACTATTTATTTATTTAATATTTATTTATTTATTTAATTTATTTTTAAAATTTACATCCAGGTTAGTTAGCATATAGTGCAACAATGATTTCAAGAATAGATTCCTTACTGCCCCTTACCAATTTAGCCCATCCCCTCTCCCACAACCCCTCCAGTAACCCTCTGTTTGTTCTCTGTATTTAAGAGCCTCTTATGTTTTGTCCCCCCTCCCTGTTTTTATATTATTTTTGCTTCCCTTCCCTTATGTTCATCTCTTTTGTATCTTCAAGTCCTCATATGAGTGAAGTCATATATTTGTCTTTCTCTAATTTTGCTTAGCATAGTACCCTCTAGTTCCATCCATGTAGTTAGAAATGGCA
>NW_024412420.1:2819338-2873735 GCF_014898765.1 Herpailurus yagouaroundi | reverse complement strand
GCTTAGCATAGTACCCTCTAGTTCCATCCATGTAGTTAGAAATGGCAATATTTCATTCTTTTTGATTGCTGAGTAATACTCCATTGTGTGTGTGTGTGTGTGTGTGTACAATGGAGTATTACTCAGCAATCAAAAAGAATGAAATACTGCCATTTCTAACTACATGGATGGAACTAGAGGGTACTATATATATATACACTATGTATATATATATGTATATACACACACACACACACACACACACACACACACACCACATTTTCTTTATCCATTCATCCACAATGGACATTTGGGCTCTTTCCATACTTTGGCTATTGCTGATAGTGCTGCTATAAACATGGGGGTGCATGTGTCCCTTTGAAACAAGCATACCTATATCCCTTGGATAAATACCTAGTAGTGCAATTGCTGGGTCGTAGGGTAGTTCTATTTTTAATTTTTTGAGGAACCTCCATACTGTTTTCCAGAGTGGCTGTACTAGTTTGCATTCCCACCAGCAGTGCAAAAGGAATCCTCTCTCTGCATCCTCTCCATCTGTTGTTGCCTGAGTGGTTAATGTTAGCCATTCTGATAGGTGCGAGGTGGTATCTCATTGTGGTTTTGATTTGTATTTCCCTGATGATGAGTGATGTGGAGCATCTTTTCATGTGTCGGTTGGCTATCTGGATGTCTTCTTTGGAGAAGTTTCTATTCATGTCTTTTGCCCATTTCTTCACTGAATATTTGTTTTTTGGGTGTTGAGTTTGATAAGTTCTTTATAGATTTTGTATACTAACCCTTTAAATGATATGTCATTTGCAAATATCTTTTTCCATTCCTTCTGTTGCCTTTTAGTTTTGATGATTGTTTCCCTCACTGTGCAGAAGGTTTTTATTTTGATGAGGTCCCAAGAGTTCATTTTTGCTTTAGTTTCCCTTGCCTCTGGAGATGTGTTAAGAAGTTGCTGAGGCTGAGGGCAGAGAGGTTTTTGCCTGCTTTCTTACCGAGGATTTTGATGGCTTCCTGTCTTATATTTAGGTCTTTCATCCATTTTGAGTTTATTTTTTTATATTGTGTAAGGAAGTGGTCCAGGTTCATTTTCCTGCATGTCACTGTCCAGTTTTCCCAGCACCACTTGCTGAAGAGACTATCTGTATTCCATTTGATAATTCTTTCCTGCTTTGTCAAAGATTAGTTGGCCATACATTTGTGGGTCCATTTCTGGGTTCTCTATTCTGTTCCATTGATCTGAGTATCTGTTTTTGTGCCAAGGTTCTGGTACTTTCTAGTAGAGTGACCTTGGGCAAATTGTTTAACTTCTTGAGCTTTTTCCTCATCTTTTAAACAAGGGTAATCATAATAATGCCTGCCTCCCTGGGTTGTTAGGATTAATTGAGATAATGCTTATCAAGTACTTGGCCCATCATAGGCTCATAATAGGAAATTAGTAAACTATAGAGTCCTGGAGTCTTACTGATAGTTGTGCATGGCCTCAGATGACTCCTCCTTACTTCCTCCCCTCACTTCCCACATTTTCAACCAACCTTTCTGAGCTCTTCCAGCAAGCCAGGCTTTGGGCTGGGTATGAAGGATGATTAACCAGATATGCTCTTTGGCCAGGAATGGCTCACAATCTAGTGGGAAGACTGATCCATAAACAACTAGCTTTGTGGAGGATGTTTCTTAAGTTATATGAAAAAACTGCACTGGCAACGTGCATGGTGCCCCTTGATAGGCTAGACCTGAAAGGAAAAGAAGCTGTAATTCTTACTAAAACCTATCTGCCAGTCCCATAACAGGAGAGATCCAGAAATTTGCGCTAGAATCAGTTTCTCTCTCCCACCCTACTGTCTCTTTTCTTCTTCAATAGATGGCAATATGAGATGACAGTTTAATAATTCCTAGGACAAAATACATCCATCTTCGAGCTGGTGGTGGTTGGGACTTTAGACACACAGGCATCCTTTTGAAAATGCTTCTGCCCTTTTTTTTTTCTCTTGAGTTTGAAGTTCAATTTCCAAATTCCAATTGTGGAAAGGCGGGGAGCCCAGCCACAGATGTCAGAGTCTAGAGTTTTGGATTTATTTGAATTGGGAGATTAAAGTGAGGAAGCCAAAGGCATGCTGAGAGCTGAACAACAGAATTGTATTGGCAGATTTGAGATGGATGGTTTGTAACTAATTGGGGCCCCAGCTGTGCCCTGGGGGAGTAGCAGTTAAAGAGAAATCAAGGTTATACAGTGCCTGGGGTCCAAAGACATTCATTTATTCAGTAAATAATATTTGATCTTTGAGAGTGTGAGCTACAGATGAAAATCAAATAATCACCTCAGTAAAAGTACAACTGTAGCTGTGAAGAGTGCTGGGAGGAGGAATCTGTGTAGTAGGGGTTGGTGGAGACAAGGGGAGGGTTCCCTGGCGAAGTAACTTTTAAAGGTGGGCCACATCTCTTATCCTACTTTCCAAAATGTTTTCTTGATAGATCTTCTAAATGACTGTTTTACATTGTAGTTTAAGTGTAGCCCTGTCATGGGGGCAAAGCAATGGACACGATCCCTCTCTGGATCCCAGATCATGAGAAAAATCTGTTGGTTTTGTTTTAACCAGGATTATCTTCTCTGAGCATGGCCAAATACCAAATGAAGGACTGATGCTGAGGGTGGCAATCTCTGGGAGCTGAAGGAAAAGGGCAGATGTGGCCCTCTTTTGTGCATGGACTAGAGGCAGGGTGGAGGGACCGCTTTCCTTGCTGGCCTGAACCAAATCTGATGCTTAATTTTTCTCAGACTCAGACTGCCCTGGGGCTTTTGTGGGGACCACTCTGGGAGAAATAACTTCCTGGGTTGGAAGTCTGAGGGTTTCTCCAGGGGTCAGAAGTCAATGCCAGTGTGGGGAGGGTCCCTTGGGAAGCTACCCAGGGTGGTGCACAGATGGTGTGAATGGCCAAGGGAGGCAGAATGCCATCAGACAGAAGCTGGGTAAAACCATCAGAGGGTCTGTCTTGTTGTGTGTTGCATTGGAGATATGGCTCCATGGGACTGAGTATCATGCGCCATCTGCCAGTCCATGTGGGTTGATGTCACAAGAGTTTGCTGGCTTTTTAACTTTGTGGAGCATTAATGGTATTTGAGTCCCATGTAATGGCCAGAATTAGATATTTTAAATGCACTGGATAGTGTTTTAAATAAGATTAAAAATATCAGCTTTACAGGGCAGCACAGTTTCACTGATGGTCACTCATTTCACTCAATTAATTACCATCTATCAAGTCCCTCTGGAAAAAATAATAAAAGACTCTCTGATGTGCCCGAGAGTAGGAGTCCTAGGGAAACCAAGGGACAGTAAAGACTGGGCTTGTGACTGTAGGAAGTTCCCAGTCTGGAAGACACACAGTGTGATAGAGTACCATTCAGGAGAAAAGTCTTTTGCATGCTGGGAAAAGGGGGCCACCGCCAATGCTTAGGGTCTTATCTGGGTATTAAGGGATGAGTAGGCATCTTCCAGACATCGAATACAGGTTAAGGCTTTTCAGGAGTCTAAAACAACTTGGGAAAAGGTAGTGAACAAGCTTAGTCTTCTGGGGAAACAGGTTTGGAGGAGGTGGGAAGGTGATGGTGAAGATAAGGAGAATCAGCCCAGTTTCTTGGTGCCACCTGAGGGGTTGGACCTCATCCTATAGGTTGCTAGGAAACCACTAGAGGTTTTGAAACATGAGAGAGATGTGATCAGATTGTGTTGTATAAATAGAATTCTAGAATGGGCTGGAGAGGTAAGAGCTGAGTCAGGGAGACCAGTTTAGGATGCTGTCACGTGAGTTCAGGGTGAGGGAGGGTAGGGCTCACACAGTGCTGCTGGCTGTAGCTGTGAAGATGGCTATGGGAGGCTGGTTTGCAGAGCCAGAGCCAATTGTCTAGGGGACCGATGGAGTATGACATAGAAGCAAGAGAGAATAAAGGGTCTTTCCTGCTTCGGTATATGGGCCTTCAGGAGAAGGGAGCAGAATTAGGGTGAAGGTGGTAGGAACAAGGATAAGGGGAAAGATGGTGCTGGCTTTGGATGCATTTAATTTGAAGTGCCTTCCTAGAACCAGTTAGAGGCATCCTATAGAAAGGGACCCAGGCTTCATGACCAGAAGGCAGAGGTTTAGAAGACTTGGATATGGATGAGAATGTCTATGGGGAGCAAGCAGTCAGGGACATGGTAGAAGCACCTCCAAGGAGGAGGAGGAAGGAAGAAGAGCAGCCAGGGAGATTGAGGCTCAGTGACAGAGAAGAGCCAGGAGAGGCATGATAGGCCATAAGGGGAGAGTTTAAGGAAAAAGTAGCCCACAAGAGAACTAACTGAATGCAACACCAGGCCAAATAGTGTTAGCATTAAAAAATATTAGTGTTTGGACTTGGCATGTTGGAGGCTGCCCATGTTTTTGTTACTCAAAAGCCTGGTTGTGATAAATGATATTCATGGAGCTTTGCCAGAAAGCTCTGTAACTCTTCCATTCCTCTGGAGAGTCTACATCACTGGATCCAGCCAGACCGTCAGAAAGCCATGTTCTTGGGCTGCCCTGATTTGACCCCCATGTAGAATCCCTTTTACTGAATTGCCCTTTGGTGTTTGTTTTGCTGTGCATTTTCATGGAGGGACCTCTAAGAAATAGTCTTGCAAGAGTTTCGTGGTGGGAACTGTTGCTGTATGCTGAGGATCTTGTCCACTGTGTTCACTGCTCATCATCTCTGCAACCACCCACAGGAGAAAGCTCTCAGAAAATCTATAGCCTGAACAACCAAAATGCTTTTATTTTGTAGGAAATGTAAACCTTATAAGTACTGATATTTTTCTTCTGCCTTGCTTACTCGGGAGCTCAAAGCCAAATTTGCAATTGAAATTTAGTAAATATTTAGCAATGTAACAGCATGCATTTCTCTGTCTTAACTCTCCTTGTGTTCTTATATTCCTCCTACCCTAATTTTTTTTTAATTTTTAAAAAAATTTTTTAATGTTTATTTAGTTTTGAGAGACAGAGACTGAGCACGAGCCAGGGAGGAGCAGAGAGAGAGGGAGACACAGAATCCGAAGCAGGCTCCAGGCTCTGAGCTATCAGCACAGAGCCCAATGTGGGGCTTGAACTTGCGAACCATGAGATCATGACCTGAGCTGAGGTCAGATGCTTAACCCACTGAGGCACCCAGGTGCCCCAGTAATTTCTTTTTTTTCAACGTTTTTATTTATTTTTGGGACAGAGAGAGACAGAGCATGAACGGGGAAGGGGCAGAGAGAGAGGGAGACACAGAATCGGAAACAGGCTCCAGGCTCCGAGCCATCAGCCCAGAGCCTGACGCGGGGCTCGAACTCACAGACCGCGAGATCGTGACCTGGCTGAAGCCGGACGCTTAACCGACTGCGCCACCCAGGCGCCCCTCGTAATTTCTTAATCTATGTTAAAAGTATATGCTTTGTAAGTTACCTTTAATCCTTTTTGGAGATGTGAGTTGTGTAAGAAAAAGAAGGAAGCCATTGATGAACATTAGCCAAGTGTCCTTGGTAATGAATCTTCAGACAGATTGTTTGGGCTTTTTATATTATTATCTAAATTGTAGAAACAAGTAATATCTGATCTCTTCATAACTAGTAACAGCTACCTCTATCTAGTGTCTAGTGAATTACATGCAAGTTTCAGGATGTTCAAGGGGAACTACCTTTTTCCTATGCAGATATTCTAACAGATGTAAGCCTCATATGGCGACCTCCCCAGGTAGATAGAGTGCTGAACTAAGGGCCTTGTGGTAATACAATGCTTCGCTAACAGATGTTGCAAAGACACCATCCAACAGCCATTTCTGAGTGGACTCTGCACGACTGGTATGTTCTGTGACCTCGCTGAAATCAAGGTCTTAGCAGAATAAAGGATGGTGGATGGATTCTGTGCTCTGGGGCAGGATTCATCTGGCAGAGACATCATTACAATATGGAATCAGGACTTTAAGAGACAAAGGAATGCTAGAGATCATGTAGGATTATCATCTGACAGATAATCCTTGTGAAATCAAGCCTCAGCCCTATGTCCAGGGTAGAGATGAATGGTTAACTTTGTTTATGAGAGTGGTTCTGGGTGCCTGGGTGACTCAGTCCATTAAGCGTCTGACTCTTGATTTCAGCTCACGTCATGATCTACTGGTTTGTGAGATTCAGCCCCACTTTGGACTCTGCACTGGCAGTGTGGAGCCTGCTTGGGATTCTCTCCCTCCCTCTCTCTTCTGTGTCTCTCCCCACCTCTCCCCTGCTCTCTCTCTCTCTCTCCCAAAATAAAAAAGTAAACTTTCAAATTCCAAAAAAAAGGAAAGAAAGAAAGAAAGAAAGAAAGAAAGAAAGAGAAAGAAATAAAGAATGGTTCCTTGAAGATCCAAGCTGGCTTTTATTATCATCTGAATGAATTTGAAGTGCTGCCTGGGTCCAGTTCTACACAGTGGGTAACTAGGAATGATGACATTGATTTTCCTGTGTGCCTTGCTCATCAGCTCCATGGTAGTTGTAATAGGGGTATTTCAGTAAAGTTTTCACTAGTGGCCCCTTTGTGGGGTTAGTTGAATCAGGGTGGGCTACAGAGGTAACTTTTCCACAGCACTAAGTGATAGAATGGTCTGTTTGGAATGATATAGCAATAATGTTAGATCCCCAGCTAAGCCACAAAAATCTACTTAAAGCAGTGTACCTTTAAGTGGATTAATTTAGGCCCTAACCCTGTAACCACTTTGAATCAATGTGGAAGATAGGAACACTGCCCATTTGGGTCTTGTGAATAGAAACAGTTCCCGCGCTTTTTCTCCCTTGCTGGTAAGGATGATTACAGCTAATTAGGGTTATTGAATGCTAACTCATCCAGGTGCTATGCTTGAATGCTTCACTTGCAATATCTCATTTGATTCTTTTGTCTCCTCCACAAGGTAGGCACTGTTGTTCTTCCCTTTCAGGCAACTTGCCCAGTGGTGATGCAGCTGGTGAGAAAACCCGAGACTGGACCCAAGTCTGTTGGCCTCTAGATCTTGTAATCCCTCACCAGTGGACTAACACCACCAGCCACTTCTCTTATTTGATGGTCCAGGAAAACTGGGTCTCTCTACTCCCCCGTCTGGGTTCAGGACCTTCCTCCTGGGATAGAGGCCTTCCACAGCCATTATCTCTTTTTCCTCCCTCCCAGTTCCAGAAATGGCTCACCTGGTCCTTTTCCACTGCCACCTTTTTTTTTTCCCCCTCTATTAAGGGTTTCTCTCTTTCTCAATATGTGTGTAATTTAACCTAGCCCCCACAAAGGCAAAGAATGGAGTTGGATGCCAATGACAGGCCTTTGATTAATGCCCAGGACTTAGAACCTCTTCTGTAGCCAAGAACCATAGTTCTGAGCATCTCAGCACAGGATCTAAGTGGGGGCTGTCAGAGGAGAGTAGTATTTCATGGGCCCTGGGGACCCAGAGTATCTTTGCCTCCTACCTCATTACTTTGAGGGGGAAGGGAGGGACCTCAATCATGTCTGCTATCCACACAGGGGTGGACTGGTCTAGTCAGCAGCCCAATGGGAAGCAGAGGGAGTTCAGTTCAATAATGGCTGCTACTGTGTGCTCTCTGCTGCTGAGTCCAGGGAGCACAAAAATATGGTCCTTGTCCTTGGAACTTACCTCTCATGGAGGATACAGAGGTAGAAAAGGATAATTTTGGTTCCTTAAGATGGAGGTGAGCACAGAGGAAGAACAAATAAGCCCCATGTTGGGGGAGGCACTTGAGTGGAGTCTTTTTTTTTTTTTTTTTTAAGAGCATGAGCAGGAGAGGGAGGGTGCAGAGAGGGAGGGAGGGAGGGAGGGAGAGAGAGAGAGAGAGAGAGAGAGAGAGAGAATCCCAAGCAGGCTCCACACCCAGTGGGAACCCCAACACAGGGCTCAATCCCAAGACCCTGGGATCACAATCTGAGTCAAAATCAAGAGTTGGATGCTCAACTGACTAAGCCACCCAGGAGCCCCTTAGCTGAATCTTAATGGACAAGTTAAAGGGCCTAGTAAGAAGAGGTGGGAAGAATGTGTCAGGCTGAGGGAGTGGCATCAACAAAACTGTGGAAGGGTGAAATGCAAGTATGGTGTATTAGAGGGAGCTAAGAGTTTGATAGCCAAATCTGAGCACTTAGGAGAGTCCCTGACACATGGTAGACCCTTAAATGTCAGTTTAAAAAATGGGAGTATAGAGTATGAGGTGTGGTAGAGATGAATCTGAAGCAGTTTGTGGGTGTCAGTGAGTGGTAGATGGTTATCAGTGGTAGTACACACTAGGAATTTATTGTGTACTTACAGGTGCACAAGCTGAGTATTAGTTAATCTTCACAGAGTCTTATGAAGCTGATATTATTATTCCTGTTTTCTAATGGATGGTAGCATGGTTCAGAGAGGTTAAGTAAATTTCTCCAAGGTCACACAGCCTGAAAAGGTTAAAACAGATTTAAAAACCCTGAGTATGGTTCTAGAGCCCATCTTAACTACTGCTCTGTGTTGCTTTTCTTTTTCTTTTTTTTTTTTTTTAACTTTTAAAAATTTGTTATAAAATGTTTATTTTTGAGATTGTGAGCAGGGGAGGGGCAGAAAGAGAGAGAGAGAGGGACAGAAGGTATGAAGCAGGTTCTGCACTGACAGCAGAGTGCCCGATGTGGGGCTTGAACCCACAAATGCACGAGCCATGAGATCACGACCTGAACCAAAGTTGGACACTGGACGCTTAACCGACTGAGCCATCAAGGCACCCCTTCTGTTGCCTTTCTGAAGGCCATGGGAGTGACACAATGGTCAAATCTGCTTTTTAAATAGGTAACAATGGCTGCAATACAGAGGATGGATTTGAAAGGGAAAAGAGGCTCAGGGGCCTGCTAGGGCTGTATAAATCAGAGATGTGTTCTTGGCAGTCCTTTAGGGCATGTAGGAGCATGGCCACTGAAGAAGCCACCTCTTAGAAGGACCTCAGTAGCAATTAGGGAAGCACTTCTATGGCTCCTCCAGTGTCATCCATCACCTCCTTGTTGCCTTGAAAAGTCTAGGTTTGGAGAAATGTCACCCCAAAAGTGCCATCTCCTGTGCTGCCCAAGGACAAGTGAGAGGGTCCTAATGGAAGTGGAAGTGGTGATATAATCCTCAAGCCTCTTTTCTTTCTTTCTTTCTTTCTTTCTTTCTTTCTTTCTTTCTTTCAAGTAGCAGCATCTTTTTCTAATTGACCACTAAAAATAATAGCTATAATTTGGTATAATTGTATGCCAACACTGTGCATGTTCTGACATGTCATTTGCTGCTCATGACCCTCTGTATGTTGGTATTTGAGTTGGGGAAGCTGAGGGTCCAGTGGTTGAATAAATTGCTAAAGGTCATTGAGCTAGAGAGGAAAAGGAATGGTTTGTGATTCCACAGCCCACTTCTTTTCCGGGCAGTCTTTGCCTACCCTCCACCAAAGTACCCCACAAAAACAACAGACTGGTGCTGTCCTGTGGCTGGAGGTGTTACTTCCCCTAGTGAGTTCCACCTTCTCAGTTTGTGTGGTCCCTTGTCTCCCACCTCATTCATCGAGTTCTTTCATGGCTTCCCTGGAGAATCTGTCCCTTCTGCCCCTCCATCCTGGGGACATTCAGAAGTTTTTCTTCTGAGTTCCAGCTGTGGTTGTGGCTCCTGGTGGAAAAGGCCTGTCAGGTGGGACAGCCAGGTTTGCTGTGTGCTCCCTGTGCATTTGGCTCTCAAAGTGCAGTATCTGGGGTCTTTGTTTTTAATCATAATAGTTCACATCTTTTCTTTCCATGCTGATCAGCAGGAGCCAGCTGGGGCTGGTAGCAAATCTTCCTTTAATTTCCCTGTGATGGATTATTGCTTCACTTAAAATGGTGTTTAATTTGTACATGTGCCCTGAGGCTTTTAAATATCGAGCTCATTTGATTATTGTTGGAAATCAATTTGGACTCCAGTATGTTCAACGAGTTGGACTCGTGAAGCCCCATGGAGCTTATGTCCCCATTACAGGTACCAAAGTCCAACAATCAAAATGTGAGTTCTGCAGCCTCATACCCTAGTTTCTTCCCTTAATGAAAAAAAAATCCATCTATTTTACCTTCCTTCCTAAGAATTGACTCAAAGACGCAGCTTTTAAAATTTTCGCTTAAGAAGGAAGAAGACAGTAATAGATGATTACTTTTTGGACCTAGCTGTCATCCTTTTTTTTTTTTTTTTTTTTTTTTTCTGTGACAGCCTACTGTTTCTCTTTTTAGACACAAGGACCCTCTCTTGATTCTGCTTCAGCTTGCTTTCTACTTACCCCCTCTCATTACTTCCAGCTTGCGCTGTAGTGCTTGGACAAGATGCATATTTCAGCAAGCCACTTTTTCTTTCCTTGCTTTTCCTTTAGATGGCTGTGAATTCCTATGAAAAGAGGGAGAGGAGCAGAATGAACAGCAAAGTCTCATGCCTGCTGTTTAAGCTCCCCGGGGTTTCTCTAGTGCCAAGCAGCCCGAGATATTGCTTATGGGGTCAATTTTTCTTTTGTCTTTTTAAGTTCAGAACTATGGTATGCAGTGAATGTGTGTGCATGGGCATGTGTTTGTATGTGACATGTTCACATTGAGTACAGACTATAAATGCTTATTCCTCAGAAGGAGCTTTGAACAAGTTTTGGAATTCAGATTTGAAGCTGAGCATAACCAGAAACCCCTGTGTACAAACTTTTTTTTTTCTTCCCCTCTCGTTTCCTACAGAAGAGAAGTGAGAGAAGAAATAATTTTACTCTGGGGAAATGCATAATTTAGAAGCTGTCTGCATGTATAAGAAAACAGACTCTGTGGCTGCTCTATAAACCCAGACTGGCAGCCAGGGCTCGTTGTTTCCTTTTCTTCCTTCAGTGTTTGTATAAGACTGATGGGACCCACGCTCCTAGTGCTCCCCACTGGGCAGCTAAGGCTGTGGACTTCAGAAGCTGGCCTGGGGAAAGCCTTGAGCTCATTTCCCTGCTTGCCTTTCCTATTTTCTACCCTGACCTACCACCCCTTTCTTTCCTGGAGATAACTGCCCTTCCTGCGAGTGAAACAGAGGTATTGGAAAGTTCAAGGGTATTTCAGGAAACCCTAGGCAGGGTACTTGTCTCTTTCTACCACCTGTAACACCTCAACACCCAACACCATTGGTCTACCATGGGTTTTTGTTTTGACCAGACTCACCTTACCTGCTATCAAAAGATGTCCATGGTGAGAAGGAGGGGCTCTGGGTCCAAGGGGTCATGATCTTCCTTTCTCATCTCCTATTATGGCCAGGCCTAACTCTGAGGTAAAGCTAGGGAAACTAATTCTTATTTCCAAATTCTTCCAAGTATTTCTGTACTGTTCAGTTTACCCTGATTTCACATCTTTAAAAATAGTGGTGGGGAGACCAAGCAGGGAAAACACTATACCTGGGCCCCTGTAAGTCTGAATCCCTTCAATAGTTGGACACCTCATGTGTAATTGGTCATCCTGAATGTGGAGCCACTGTTGTCCTTCAGCCTAATGCTGGCCCATGCTGTTGGCCATTCAGGAAGATATACAGAGTCCTAGAGGTATAGTGAGGGTATAGTGGCTCTCAGTGACTGCTGTGGTGGGAAAGATGTCAGGGAGGAGGGCAGCATCCCTTTGGAAGATTTGGTTAGTGAGGTTTAGAGGAAAAAGAGGACTATGATTTGCAACTTTCTCTAAGCATCCAGATGGATCCCAGACACAACCCAGAAGATCTGATTTTATTTGTCTTCCTCCCCCGGCTCTCTAAATAATTTTATCTTCAAAGCATGATGCAGGCATTAATTAACACTGTGGCTCTCCTGGGAGGTAGGCAAGTGGGAACACCACGCCTGTTAGTGAAGCCCAAGGAATAGGCAGGTTCAGAAGCTTTAGGTGGGGGAGCCAGAGAAGCAGGGTATGTATTGAGGTTTTGCCCTCAGACCTTTACTTGGACATAGCCTGGAAGCCACCCACTTTCTCAGTGTCCTTGGTTCCTAGTAGAATAAAATTGCTGAGGCAATGGCAGAAGAGATGTTTGGCACTGTGGGATGACTAATGGGAACTTTGAGGGTTGAGGAGAGATTCTGGTAAAATTCACTGTCATTGTGAATTTTAGATGCAGGGGTCTGATTGTGCCATTTGTTTCATTCATTTCCTTGCTTGCTTTTCAAACAAACAAACAAACAAACAAACAAACAAAAAAAGTACTAAGCATCTATTTCTGGGCAAGGTATGGCAAAAGAGCTTGCTAACCATAAGGGACCCTGCTGGTTGGGAACTTGATCCTTTGTATCCCATGCTTGATCCATAAAGCAAAGGGTGGGATGGAGCATGGTGGTTTCTGCTGGTAGTGGTTTCAAGTGTTGGAAGATTCCAGGTATCTGGAAATGGATGAGACATATATCTGTGACTGTTGATGTAGTGACTTTGTAGAGGCTGAACTTTGCCTTTTCCTTTAGCCATATATCTTGGTTGGCTCAGAAGAGGAGGCACTTAGGAGTCTTCTCCCTGGGGCTACAGGTGGCACATCCTTAAGCCTGGCCTCTTATAGGGTCCCCTAAGAATGGTGATCATGCCCATTTCTGAATGTTGGTGGAGGGTAGGTGGGGTGGCTGTTGAGTACCCTGAGTTGATACTGAACCTCCAACTCTAGAAAAGCAGCAACACTGGGATCTCCAGTAGTTTCTTTCTCATTCATTGGACATCTTGGCAATGATGACAAGAGACAGAGAAGGGGTCATTTTTTCCTATAAATGTTGCCCTCTCTCTTGGGTGGCACTTGGACTCTACTTGCTTTGCAGGAAGCCCTGTTCCATCAGTTAATGATATTCCCCTTATCTTGGCACTGCAGGCTGCTGAGAACCAGCCCTAGACCTCTGCTTGAGGGTCCTTCCTCTGAAGACATCACCAGTGTGTGGAGCGTGCCCCACACCCACCCCCTGCCAAACCACGGCCTTTACCTGTGTCTTCCGGTGTTTCCCGTGCGACCCATCCTGTGGGAGTGCCTCGTGGGCCACTCCAGAGTTCACTCCACGCTCTACGGCGCCAATGGTGAAGATGACAAGATCCAAGACTTTCCAGGCATATTTGCCTTCCTGCCACCGGACCTACAGCTGCATTCACTGCAGAGCCCACTTGGCCAATCATGATGAACTCATTTCCAAGGTACATGTTCCCTGCAGGCCTTGCTTGCCCACCCCGGGTGTGGGGGGCATTTCTGGCTCATAAGGTTGTACAAGTTTATAAACTCTCCCAAAGAGCCCGGGATATTTGTGGGTTTTTTGTTTTGTTTTGTTTTGTGTTTTGTTTTTACAGGTTCCCTTCCTGGCTGTCTCAGTCAACTGAGAAATAACTCTGAGTTGGAGGGAGAGTGTACTAGTTTAGTATGTAATTTTGGAAATTAAATGTCATCCCTGTTGGTGGCTGGGGGAGCTGGTGGCTCACAGGCCAGAGGGGAGAGGGGCTGAAGAGTGATTGGAGCCTTTCGCTAGGCTGGCTTAACTCAGGTTGGCAGGTGAATGCCATGTAGAGGGCTGCATGCCTGGAAAGTGAGCTCTAAGAAAGGTGGTAGGGGCAGGATATCTTAGAGGAGGCACTTCTTAGCTGACATGAGAAAGGATATTGCCTGCTAAGCCCCCTGGGAAGGTTACAAGATGACTGAGTTACTAAAATGGGTGTCCTTTGGGGAGGACCAAAAGTGGCTTGGTAAAGAGCTGACCCTGTCCTGTGGGGATCTTTAGGGCTTCTACATGAGATAATATGGTGTGACACTTGATCAAAATTAGAAGAAATAATGGACCCTATTTTCCTGGAAAAGCATTAGCAACTGCTTCCTAAAGTTGGGGCAGGGAGATTATTAAGAAATCAATAAACATCCCAGTTGTTCAATCCAGGAACTGGCTTCTTCAGGCAGCATTCTCAGGGTGGTAGCTACCTCCCTCCTGGCCCTAAATTCCCATGAGAGGAGAAATGGGTTTTACTAGGCTGCACAAAAAGGATAAAGATCATGGGGACCTTTTCCCTCTAAAAACCATCCTTCCTCAGAACCTGGACTTCATGCCATTAAATAAAAAAACAAGCCAACCTGTAATCATACCCAGACTAAATTAAAAAAAAAAAAAAGTGCTCTTGATCTGTTTACAAGAACTTCTAGAAAAGGTGGCATCACCTTTCCCTGGCTCTGGCTCGATAGCCCAGCCAGAGAGAAGGCTGGGAGATGAAGGGTCAGTAGTTCTAGAACAGTCCCTAGACTGTTGTTCTAGAATAACCATGTGTGGTTGTGGGGCTTCTGAAATCAGGACTAAGAATGGAAGTCCTCCTTCTAGGCCTATTCCAAGATCTAGGGTTACTACAGAGTTTGAATCCTGGAGCCCTCAGAGTCTTGACCTCTGGCCCGCTTTTACTTCTCTAGGTTTCTGCTAATTACTTTCCTTTATGCCATTTATGTTCCAGCCAGCCTGTAGCTCCCTTCTCTGTCAATAGACTCATCTTGTCTCAGATTCAGCTTGAATCTTTTGGGAACCCCTCAAGTCTGGAATTTTGGATATGGGGAGGCTGTGTCAGTGAGGAAAGAGAGAATCAGTCCTCTTTGCTTTGGAAGGGGGCCTACAAGCTTGGAGGGAAAATGTGAGCTGTCCTATTTCCGGAAATCTCCAGGGAAAAATGGAAGTCAAGACATCCTTTTAATACCACGAGAAAGTGCTATGTATCATAAGAAATCGAGGTAACAATAAAATGTATTTTAGCACCTTCTATGTATTAAAAACTGCTACTTGACACTTTGTAAATGTTACCTCACTTAACCCTCATAAGAAGACTTTAAGGTAGGCTATAGTAATCATTTTATGGATGGAGAAGTTGAGACTCATACAGGCTGTCCAAGAATGCAAATTGGAGGCTTAAAGGAGAGAGAGCAATTACTTTGAGTGTGTTCAAGAAGGATTTCTGGAAGGGGTGGTATTTGAGCTGGGTCTTGTGACATGTACAGAAAGGAACGTGTGGAGATGGTAGTGGCCTTCCACACTGATGCTTGGAGCCTGGTATTCAGGGCCTTGGACAATCTGGCCTTTTGAGTTTGATTTCTTGCCAGTTCGTTGCTTTATTTTCCAACCACTTGGAACTAAGCAACATCCCTGAATATGCAGATGGGGGTATTTCAGTCCTCTGTGCCTCAGCCAACAGCATCCCTTCTTCCTCACCTCTTTCCTCTCTCCCAGGAACTTTTATACATTCTCCTTCATCTGGGACCATATCTACTAGTTTGGTGTCTCTGGGTTAGAACCTGACCCATGGCAAGAGCTCAGTAAATGAACAGATAAACAGATGGGTGGAGCCTGAGCCTTAGGAGAAGACCAGTGATGAGCAAAAAATGTCTTTGTTGGCCTCATGTCCTCCTTCCTGCCCCTTCTGGGGCAGAAAGTCTCGTTCACAAGTCCAGGCCAAAGTCAGCACAGGCTTCAGTTTCACTGGCCACAACCGGTGCACAGATGGGGTGCATTAGAGCTTGATGATTTAAAAAGTTGGGTTAAATGCCTGGCTGTAGGGAGAGGGTGAGGGAACTGTGGCTGGCACGGCACAAAGATTCCTTTATTTCATTCCGCAGCCACCCCCAGCATTAAATAATCTATAGATTCTTATGCAGGTCCACTTAACGGAAAGATCACTGCCCCAGCCCCCTCCTTGGAAAATGGGCCTTTCTTTTCATTTTGTTTCTCTCTTCCATTTAAGAAAGTTCAGGGAGAGAATGTTTCTCCTGTTCTCCCCTCTTGACATAATCTCCTATGCGGTTTCAGAATCTGCCCAGTGGGAGTTAGGAGCTGGGAAGCAGATAACTGGAGCAGCAGTGTAATTAAATGATACTTTGTACTTGTAATAGAGCCTTTCATCTGGAAGCCTGACATTCCGTTGTTTGGTTTAAAAAAAAAAAAAAAAAAAAGTGAGTCTGACTTCCTTATGGAGAAGTGAACACAAAGGTCCAGAGAACTAAAGCTCGGAGTATGTGGCTGGTAGAGAACTGGGAACAGTCAGGACTTTGGGCTCCCGTGGAACTGTGTAGTTGCAAAGTTTTGAACAATTAGGGTCTATACTGAGGTGATGGAAAGAATCCTGCACCAGGCTTTCCACCGTCCTGGCTTGCTGTAAATCCCCAGAGGCCTCATTGCCTGGAATCAACTGTCCAACCTCTGAGTCTCAGTTTCTCACTAATAATTTTTTTTTTACATCTATTTATTTTTGAGAGACAGAGACAGCATGAACAGGGGAGGGGCAGAGAAAGAGGGAGACACAGAATCCGAAGCAGGCTCCAGGCTCCGAGCTGTCAGCACAGAGCCCAACGCAGGGCTCTAACCCACGAACCGTGAGATCACGACCTGAGCCGAAGTCAGATGCTTAACTGACTGAGCCACCCAGGCGCCCCTCAGTTTCTCACTAATAAAAGGAATGAAGTAATATTTGCTGTGTGTAATGCCCAGTAGCTAGCACTTCCTGTGTGCTTACTATGTGCCATCTCCATAACAGTCCTGGAAAGTAGATATAACCATATTTGAAGGTTTGGTGAGGAGGTTTACCTCATTGGGTTGTTACGAGGCTGGATGAGATCATGGGTGTGGGGGTGGTTGGCAAATCACAAAGCTCCTATGCAAATACATAGTGTAGTCCCTTTGCTTCTCTTGGTCCAAAGCGGGATTGGGGGTGATGGAGGGGATCGTTCTTTCCTGATACCAAGCAAATTTAGTCTAGCTAAGGTAGTTTCACTTTAGAACCTGGAGCCCAGGAGTTTGATTTAAGAGGAAAAGGCCATAGAAGAGGACGACAGTAAAGTTTGTGTGTGTCTGCACAAAGGTAACAGCATTGCTCTGTAGGATGGGGGTGGGGGTGCTTTTTGAATTGATGACAGAACTATCTAGGGAATGTGCTGAGACATCCTACATTTTCTTAGGGGGTGTTGTGGTCTAAATGCTGGAGTGTTTGCATGCAGAGGTATTTTAAGTTGGCATGAGGAATTGCTCACATTGTTTTTTCTCACTTCACGGTGCAAGCCCCATTATAAAAATATACTGTGGTTATCAAATAATAATAGTTTCAGTTGGAACAGCTAGTTGCCCCAAGCGGGAACAATCGAATGCTCATTGCAGTGGAAACTAGCTATTATGGAAGCCTGGATCTTCACAAATTTTTTTCATGAAAATTTTCTGTCTGAGATCCTTCCTTTGTTTCTCTCCTGCCGACCTATCACTGTTTGATGGCATCGTGGAGCAGGATATTTGGGAATGGTGAGTTGGATTAACCTCTCACAAACTCACTTTGGGGATGATGGCTTCATTCCAAGACCCAGTTTGCTCTGGTCCTTGGAGGGAAGCTGTTGTAGGAGGCTGCAGAGTGGGTGTCCAGTGCAGGGGGAAGGTAGAAAGCTGTTTATTGCTATGTCCAATCTTCAGGTCAGATTATCCTCTGGTGGCAAATACAGAACTCCTAGAATTGCAGATCATCTAGCCCAGTCTCTCTTCATGAGGAAACAGGCTGTGGGCAACTTAGTGACTGGCCTGAGGTTCCACAGCCTCAGAACCACACATCTGTATTTCGTGCTCCCTCAGCTGTGCTCTGTGTGAAGAGCTCTGGCTTTTTTCAAGCACTGGGCCTCCTTGTGAGGCTGGGAGGTTTTAGGAGGCCAGTTCTTTTTGTTCCCTGTAGGGTTCCATTTGCCTTACAGCAGTAGCATTTTGGTTTTCCTTGCCTGCTTAGATGTAAGGTACAGCATTGCTTTGAGAAAAGTGGTGAGGAGGAGGGTGTTCTGAGGCCATGTATTGGTCTAGTGGCTACTGAGAGGCCCCCTTTGCCCGCCGTGGCTTCTGAACCTGTGCTTCTGAGCACTAGTGTTCAACACCAGTGATTCTCAAAAAGACTAGTACCCGTAACACAGTGGCTTATAGGTAGTGGACATAGAGGGGTGCTGATGTGGAAGTCCAGAGATCTGTTCTATCCTTTCCATTCTACTCGTCAGGGATGTGTTTCTCTTCATTTACACCACCCACCAGCTTGTCTTTAATGTATAATAAATATCCTGGAAAGTTCGATGTTAAAAATAAATATAAGAATAGAATTTCTAAAAATCCACTCATTTCTTTTTCTCTAAGTGTCTTGAAAATGTTATAGTGAGGGGCACCTGGGTGGCTCAGTCGGTTAAGCATCTGACTTCGGCTCAGGTCGTGATCTCGCGGTCCGTGAGTTCGAACCCCGCGTCGGGCTCTGTGCTGACAGCTCAGAGCCTGGAGCCTGTTTCAGATTCTATGTCTCCCTCTCTCTCTGATCCTCCCCCATTCATGCTGTCTCTCCCTGTCTCAAAAATAAATAAACGTTAAAAAAAAAAAAAGAAAAAAAAAAAGAAAATGTTATAGTGAGCTTTGGATTGTATTTAGTAGTGTTAATGACAGCTGTGTCACAGCAAGCAGTATAATTCATAAAGAATATATATGATACGATGTGGCTCTTGAAGATAATTCTGAGCTTTCCTAACTAGCAAAATATATGTTGAATTCCAATTTTATTAATTGAAAGGTTTTTGGTGTCCAATGGATATGTGACAACGATTCTTAAAAAAACTGTAATGCAGTAAAATTAGTATTTCTATTCTAGCAGGAGGGGAAAACTAGATTATATGTAAACCTATAGATGTCTATAGCATAAAAAGTGAAATTTTTGTTTCTGAAATAACGTGACCTATGATTGTACCAGAGTTGGTGATGGGCTTTAAGAAAAAAGATGTCAGTAACAACCATGTTGGTAGGACCCATACCATAGTGGGTACCTTTGCTTCTTTTGCAGTGTTTGTTGGTTTCCTAAACAGCATTTCTGAGGTACAGCAAAGGCAGAAGTGATAAATTATGGAAGAGTTCCAACATAAACCAGTAAGCCCCGTTTAAAAACACATTCAATCAATTTAGCTTTTGTAAAACCTTAAATCACTGACTTCTTTTTCCCAACTATCTGACCTTTGAAAGCCCTAATCTTCTGATGAAGTGATAGTTCTGGAGGAGTGCAAAAGGGCTGTCTGTTGATCACTTGGGAAGGGGTGACAGATCTCATACAGAAAACCTCCAAACAAAGGGATGTGGTTAGATTACAGTGTTCCGTGGTGAAAAGAAACCATTTGAAGCATGTAAGGGGTAGTATGTTATGGTATCTTTTCTCCATTGGGACAGAGAATGAATCACTTCAGCGTAGGATAAATCATGAATTATTGCTAGGTTAAATTGTATAGCATGACTGTTCGAACATGGAACCACCTTCACTGGATCTCAGAGGCCACTGGGAGGTGGGGGTGGAGGGCAGTGGGGGCTGTGCCTGTACATGCAGTTTTGTCTCATGGGCACTGTTCTGTAATTGCACATGTGCTCAATATGTACTCTGTGTAGCACTCTAGTAGATATTATAATATTACCCTCAAGGATTTTATCCTCAAGGAACTTGGACTCTAGCTGGGAGATAATAGGTTCATAAGTCATCCCTTCTTGAAATTTGTATTTCACCTTATGTTTATCTTAGGGCACTTATCACAGTGTAACAGCACATATCTCCATTAGCTTGTGAAATGCTTGAGGAGATAATTGTGATACCATCTTTGTTTCTCCAGCACTCTGCACAGCTCCCAAAGCTGGTAGATTTTCAGTGAATATATGAACAAATGACAATTATTATTCCAAAATAGAGACAGACATAAGAGGGTCTTAATTTGGAGCTCATGGACTGGCTTCAGGGAATCTCTGAAACTGTATGTTCAATTCTATGTGCATATCTGTTTTTCAAGAGAGGGTTCCGTAGCTTTCTGCAGGCTCTCAAAAGTTGTTGATCAAAAAAACCCAAAAAAGACACCATTAAAATCCATCTGTCTAGGAATTGAAGTTCTGGGAAGACTTGGTAGAATAAGTGACATTGAGGTGTGCCTTGAATCAAGAACCTGGACATGCAGAAATGGATGGGGAGGGACCAGTAAAAAGAGCAGCGTGAACAAAGAAGTGCAGGCAGGAAGCATGAGTGAGCAGCCATTCCTATAGGTTAGATGTTGAGGAGCTGTGTGAAAACAGGTCGAAGGAGTTGAAGCCAGACTGTTGGGAGAATAGAAGTCCTGGCTTTATACTGCTGGCAGTTGGGTGCCACTGAACCTTTTGAGCAAGTAATGACACAGCCAGAAAGAGCTTTGCTTTGAGATGGCAAATGTTGTCACAGTGTGGTAGGTGAACTACTAAAGAAGAGACCAGAGATGGAGGAACCAGTGTATATGCATTGCAGTGATCTACAGGTGTTTGGGGCACATGGAAGTTGATATTCAGTGAAGTTTTGTTGAGCATTGCTTGGGAAAGAAATATGAGCATTCTAAGGTTTAAAATATTCTATCACTTGTAGTCATGAACAAGAGGAATTGAGTTTAGGAGGTCATACTCTGGATGGGAGACAGACCTGTCCCATAGTCATACCTGCTCCCTGTGAAAATTAATGATCTAGGCACGAGTAGAATTGCTCACCAATTTATTGTAGAGGAGCTGCTAGCGACCAAGTCTGGTGAATCATCTGTGGATTTTTTTTTTTTTTTTTTTTTTGCTACAGACTGCAGGCAGCTGGAGCATGAATCTGCTCAAATGTGATCCTTTCTATGTGGTTGCTTTAAATACCAAAAGGAAATGTTGACTTGAGCTATGAGGCGTACCCTGAAAATTAACTCTGTGGTTTGCAAATGCCTGTAAGGTTCCAATCATAAGATTGGTTTGTATATTAGTGTTTTGGCATTCAATAAGGAGGCTGATGATTGCAAGCTTGTGTACTTAAGATCCAAAGAAACTCTTTTCAACAGGGTGTCTTTCCTGAGAAACAAGAAGTAGGTACAGGACCCCTGCCCTGTGTTTTTATTTGAGCATTGGCACTCCCTCTGTCTCTGGAATAGTAAAGCTGCACCAATGCTGGTTTGGCTGTTTTGTTTTTTGGGGCCTGACCAGAATCCACCGTCATATGCTGATTGTTCAGTTCAATAATATTTTTTGTATTTCAAACAACTTGCCAGGCTCTGGGCTGGGTGCTAGGGATAGAGAGATGAAGCCAACATGATTCCTGTACTTAGAGTGTTATCTTTGAGGTACTTGGGAGTGTAAGCCTCACTGTGGCGGCAAAAGAGTGTTACAGATGAGGTTGTGTTGGTAACCTAAAAAAAAAAAGAGGATGAAAAATCTACATTGTTGCTTTACTACTATTTATTGAACGTCTACTGTGTGCTAGGGGGCCCTTTAGACATTTTCCTTATTACTCCATCACTTACTTTACCACCTCCCCTCAAGGTGGGAATTAAGCGACTTTTCTAAGGTCGTAGGTTACCAAGAAGCTGTGTGGGATACAGGTCTAGATAGGTCTATGCCTTCTTTACCATAGCTTGACAGTCATGACCTAAGTGGCTCCATTTGGCATCAACTGTCTTCTGGTCTCTCATTAATATTGGTGGTAAATCCTACCCTGTATTCCCTCCTATCATTTGCCTTGTCTGAAAAGTCCTTCTTCCTTTCTCTCTATTCACTCTCTACCCATTTCTGAAGACTGGTTTAAGTATTTTCTAGGTTGTCTTGCTGGACTGTAGGAGTCCCTCCCTCCACTGAACGCCTATAGAAGTTCACTGTCTAGTTGTTCATTTGGTAGTTAATAATGACTGTCTTGTAATAATATGGTCTGTGTTATTGTGGTTATGCGCACTTTTTACATATAATTGTGTTGCTTCCTAATAAGATTCTAAATGACCTGGAGTCATAGACTCTCAGAACATTAGAGCTAGAGGGACCTTTGAACCTAGATGTTCCCCTTCAGCTCCTCATTTTACAGATTAGGAAACCAAAGACCAGAGAAACTGAGTGCCTCTTGACTTTGTACTTTGCCACCTCCTCTCTGCCATACCACCTACTGCCTTACATATAACTCGTGCTTGTAGATGCTGGAGGCAGGTCTAGGGGAGAGGGCTGATGGCTAAAACAGAAGCATCAAGGTGTATGATCTTGGGCAAGACTGTGCTCTGTAGCTTTCCTTTTTCTTCATCCATCCAAATGAGGCATTAGATTAGACTGTCATTAAAGTGTTCCATCTCTCCCTTTTTCTGATTCTAGTACATCATTATCAGAAGATAATGCAAGGCAACATAACTTAGTGGTTAACAATGCAATCTCTGAGCCAGACTACCTGGGTTCAAACCCTGACTTCTTTCTTCACTTAGTGGTTATGCAAGTTGAATAACCTCTCTGTGTCTTAATATCCCATTGGGAAAATGGGATTACTATTAATATTAGATACCTGTAAGGTTTTTGTGGAAATGAAGTGAGGTGATCAATATAAGGTACTTCTCAGAGTGCCTGACATAATAGTAAATGCTCCATAAAGGCTGATACTTGCTATCTATGAATACTCATTAAGCAAAACCAAAGTAGCAAACATTCCCAGATCCTGGCACCCCTAGTAGTCCTGGTAAACAGTTCCTTCCTTTTGTCTGAGTCTCAGCTATACAATTACCAGTGGTCTTCTGAGACCTCTATAAACATTGAATCTCTTGCTCCTTATAATTCCAAAGGGACTAGCAGGTTTCTGGAGGTGATTAAATAACAGTGGCAGCCTCTGCTTTGGACAGGTGGGGTTGGGCTTACCTGCAAACAGCTGTCAAGCCTCTCCAAAATTTAAATGGAAAAATCTGCCCCTGCCCTCTTCCCATCTAAGCTGTCAGATGGCGAGTTTTCCTCTGACCCCCACGTCAACCAGTTACAGAGACCTTAGACTACTGTGACAACAGCAACCCAGGCAACCTAGGTGTTGGAGCCATAGCTGAGAATTGCTAGTCAGTCTGGTTCACCCTGGGATGCTTCATGGGGGGGGGGGGGGGAATGTGCAGAGGTTCTTTTGAAAGAAGCTATTTTCATTATCTTTAAAAAAACAAACCCCAAAAGAATCTCTGATACCTTTGTTTGCAAAGCACTCAGCCAGCTCCTGAAGGGAGGGTTTGACCCGGTGACCCAGAGCATTGTCTCTGAGGTCAGGGCTGCCTAACCCAGGGAGCTTTAGCTCTCCGCTTCCCTCCCCTCCCCTCCCCTCCCTTGCTTATTGCTAGTGGCTGGAGTGTGACTCAGGGAAGGAGGGGGGAGGAGAGGAAGAGAGGAGGAGATGGCTCCACCAGCTGCTGCTAAAAACAACAACATCTAATCAGTCCATGAACTCCCTCCCCTCCCAGACCAGTGATGAGAGAGGCTGAGCAGGTGGCGCTGGCTCTCCCCTCCCTTCTGCCTCCAACACCTTTGGTCCTTTGAAGAGACAACTTATATTGTCAGAAGGAAAATGATCTAACTTTGGGGGCCCAGGAAACTCCTTTTCCTCCCTGTTAGGGCTGGTCCCAACAACAGCATTTGCTTTAACTCTCCAACAGATACCGGAGGGGACAGAAAAGTTTTTCCTTGCCCAAACAAAAGATCCCAGAATGAAACCTCCTGCACTGAACCCTACCATTTGTTCCACATTTAGCGACTCCTCTCACATGTTAGGTATTGGGACTATAGTGGCAAACAGATGTATGCTTTGCCCTCAGCCACCTTGTGCCCAGGACCCTTTGGTCACTGGAAAGCCCATTATCTGCAGAAGCAGCTGGTGGCAGTAGAAGGGATCCCCATCTGTACCTGGTACCCAGGGCTGTCTGGGGCAGCCAAGAAACCAACACTTCCATATTGCTTTCCATCCAGTTTGCCTAATTTCCATGAGATGCCCAACTGTGCGGAACTTTTTTCTTCACTGTCCCTGTCCTCTGCTGCAATGTCAGCCTAGGCTCTCCCAGGCTGGCAAAACTGCCAGCTAGGCTCTTGCAGCTCGAGGTGGCCGGAGAATTAGACCCACTGTTCTCTGATGTGGCTTTGGAGGAATGTCTGTTCTCAGGAACAGGCCTCTAACCATTGGGTGCTGGTTGCTTTGTTTACTTCTGAAAGCTGCACAATTTTACCCTCAGTCCCTCCCCTCTAGATGCAGAATGTTCTAAATGACAGGTAGGGCTCTGAGGAGCCCTTTAAAGACCCCTCTTCCCACCTCCCCCTCGCCCAGACAAATTCACCCAGGAAACCAAAGGAGAGAGGAAGTTGGAGAAACCAGACTTATTGGAGCTCCTTAAGTTCCAAGTCCCCATATTTCTTGATCCTGGCTTCAGCAGGAGAGAGAAAAAGCAAAGGGTATCTGTGGGGGAGGAAAGGTCCTCCCTGTCTGTCTCCTTCTGTGTAAAAACAACAGGCCAGTCTGCCCTGGGCACTGTGGGTGCAGGTACTGGGTAAACACACAGGGAAGGAAAGCCGATAAGATAAGGGCTGACAAATCTAGGTCACCAGGCTGCTGCCAGGCACCTGTATGACTGGTCACCTTGAAACTGACAGGGGGGAGGATGGACACAGACAGGCTGACCTCCCATGCCTTTGTTTATTTATTTAAAAAACATTTCCTAAGCACCATTATATGTTAGGCCATGTGCTAGGTGTTTCAGGCCCCTCTGTGTCTCTGTCAGGCAAAATCTCCTGAATCCCAGGCCTGTAACCAGTGCTAAAAAAAGAAATGACATCATGCAAAAGCCACTTGGTCCACTACCTTCCAGGGTGGGGGCAACCAGTCTCTTGGTAGAAGGGAGGGGCCTCTTTGGAGTCTACATTCCCTCTTCCTGCAGCTAAATGGTTGGCAAAATTTTCTGCAAAGGCCAGATAGTAAATTTTTAGGTGCTGCTGGCCATATGGTCTCAACCATCCATCTCTGCAGCCATAGAGAATACATAAACAAATGAGCATAGCCGTGTTCCAGTTAAATACTTCTGAAACAGGTAAGAAGCTGAATTTGGCCCTTGCACATTATTCGCTAATTCCTAGGCTACAAGATGGGAACCAGTTGTGAAATGCATGTTGGAGAAATATGTTTATGTGATTTCAGGAGGAATCTAAAGCCAACACAGTGGTTACATTTGCTATAGATAGTGTAGGAGCTGACACACTGTGTTCGTTGAGTAGTTCCGTTTGACACTGTGGTGTCAACTGCATAGGCCAAACTTCAGCCCAGCCATCTAGCACCCGCAGGTTCCCACCAAAGGTTACAAGCTGACCAAGCCAGACAGAGCACATATTTTCACACAACGTCATCACTGTAATGGGAACACAATGTGGGGCCCTGCAGACAGAGTCAGTGGCGTCACTTTCAAGTCCTGAGTGAAGGGTCAAGCCACCTCTGTTCTAGGCCTGGCTCTACCACTAACTCTTCAGCGTGGCATTGAGTAAGTCGCATAACCTCTCTGACCACTCAGCACATATTGAATATGAGGCACTGGGAAAACTGCAATGGACACATGAAAATGTTTGCCCTTAAGTAGCTCGTGATCTAGTGGGGAAGACCAACAGGTAAATTATTATAAGATGTAGTGAAATACAGGCTTTGGGGAGTGGTTATTCAGGATGCTCTAGGGGCAAAGAGCAGGATGAGTTTTTTCTAAGTGAACAGGAAAAGTCGGTGGAGGGGGCAGGTCCATTCTGAGCAGAGGCAGAGAAATCCTCTAGAGGAGATCAAGCCTAAGGAATCACAGGAAGAGATGGAGAGGGTGAGAGAGGGAAGCAGGAGGTCAGGAGGTGTGGATTGCACAAGGCTCAGAAGGCCCAGCTAAGGAATTTAGATTCAGTTTTGTATGTGTAGGGAGCCATTGAAAGCGCTTTTAAAGCAAGGGAATGATAGCATTTGATTGAGATTGGACTAGAATATTATAATATAGCCTAGTTCATAAAGTCAACTCCTCCAGCTTCTATAAACTGTATATCCATGAGCTCTGTGTGAACAGGAATGTTGATATTGTATAAAGTTAATAAACCCTGATAATTAAGCCAGTGCTGTAATTCACAGCCAGGCTCATTTCCTCCTTGTGATGCCTTCAGTTAATCAGAAGCCAGATAAATCATTGGCGGACACCAAACCTTCATAACTCTGAGAAGAGGGCCTTTTAGAGTTCCCTGGTTTGCTGGGCCAGGTACTCCCTTTAGCTCGACTTTCTTGTATGGCTTCTTGAAGCTCACTGAGTCATTATAAGGTGGCAATTGCACCCCCACATTTATGAGTTTTTCTATTATGTTAAAGTGAGAACTGAGTTTCAGAATTCACGTGGCTTTTGGTGTAGTCGTGGGGTTTGGGACAGGGCAAAGTGAAGGGGAGAAATAGATGGCTTCTGTACTTTCCAGTGTTTTAGCATATGCCTGAATGTAGTTGAAACTGGTCTTAGAAAATGGGGATTCTGAGCAGAGATCCCCAAATCTGACAGCACATCAGAATAACCTGGGATAAAAAGACTGATCTTCAGGACCTACTTCCAGAAATTCCTATTCTGTAGGTCTGAATGTGACTGGGAATGAAGGCCCTGCCTAAGGGAAGGAAACAAGTCACCTAGGATACAGGACTTGAAAAGCATTCACTCTTGGGGCTGTACAAAGGCAGCACCTCAGAGCAAGGGCCTCCTTAAAGATGCTACGTGCTGGCTTCCTGGCTTGCCTCACCCTAGTCCCAGTCTTCTCCTTGCTTTGAAGGTAGCCAGGGCATGCTGGCCCTAGTGTTCACTGTCTACCTTCTAGCACTTTCCACTCCCTGAAGGCACAATTGGTGGTTTTGACTAACACTAACATTTGTTTGAAAAAGAAGAGAACTCTTTGGAGATCTTCCTCTAATAATGATGACAGTAGTTATCATTTTACTGAGTGTTAACTAAATACCAGTGCAGTGCTGATATTTACATCTTTTGTCTCACATCTTTTGTCTCATACCGACCCAGAGAGAGATGTACTACCATTGTTACCATTTTGGGATGAAGAAAGTGAGGCTTAGACAAATTGAATTGATCAAGGGGACCCAGTTAGGAAAGGGTGGAACCAGAATTGGAATTCAGGCATGACTCCCAGTTCATACCCTTCAGTGCTCCACCACACTGTTTCTTGCTCTAAATTAGCAGAGAAACCCAGCCCAGCCTACTCTCTTGGTGCTTCCCAGGCTGTCTGCCTGGCTCAGAAATCTCCAGGTAAACCCCTATTCCTGGGGTCTTGAACTTGAACCAAACATGACACCCTATGTTCTATATTATGGAACATAATACCCTATGGTCTCTGTTTTTTTTTTTTTTTCTTTTTTTAATGTTTATTTATTTTTGAGAGAGAGAAAACACGAGCGCACACACAAGTGGGGGAGGGGCAGAGAGAGAGAGAGAGAGATGTGGGGGAGACACAGAATCTGAAGCAGGCTCGAGGTTCTGAGCTGTCAGCACAGAGCCCGATGTAGGACTCAAACTCATGAACCATGAGATCATGACCTGAGCCAAAGTCGGCTGCTTAACTGACTGAGCCACCCAGGTGCCCCTCTGGATTTTTTAAAATAGTTTTTTGACCCATAGAGCCATGGCAAGCAGGGGAAGGGAGGAAGGAAGAGCACAGGTGATTCTCAGCAGGGGAAGAAGTTATTATTTCTTAAGCTGTTTACTAATTAGCTCCTTTTGCTCCTGAAACCAAAAAGAAGAACTCAAGAGTCAGCACAGCTCAGAAGCCCTAATTAATTTGTGGTCCAACTGGGTCAGGGAGAGTGACCCTGTGCAGTGGCTTTTTTCTTTTCAGGGACATGTGTGCCCCAGCTCACCAGGGCAGAGTTCCATAGCACTGAGGGGAGGGATTCCACCCCCCACCCCCCACCCCTGGGAGTTAGATCTCCTGTGAAGCACATGTCTGCCTATTCAGTCCCTTCCTCCCTGACCCTCTGGCTGGGCTCCTGCTGGTGTTAAGTTGCCCCAAATACTCAGTCTCTTATTTCACATCGCCAGGCAAAGATCCCACAGCCAAGGTGCCCTTTCGGCTTAGCTTTCCCATTGGCTGCTCACTGACAGATAAGCTCCTAAGAGGAGGCAAGGGGGAGGGAGGAGAGGTGGGTAACACCTGGAGCAGACCCCTTTGTCCTTTTGTCATTCTGCACAAAGCACAGGTGCTGCGGCTCCCTGCTATTGTGTTTGATGGGGCAGGCCCTGGGTGGTGGCTAGCTGCCTAGCTTTCATCTTTTATTGGTACAACGGTACATATGCTTAGGCTTTACCTAAGGGTGGAAATTGGAGGCTGAAAGTTTTTAAGTGTCAAGAGACAAGGAAACTCTGTATTCAGTGTGTGGGCTGGAAGAATGCAGGAGCTTCTGAGCCAGGCTCCGTTTTCTGCATAATCTGCTATGGCCATGGCCTGCAGACTCCCTGTCCAGACCTTGCAGAGATGTTTCATTCCTTGGGCTGGGTGGAACTGAGTCGTGAGTACTGCTCCTAGTCAGGAGGGGGATGAAGCCAGCGGACAAAATGTTCCTGTGCCTGGACGACCAGCCACAGCACAGCCTGGGTCCCTGGGAATTGAGATGAAACCTTTCCTCTTTCTTTAGCCAACCCATATCTTGAGTAACAGATGAGTTACTGCCAGACGAACTGGTTTTAATTTACCTTTTTGAAGAGATAGATGCACTTAAAATAAAAATGAGCAGGAAGTTTGCACAGTTAGCATTGCCAGTCTCACCGCTGTCGGGAGTGAACATGTGCTCCTGGACTTCCACAACTTCTCTCTTCTCTGTCACTTGCAACCAGAGCAAATCCCTGGAACCTGGTTATAGGGATTGTTATGTTATGTGGAGTTGATCTATCAGTCAGGAAATTTCCTCAAGAAGAGGTCCTCAACCAGGGCCTCCAAATACAACCCTGTAGGTAGGTGCCAGCATGACAGAACCCAAGAACTGGGCATCTATGTATAAGTTGGTCTTGAGTATCCAGAGACTATTTAAGAATGTGTACAGAAAGGTAGCGATTAAATGTTTGTCTTGGAATAAGCCTGGCCTCTGCATTCTCCCAGGAGCCCTCGCCTAGGGAAGATGATTAAAAATAGATCTGAGTAGCACTTCCTGCCTGGCAGATGGCTGATAGCAAATGCTAGGGCTTGCAGCTAGCTGACCTTTCCTTTCTGAAATCTGCTCTGTGTTTCCATGATGCTAATTGAGTCCCTCTCTAGACCTAAGCAAAGAGCTGGCTGCAAAAAAAAAAAAAAAAAAAAAAAAAAAAAAAAACCCCAACAAGGTTTGCTGTCCTGGCTGGGCTCAGTTCATGGAGCAACTTGAAAGTGCTGGAATTCGCATGGAAACACCCACTCTGTGGTCCAACTGGCTGGTCCTTGTTTAAAAACTAACAAGTTCTGCTTTCAAATTTGCTGCCCAATGCTGTTAAGGATCCCACACCCTCTCCACCCCCATCAATAAGAAAAAATTAGTGGAAAGGGGAGTGGTAAGAATGTCCTATGTTAGATGTGTACACAATAGACAATGCTTACACTCACTTCAAAACAAAGTAGATGCCCAAAAGAGAGGCAGGGACTTCTTGAGATCTGGCTTTCAGGAGTGGTTCTATCCCACTCAGCTATCTTTCCTCACTTATAAAACACTGATAATACTTGAGACAATGCCCTTAGGTGGTATCAAACTATGGAAGACACAAGATATGATTGCAAACATCTAGGGACCTCTGCTGGCTTCTCAAGGAGTTATTACCCTCTCCTAGGAAGGGGAGGGGGATATATGTACATGGGTTGTGCTGAGACTGTGCTAAGTGCTTATGTTTCTTCAAATCTTACTTCCTCTCCAAGGAATGCCCCTGCTAAATCTCCTCCCCCCCCCAATGATCTCATCTTCTTCAGTTCCATTCATGTTCTCAAAAACTCCTTTAATGTCCATAATGTGTCACAAGGATACACATTGTTTTATACATATTTTGTGTATTTTAGTCCTGTTTTCTAGTTAGCTAGATTATAAGCACCTTCAGGGCAGAGCTAGCTTGCTACATTCTTCTTTGTGCCCAGCCAGGTCTGGGGCACAGCTGCTCATTAAATATTTGTTGATTTATAATTATGGAGGCACAGTATTCCTCATTAGGATCATATCACAAGATTCTAAGCCATGCCCTTACTATTGGACATTTAGATTTCCCCCCAGTTTTTATTTTATCTTATTTTTTAATGTTTTTATTTATTTTTGAGAGAGAGACACACAGCACGAGCAGGGAAGAGGCAGAGAGAGAGAGAGATGCAGAATTTGAAGCAGGCTCCAAGCTCCAAGCTGTCAGCACAGAGCCCAGCACAGGGCTCGAACTCACAGACTGTGAGATCATGACCTGAGCCAAAGTCAGATGCTTAACTGAGCTAGCCAGGTGCCCCTAGATTTCCCCCCAGTTTTTAAATCATAGACTACATTCATGCGACACAAAACTGTTTTGCCCAGGAGATGATTTTCCAATGCCTGATATCTTACAATGTGTCTGGGGCTTTGGTTTTGGCCAGGGAAGAAGGTTGAGCACCAGAGTATGTGAAAAGGTTTTAAGTTTCTATGTCTTGAGGATGAGAGTCCTAAAATAGGAATTGTCAGATAAGATAGGCCAGCTGATGAACAGAAAAGACTTTTTATGCAGATAAACAGGAAGTTTAAAAACATGAGAGAAGAGGTCTAACTCTGAGTCAGAAATGCTCATTTAATGTGTGAGGCATTTACTCTCTTGAGAAAGTGGATTCACACAATGTTCACCCTTGAAAGAGACCTTACTCAACCCCCTCATTTCACAGATGATGCAACTCCCAGTTCAGAGGATCAGGGATCTGCCCAAGGACATCATGCAGTTGGAGGCAGATGATCTAGCCTTGCCTGACAGGGGCATGAGTGTGTAGGATGGTTGTTGTGACCCAGTGTCATGTTCTGTTTCTAGAAGGAATACCTAGAATCACCAGTGCCCGGCATTAACACTTTGGCCAGCACCCTATCCTCATTTATATGCTCTTGTCTCTTTCGTAAGAGCCCTTTGGCTGTGATTTCTTCAAGCCCACCATGATTGTCTCTTCCTTTGTAACTATTTCTTATAACTCTACTCCTAAACCTAGTCCGTGTGTGTGTGTGTGTGTGTGTGTGTGTACATAGGGATTAAATGTAGATGCATGCTGCTGTGCTCACTGGAGGAAAGCCTGATGTTGGACAGAGTTCCTGCCACAGTGGGAAGAACACGTTAGTCAGTCTACTTTATAGTGTATGCAACCTGAAGTCCAATTGTTTAAAGCCTTGCGCTATGATTAGCATTTTCAGGAGAGCAAAGTGTTGAAGGTATTTAAAGAACAACTAGGATGGAATGAAAAATGAGGTTTAGAAGATAGTGGAAAACTTGGTGAGGGTTAAAACCATACCACATACAGAAATTTGAAGGAACTGGTAGAAGGAAGGGTACTGCCATTTATAGAAAGCCTGTTCTGTGCCAGGTGTTTCACTGTCTGTGAGGTGGGTATTGTTCTGCCATTTGGCAGATGAGGAACTTGAGACCAGAGAGGTGAACATATCCAAGAGCACATGGTAAAGAAAGTGCCAGAACTGGGAATTGAATCTAGTTCATACAACTATATAATTCTTCCATTATACCAGGCTACTAAGCTGGGAGAAGTTCAGCCCATACAAAGAAACCTTGATGCAAGCAAGATTATAGCTTTAAAGATATCACTCCAAGTGTTATTTGGCACCAGAAGATATAAAGATGGAGCATTCTGGGAACTCTCAGGAGATAAGAGTTCAACTCATACGAGGAATTAGGGACAGGCAGAGTGACTGGCAGTAGAATGTGCTTCCTGGGGAGGTAAAGAGTTCCCTATCCCTGGACGAGATTTGATAGAAACGTGGGTGACAGCCATGCATCAGATGAGTGGCTGACCTTTGGAGATCCTTCATATCCCAATGGTCTATGAAATTAAAACTGGATACGGTCATGTGTATATTTTGTTTTGTTTTGAGATCTTTAAAAAAATTTTTTTTTCAACGTTTACTTATTTTTGGGACAGAGAGAGACAGAGCATGAACGGGGGAGGGGCAGAGAGAGAGGGAGACACAGAATCGGAAACAGGCTCCAGGCTCTGAGCCATCAGCCCAGAGCCCGACGCGGGGCTCGAACTCATGGAGTGCGAGATCGTGACCTGGCTGAAGTCGGACGCTTAACCGATTGTGCCACCCAGGCGCCCCTTTTTTAAAAAAAATTTTTTTTTTCAACGTTTACTTATTTTTGGGACAGAGAGAGAGAGACAGAGCATGAACGGGGGAGGGGCAGAGAGAGAGGGAGACACAGAATCGGAAACAGGCTCCAGGCTCTGAGCCAAAGATCTTTTGCTATACCAAAACTGCAATCCCCTGCAGGAGATTCCTATAGAATGCTATTAGTTAAGTCTTTCTTTCTCTTTCTTTTTTTAGCTAACTCCCCAAGCATTTTTCTGGGTTCTCTGCTCTTTCCTTGTTGTGAAGTCCAGGTGCCAAAGAAAGGATTTTAATGGGCCTCTTTGCTTTTAATTATTTGTTCTCACAGCTTATGAAATGAGAATCATTCACTCAGTAGTGAGTGCAGAAGGCTGTTTTCATGTTGGGTTGCAAAGAACATTCCTTTGGTGGTCTTCAGTCAGCCTTAAGCATTGTAGGTTTACACATTTAATTTTACCTATGTACTGAAGAATGGCCAAGTTGTGGTGAAGCAGTTCATCTAGCACAACTCACAGGAAGCTAATTGGTAGACCAGAATTCTGATTTGTTAATTTACAGTGGAACAGATAATCCTGAAAGCTCAGACTATGTGTTATCTTCCTTGAAGGTAAACCCACTTGAGCGAGAGAATTAGATTTAGGCAGTTGCTAAGTAAATATGGAATCAGAGCAGAGGAAGTTGAATAGCCTAAGAGATTTTCATCAATTTTGACAACTTGATCCATCCTTCTTCATCAAAGAGACAGATTTTCCAGGTGAACACACTCTAGAAAAATCTTGGGACTTGGAATCAAAAGCTGTAGATTTATGTTCTGACCTTGACTTACAAGCTATGTGAAACTGGGAAAGTCACTTGAACAGCCCTGGGTTTCAGTTTCCTCTGCTATTTTACAGATTGAATTAGTTAATGTGTGTGAAAGTGCTTTGTGCATTCTGATGTCAGTATTAGTCTAATTCTCTTAGGCCCCTTTCTTTTAGTGAGTCACCTGGACAACACCCTTGTTATCCCATCTTCATTCTCCCTTAGACTTTGGAACCAGACTCCCTGGTCTCTGTCATCTATTTGTTGTTTGCCCATGGACTTAATTTTCTCATCTGTAAAATGGGGACAACGATTGTACCTACTTCATCAGATCAGTCGCAGATTAAGTTACTTGGTTTATGTAAAACAATTTGAATCTTGCCTGGCATATGGTAAGCACTATATACATAGTAAGCACTGTATACAACTGTACTGTTATTATTTCACAATTTCCAATTGCATGAGCCTGCTTAATTTCTTCTATAAACTCTCCAATTTCACTACAGTGATTGCTTGTTAGAAAAGGTTTTTAGAGCACCCCCACCATAGTGTGTGGCTTCAGTTTCTGAAGCCTTTTCTGGTCTTTTTGCCTGGATTGGTTGCAGGGGAAGACTTACCTTGAGAGTCTGAGGTTTTACCCACTGACATCAGATATCCTTTGTAGTGTGAGGACATTTCATTTTCTGGTGTCTAGTTGGCTTTGGAAACAGAAGTGTAGATTGAAACATAAATCCAAAAATTGGTATTTGTCCTTCCTAGGTATATTAACTTGCATTATCATCTTCTTCTTCTTTTTTAATGTTTATTTATTTTTGAGAGATGGAGACAGAGCATGAGCAGGGAAGGGGCAGAGAGAGACACACAGAATCCAAAGCAGGCTTCAGGCTCCGAGCTGTCAGCACAGAGCCCAACGCGGGGCTCAAACTGACAAACCGCGAGATCATGACCTGAGCCAAAGTCGGATGCTCAACCGATTGAGCCACCCAGGCACCCCCAACTTGCATTATCTTCTTAATTTTAGCAGCTCATAGTGAATTATTTTCAGAGACCTGATGGTTTTGAGATAAATTTAAGTTCCATTATTTCAACCCCCTTAAAAGTTTTAGTTTTATATTTGAAGTGAACTGCAGAGTCCCCAGTATTAATGACTGCCTGCTAGTACATTCTGATTCCACTACCTCTACTCTCTTAACTCAGAGGCCAGTCTCCCCAAACAGACCTAGTGAGGGTGACATGTCCAGCTTTCTTCTGTAGAGAATGGAGTTTGGCTGGTTATGGGAATCCCCTGCTCTTTGTCTTTCTGAAGAACGCATGTTTTCTGTGACTTCTCTATGGAGAGCAAGGAGCCAATGCAGGATGTTGAGAGCTGGCGGCATCTGTTTTCCCACTGGCTGCATGTTTATATTGGCATCTACTGTCCTAACCCTTTGCCACAAACTAGGGAGTCTTATCTGCTCTTGGTTCAACAAAGAACAGCCCCTCGGCCCCAAACCACATCTGAGGCCCTTAGAACAACTTGGAGAGGTGTGGGAGAGGAGCTGTGGGGGTCTGTGGCTGTAGGGGGTTTGGTAGAGAGTCTGGGGAAGCACTGGTGAGACAGCCCAGCTCTTCCAGACTGGTCCAGCAAATCCTGTTTTACATCCAGAAGGCCCGTGGTGGTGTGAAAGGAAACAAACATTTATTAAATGCCGTTTCACGAGTTAGGCACTGTGCTTTACGTACAGGCATTCATTTAATACAACATCCTTTTGGAATAGGGCGTTGTGTTTCTCCCTTTTGTAGATGGGGCCCTGAGGCTCAGAATGACTTGCTCAAGGTTACACAGCTTGCTCCCAAGCCTGCATCCTTTCCACTGAACATCAGGCAGACATGACACCATGAGGGAGCTGACTTTGCAGGCTCTTTATGCCATCCCTAAAAGCAGTCTGTTTCATATAGGCCAACAGGAAGGTGAATGTAAATGCTCTGATCGTTAAATGACTTAGATCCCAGAATATCCCCTGTTAAGCAATAAAACATGGAGCCCAGACCGCTCAGCACCTTTTGTGTCTGCCGTTCGTTGCTTGCATCATTTGCATCATGTATGCTCCCATGCCCTTGGAATTTTATGACTCCACGCAGCAGATATTTCCTCCTTTAGAGCCAGTCCTTTCCCAACCCCTCCCTCCATCTGTTTAGGGAATGTGAGAGTGAACGGAGACCTACAAAACTCAGAGCCAGGGGAGGAGGCCTGTAGGAGGCCATGCTTCTGCCCCTAGTCAGCGCACATGACTTTCTACCCCATGTCAACGTTTCTAGACAGACATGTGAAAGCTTTTGGTAAACGATAAACACATATAAATGGCTTTGTTCTTTCCTCATCTTTCCTAGTGACCTGTGTCCTAGTGTTGAAATCATACAGAGTCAGGAAATTCTTCCCTTATAATTAACCCAAGTCTCTCTTATTTCCATCCGCGTCCATTTCCTTGTCTGTTTCTTTCAGAGAAAATGGAAGAAATCCCCTTTAATCTTCTTCCCTCTTAGCTAAACTCTCCTAATCTCTTTAAGTTGCACTTGGGTTCTAATTCTGGAAGTTTTCATCATTTCCATTATTCTTTATTATGTGCTTTCTCCATGTGCTTCCTCAAGAGTGAAATCCAAACAGGACCCAGTATTATTCGCCATGGGTTTCAGCTCTTTGGAATGGAGCCTATGGCTTACCCTGACCCTAAATGGTAAGCTCCACTGGGCTTGACGATGGATGGAAAAAGAATGAAAGAGGAGAAAAGACTGACCTGGCCTTCCCCAGCAGAGTGTCAGACCTGCTGAGGTGGGATGTTTAACCAACACCCCAAGGGCAGGGGGTTTGCTAACCCTCCTTTGTATCTCTACCTAATACTTCTGCTACCTTCTTGCTGAGATAGTATATAGTGTGGTATATAGTGCCTTCAGCAAATACGTGGAGACAGAGGGTAGATTTGTGGTTGTCAGGGTTGGGACAGGGGACATGGAAGTTGACTGGTACAATATGAGATTTCTTTTTGGAGTGTGGAAATGTTCTGGAATTAGATAGTGGTGACGATTGCACAACCTTATGAATATATCAAGAGCCACTGAATCATATAAAAAGGATGACTTTTATGGTAATGTGAATTATATTTCAGTTAAAATGAACTCAACTTTATGTTTGTACTAATAAGTTCTTTTATAGCTATATAATAAAAAGAAATTGTAACAGCAACAACAAAATATATATAAAGCCTTGAAGTTTATGGAGAATTTTTCATACACAGTATCATTTATTTCTCATAGAAAGCTGGTGTAAGTGTGAATACGACTTTATTGTGCCCATTTTACAGATTAGGAAATCCGGTCTCAGAGTAGTCAATTGGCTTGCTCAAGTTAGTGGCTGTAGCTGGTACATGGCAAAGCCAGGGTTCAAACTCTAGCACTCTACTTCTTTGAAGCCCATGTAATTCGCACTGCCTGTGGATGGTAGGATGGAGAAGGAAGCGCTAAGTGCTTTAAAGAATTCACAGAACATGACTGGAAAGGATCATGGGGAGCTTCAGTCTTATCCCTCCATTTTTATGGAGACATTGAGTTGCAAAGAGTGGAACATTTGCCTTTTGTCATAATAGAGAAAGGGGGAGATCATAATTACCAAAGAAAAGGATTTTCTAAACCCAAGTAGATTAGAATCGGCCTTTTCATCTCTCTTTTCTAGGCTTCTGAACAGGCCAAAGAGGAAAGATAGAGAACTGAACTTCCTTTTACTCTGGACTTCATTTACCTTGTTTTACTTATTATCCTCAGAACCCTTATGAAATAGGCATTGTTTCCATCCACTGATGTAAAAGATGTGGAAGTTGAGAGAGGCTGAATAATTCTCCCAAGGTCAAGTAGCTGATAAGTTGTAGTTGTAAAACCAAGATTTGATCCTGATTTTCTGATGCCAGGACTAGATCCTCTTACGAATGCCCGTTTGCTCCCCACTCCCAGATATTGCAGTTGGGTGGACATCTGTGTCCTTCATCTCCTGAGACAACACATGCTCAGTTGAAAACGGTTGGCCTTCCCCGTGAGAGAAGAGGGCCTATGTTGGAGAGGCTCTGCTTCATGCTAGGAGGACTTCATGCTTGAGTCTGCTCAAGCATGAGGACTTGCGCCTGTACCAAGGGGAAGGAACCCACATGTTTGCTCTTTTGCCATTCCTGCTCCCCCTCCAAAAGTATTCATTTTCAATGGTCCTCCTACTTTTTGGAAGGAATTGCTGCCTTCCAGACTTTCAAAGGGGCCAGAAATCAGTGGTTATGGATACTAAACAGGAAACTCAAAGCGCTTTCCGTTCCTTTGAGCTGGCTGGAAGGGCTGGGCCTAGAACTATTACTTTCCTTTAAAGGACAGAAGAAAAGCGTTGTGTAATTTAAACACACACACACACACACACACACCACCGCCGCCGCCACCACCACCACCACCACCACCACCACCAACAACAACAACAACAACAACAACAGAAAACCTTTCCTGGAGTCCTGAACACCAGCCTTGGTTGGTACACAACATGGAAAAGAGCTGTCTTGTTGCCTAGCAGTAATGACAGCAAACAAATGTGTCTGACAGTCTGTTTGGGATCTCCTGGGCTGAAACTCTGTTTGCTTCATTCTAATTGCTTCCTTAACTTCCTTTCAGTCTCCCCACCTTTGGTACCACCCTCCCTCAAGGGAGTGCCAGGCTGTGCCTGGTTATGCCAGGCTGGGCTGGGTCCCACAGGATACAGTGACCCAGCCGGGGCTATTCTTGTCTCTGTCTATTTGCAAGATGCCTGTTGTTCTCAATGGCTGTTTTTCCCATCATAAATGTTGACTTGGCAGAGGCCCAGAGTGGAAGCCATGGTAGAAGAGCTTCCCAAGTCTTGCCCCAGGAAATGCAGCTGGTTCTGAGTACCAGGCTGAGGAAACAGGTTCACAGTTATTCAGGGGGTACCTGAGTAGATATTGCCTCCAAGACAGCTCATTGCAGAGTGTGGGCCTCTGCAAACTGACTTTCATAGAACAGGCCTGGAAGAACCAGAGTGGCCCTGAGAGGCACCTCTGGGCCTGGCTGTCATTCTTTTCTATGCCCTGTGTCCTCTCCCACCTCTGCTCTCTAGGAATTCTAAGCTATGCCAGGCTAGAGGAAATTACTCGTAGGTCCTGCCCTGAAGTAGACAGAAACCCCCGGAGCAGTGGTCTCCAAACTTTAAAAAAAGTTGTTTTTAAATGTTTATTTATTTTTGAGAGAGAGAGAGAGGGGGGGGGAGAGAGAGAGAGAGAGAGAGAGACAGAGACAGAGACAGAGACAGAGACAGGATGTAAGCAGGGGAGGGGCAGAAGGCAAGGAGACAGAATTCAAAGCAGGCTCCAGACTCCGAGCTGTCAGCATAGAGCCCGACGCGGGGGGCTCGAACCCACAAACAGTGAGATCATGACCTGACCCAAAGTCAGACGCTTAACCGACTGAGCCACCCAGGCACCCCCAAAACTTTAAAAATCACATACCACTATTAGTAAGATGTTTGAGTATATACTCCTAATATATGGATATTTAGCTTATAAGTGGTATCATGTACTTCTATGTAATATATACATTAGAAACATATATTCAAAGACATGTTAAATAATTAATATAATTTAAAAGGAAGAAAAAACAATTACAAATATGTTTTCAAATCTTATTTATTGAAGGTATGATTTAACATGCTCTTTTTTTAAAAAAAATTACCGTTAATCACTTTCTGATACAGTTAATTCTAAGGTATGTCTTAGTGAGAGTATATTTCAGTGCTTCAGTTAAACAATTTCCCTTGTCAAAAAGTCCCTTACAAAGAAAGGTAGATTCAAATGCAACATTAGCATGTCTGTGCTTATGCAAATCATGATTCCTGCAATCCAACCCATTTTATCCAATCACACAAAGGTTTTTGCTGAACTTCGTGCTTGCTCTTGCAAACTTGCAGAAAAGTATTTTTTAACAAGGCTTCAAACCCCTCTGAGACTCTTTGTTTGGAATACTTTTAAGTAAAGTATTAGGAAATTGTTTATAATTCCTAATTGTACAAATATAGAAACACAGTGTAGGGGCGCCTGGGTGGCTCAGTTGGTTAAGCGTCCGACTTCGACTCAGGTCATGATCTCACAGTTCGTGGGTTTGAGCCCCGCATCGGGCTCTGTGCTGACAGCTTGGAGCCTGGAGCCTGTTTCAGTTTCTGTGTCTCCCTCTCTGTCTCTGCCCCTCCCCTGTTCATGCTCTGTCTCTGTCTCAAAAATAAATAAACACTAAAAAAGAAAGAGTGTACAATGGGAGATTTCAGAGATGACTTACTTTTATTGGCTTAAATTTTTTTTTTTTTAATTTTGCAAGGTAAAGTTCACTCTTTGGTATACAGTCTTATGACTTTTGACAAATATATGGTCTTGTAACCCCCATAATGAAGATCACAATTCCATCTCCCATGTTACTCCTTATAGTGAAACTCTCCCTTTACCCATAACCTTTGGCAACCACTGATCTTAGTCTGATACATTTCAAATTCATCCATGTTGTTATGTATATCAACAGGTTGTCCCCTTTTATTACAGACTACTATTAAATGGGAGGTATCAGTTTATCCATTCACCAACTGAGAGACATTTAGGTTGTTTCCAGTTTGGGACAATTATGAATAAAGCTGCTCTGAAAAATTCTCCTCCAGGTTTTTACATGAATATAGATTTTCAATTAACCTGGGTAAATGAAACCACAAAATTCTTGTCCACAGTGGCTATGCTGTTTTGCAATGGATAAAAGAATTCCAGTTGCTACACATTCTTTTTTTTGATGTTTATTTATTTTTGAAGGAGAGAGAGACAGAGCGTGAGCAGGTGAGAGGCAGAAAGAGAGGGAAACACAGAATCTGAAGCAGGTTCCAGGCTCTGAGCTGTCAGCACAGACACGGGGCTTGAACCCACCCACAAAAGTAAGATCATGACCTGAGCTGAAGTCAGCCTCTTAACCAACTGGGCCACCCAGGCGCCCCTACACATTTTTGACAGCACTTGTTTTTGTCAGCTTAAAAAGTTTTAACCATTCTGATAGGTGTGTAGTGATTTCTCATTGTATTTTTAATTTGCACTTTCCCCAGTGACTAATGATGCTGAGCATCTTTTCATGTGACTGTTTACCATCTGTTTATTTTGGGGGAATTCTGCTCAGATCTTTTGCTCATTTTATATTTTATTTAAAAAATTAAAAAAAAATTTTTTTTAAATGTTTATTTTTGGGAGACAGAGTGGGGGAGGGGCAGAAACAGATGGAGACACAGAATCTGAAGCAGCCTCCAAGCTCTGAGCTGTCAACACAGAGCCTGACGTGGGGCTTGAACCCACGAAGCGTGGGATCATAACCTGGGCCGAAGTCGGACGCTCAACCAACTGAGCCACCCATGCGCCCCTTATTTAAAATTTTTAAAATGTTTAATATTTTTGACTGGGTACAGTATACTTTATTGATGATACATGATAAAGTAGGGCTCTCCAAGTCCCTCCCCTTTTTCAGAGGGTCTGGGATGGAAATTGGAAGTCAGGAGATTCTCAAGTGTGTTGGGGGATGAGCTGGGGCAGGACTCCTCAGCAGCTGAGGGCCTCTCTCTACTTCTTCCTCTTGCTGGGGCTGGTGGTCCAGTGGGCTCTTACTCCTTGGAGGCCTTGTGGACCATAAGGCTCACCATCTGGTGGCTATAGCCAAATTCATTGTCATACCAGGAAATGAGATTGACACAGTGGTCATTAAGGGAAATGCCAGCCCCAGCATCAAAGATGGAAGGGTGGGTGTCACTGTTAAAGTTTCAGGAGACAACCTGTTCCTCACTGTGACCCAGAATACCCTTGAGGGAGCCCTCTGATGCCTGCTTTACCACCTTCTTGATGTCATCATATTTGGCAGCTTTCTCCAGGCAGCAGGTCAGATCCATTATTGACATGTTGTAAGTGGGGATAGGAAGTCCATGCCAGTGAGCTTCTCGTTTAGCATAAGGATGACCTTGCCTACAGCCTTGGCAGTACCACTGGAAGCAAAGATGATGTTCTTGGGCAACCTTTTGGCCATCATGCCACTGCTTCCCAGAGGGGCTGTCCATAGTTTTCTGGTTGGAAGTGATGGCATGGACTGGTCATGAGTCCCTCCACAATGCCAAAGTTGTCATGGATGACCTTGGCCAGAGGGGCCAAGCCTTTGGTGGTGCAGGGGGCATTGCTGACAAAGTTGAGGGAGTTGTCATACTTCTTATGGTTCATATCCATCAGACATGGGGCATTAGCAGAAGGGGCAGAGATGATGACCCTCTTGGCCCCAGCCTTCTTCATGGTGGTGAAGACCCCAGTGGACTCCACAACATACTCAGCATCAGCATCACCATATTTGATACTGGCTGGGTCTTGCTCCTGGAAGATGGAGATGGGCTTTCCATTCATGACAAGTTTCCTATTCTCAGCTTTGACTGTGCCAGGGAATTTGCCATGGGTGGAATCATACTAGAACATGTAGACCATGTAGTCAAGATCAATGAAAGGGGCATTGATGGTGACAGTATCCACTTTGCCAGAGGTAAAAGCAGCCCTGGTGACCAGGCACCCAATATGGCCAAATCTATGTATTCCAGCCTTCACCATCCTGTCTCGAATGTTGCTGGCACTGTACCAGAAGATGCCAATGTCTGTCAAATGGGGAGAAGCAGAGAGTTTCTTTTGCTCATTAAAAAAACAAAAAAAAAAAATTAACATTCATTTTTGAGAGACAGAGAGAGAGAGAGAGAGAGAGAAACAGAGCATGAGCGGGGGAGGGGCAGAGAGTGAGGGAGACACAGGATCTGAAGCAAGCTCTAGTCTCTGAGCTGTCAGCACAGAGCCCGACAAAGAGCTTGAACTCACTAACTGTGAGATCATGACCTGAGTCCAAGTTGGACACTTAACCAAGTGAGCCAGCCATGTCTCTTTTGCTCATTTTAAAAATTGGGTTTTTTTTCTTTCTTATTGTTGAGTTTTAAGAGTTCTTTATATATTTCAGATACAAACGCTTTGTCATATATGTGATTTCCGGATATTTTCTCCCAGTCTATGGCTTAACTTTTCCTCTTTAACTATTTTTCAGAGTAAAAGTTTAAAAATTTTGAGGAAGTTCGTTTAGCAGTCTTTTTCTTTTATAAATTGTTTCTGGGGTAGCATCTTTTCTAACACAAAGATTTCCACCTGCATTTTCTTCTCAATATCATTCGTTTTGAATCAATTTTTGTATAGTCATATCAATTCTCAACTACAAAGAGCATATTAAATGAAAACATTGCCAAATACCATTTCTCTCCATAGCACAAATTCCCTTTGAAAACAAGTTACATTCCCATTCCCTGTTAAAATGTCACCTTTACTTTGAAGGGGCAGATTTAGCGAATTTATTCTTTGGAAAATATTGCAGAGTACCGTACTACTGGCAGCTACTTTTTACTGCAAAGCCCAGCTTGGAATGCTTATCTTTTTGCAAAAGAAAAACGCATAACTTATCTTTACATTTTTAAGTACTTTGATATAAGCGTGAACCTCTTTGTGGTGCTCTATCCTATTACAAAAAAAACTGCAAGGATCCTACTGTTCAAATATCCTGTTTTTACAAGCTAAGTCTCACTATTGTCATCCTATTGCACAGAAACAACAGTATTCACAATATGCTAAAAGCACAGGCTGAAGGGTACCATTGTCAGTGCCACACACACATTCAATGAGAGCCCCACACCTCCTTGTAGATTTCTGTACACAGATGGCACATACTAGCCCAGGGAAGATCCCAGTGGCAATCTCTATGGCTGTTTGTTGAAACTCTGGTTTTGTTTGTTTGTTTGTTTGTTTGTTTTTAGAGATAAAAATAGTTTAAAAATTCAGTGTTTTTTCCTTACCCTGATTGTCTTGTATATGTTCTGGGAATACTACTACCCTGGAAAGTCTTACAATGCTGCCTCTCTCCCTGCATTCCTGCCTATGCCTAGACATAGTAGATAATCTATATTTCTTTGATAAACAAATTTGATAAATTTGATAAACAGATTTCTTTGATAAACAAATCCATCTGCCTGGTTACAGATGGTGGAGCTGTGTTGCTTTGTGTTTTCATTTTCCTGTCTGCTTTCTTCTAGCATTTGTTTTCCCATAGCCCCATTTTTCTAAGCACTGAACTTGAAGTTCATAACAAATGTTTCTTAGAGGATGATTCTCCTGATTATCCATAACTTAGAACCATGGAATCATACGAAGTATAATTTTGGAGCTGGGAGGGGACTTGGAGGTGGACTAGTCTAAATCCTTTATCAAAACCAAATATAAAGGAATTTTATAAATCCATAGAATGGAATAACTCAGCAATAAAAAGGGAAGCATCTTTTGATAAAATGCAACAACATGGATGAATCTTAAAAGAATTACGCTGCATGAGAGAAGCCAGACCAAAAAACCCTACATAGGGTGTGATTTTCATTTATAAGAAAACAGAAAATATCGGGGCGCCTGGGTGGCGCAGTCGGTTAAGCGTCCGACTTCAGCCAGGTCACGATCTCGCGGTCCGTGAGTTCGAGCCCCGCGTCGGGCTCTGGGCTGATGGCTCAGAGCCTGGAGCCTGTTTCCCATTCTGTGTCTCCCTCTCTCTCTGCCCCTCCCCCGTTCATGCTCTGTCTCTCTCTGTCCCAAAAATAAATAAACGTTGGAAAAAAAAAATTAAAAAAAAAAAGAAAACAGAAAATACAAACTGTAGTGACAGCAGCAGCTGCCTGTGGATGAGTGGGGAAAGGGACAAGGAGGGGAGGAAAAGGCTATCTACGATGAAGACGGACAAGAGGAAACTTTTGGGTCCATAATCTTGATTGTGGTGATGTTTTCACAGGTACATACAGATAGTACACATTAAATATGTACAGTTTAGGGGTGCCTGGGTGGCTCAGTAGGTTGAGTCCTATTTTGACTCAGATCATGATCTCATGATTCATGAGTTCGAGCTCCACATTGGGCTCTGTGCTGTCAGCCGAGAGAGAGCCTGGAACCTGCTTCAGATTCTGTGTCTCCCTCTCTCTCTGTCCTTCCTTGCTTGCTCATGCTCTGTCTCTCTCTCTCAAAAATAAATAAATATTTAAAAAAATATGCACACTTTATTATGTCAGTTGTACATCAATAAAACTGTAAAAAAAAAGGCAAATAGAGGCAATTTAGCTGTGGGATAAATAATAAAATCTACAGTATGTCAGATCATGTGCTGTGTGGTAGGTGTTCAGAGAGACAGTGAAGACATGGCCTGTACCTTCAGGCAGCTCACGATCTAGTGAAGGAGTTAGAAAATAAGCGGATAAATTAGATCCAGTATGTGAAGGACTAAGAAAGAGGAACAGACAAGGAACAAGAGGTGTCCAGTACATGGGTGCCAACACGTGCCTCTTCTGGGGGGAGGGGTTGGGGAAAGCCTTACGAAAGAGAGGAAGCTGAGCCCAGGCCTAGCATAGGTCAGGTGGAAGAGCCTCCCCATCTGAAGGAATATCGTGGGCAAAGTTGTTGAAACGCAAAATTCCAGGAATTGCACGTGGTTCGGCCTGACTAGAGCAAAGGACACTCCAGCAAGAGAAGAGACCGCAGAGGTTGGTGGGGCCAGATTGTGAGGCTTTTGCTACCCTGCCAGTGCTTGGGTGCCTAGTGCTCTAAGGCTGAACTAACAGGTTGTGCAAATCCATAATCTGTGTCACAGGGACATGTCTCTTCCAAACACGTGGCACAGACCTCCAGATTTTGAGGCTGGGACACTCATATTCATGCTCAGTTCCAGTCTGGAGCTCTTATGTTCCTCAGGAGTGTTCCAAAACCCAAAGGAAAGAAAGCTGGTGTGGGTCTGAGCAGCAGCTGGGGAACATCTGCATGCTGCTTGGAGCTCCACCTGAGAGCAAAGGCTTCTGGTACATTTTTCTGTTGGGCAACCAGCAATCTAGCTGCCCCAAAGGCAGTTTTTCCACAAGTCAAAAATTTTGTCTTTCTTTCTGGCTGGCAGCACTGATCCCTGTAGTCCTGCATTTCTGACAATGGCTGTCTGGTGTGCAGTGATCTGTGTCCTGTCTGGTTCTCTCCTACCCTCTGGTCATCTATTAACCAGCCACCACCGGATTTCTCCAGCCACTGAGCAGTAGAGGTCATGAGAGAGTCCCTTATTTGTTTGTTTTTAGAGTGGTTTTCAGAGAAGACTGGGATGTTTGATGCAGAGTACGATTGTCAGACCGCATTAAAAATGCAGGCAGCAATGCAGAACACGGATGGCTCATGTCAGCCAGACATTTCAATGTAACCAGAGGAGGAAAACACAGATAGGGCCTGTGTTAATGGAAGTAGATGCCAAACTGTGTGGCAAGTTCTGGCTCATGTTTCTCCTATTGCCTGCTACCCCTTCAGTTGGAAGAAAGAAGCTCATATTTAAGCTAGAATTTAAAATGGGATTGCTGCTTGATGAGCATTCCTGTGATCTAGAGATCAAATTGCTTATACCTCAAAAGGAATTTAGGAGGATTGTAACTGTCATAGCAGTTAGAATCTCCCAGAATTGAGGAGTGAAGGTTTAGTGGTTTATTCTTTCTTGCCTTGGGGATTCTTTACTATCTTCTGCAGGGTTAGACCAAGAGGGCAAGCAAGAGTGCACACACTGATTTCCCTAGCCAACTCAGAGGAAAGCTGTGGCCAGCACAGATGCCTGAAACCAAGATCCAGGAAAGGCCAATGTGGATTATCTCGGGGGTATTAATAAAACAGATGGTGTCAGGAGGGAAGAAGTTTTCAATTCTATTGTGGAGTTTGGTTTTTGTATCTCCTCACCTGGGCTAGTGAAAACAGTCCAAGTGTGGGCTGGCCCAAACTCTTAGCTCTGTTTATTCTGCCCTCATGTCCTCCCCCATGCTGTCTGCCAGCTGGACTATTAAATGGCTCAGTGCTCTTTTTTTGCTGTGTCAGTCCTGGAAGGTCATGATTGTTGTGATTTGGGGCTGGTTTCCCAAATGGGTGGGTGAAATGGATATCTAACTATCGATTTGTTTTCTTGCATTTCAGTCGTTCCAAGGAAGTCAAGGACGAGCATACCTCTTTAACTCAGTGTAAGTGTCTCTGAATGGTACATCCGTTGTTTGGTGCAAATTTTGCAGGGTGGGGGAAAAGCAGCCCTCAGTGTTAATTCAACACTGGGCTCTGCCTTCTCTGCCACAATAAAAGCCCTGTGGAACATTATTCTCTACAATTAGAAGCCAGTTATCTTTGTGGATATATATATATATATATATATATATATATATATATATATATAATTTTGCAGCATCTTTGGCTAAAAAGTATACATTTACTACCCATAGTAAGCACATAAGAGGATCGGAGGGCTATATAGTCTCACGGAGAAGAAGTTGAAGTGATTCTGAGAGCCTCATCATGGAGGCTTCATAACCAGGTCTAACCATGGTCATAACCGGGTCATAACCATGAGTCATTGGAGAAGAGGGGAGGTCAAACAACAGACCCCGATGTCTGCTGCAGGAGCTCAGGCTAGAGGAAAGGCGCGGTTAGTGAAGAGTCTCCTTGACTGCAGCCTGTAGGGCCTTCCATCATTGCTGGGCACATCATTCATAGCCTCTTACTTGGGAAAGGAGGGTGAAGCTCACACAAGCCTGATAAACTGTGAGAATGGAAATCTAGCATGTTCAGCTTGAGATAATATGGGGCTCGTTCATCCTTGTAATTGGGACAACATGGTGCTGATGTCATGTTGCCATGTTTGGCTGCATTCAGTCCTCAGTAAGCTCTGAGCTGAGGACTCAGCTCATGGTCTTCACAGTGTGGCCGTCTGTTTGTCCCCTTGGGTTAGAAGCATTAGTTAGAAACATTCCAAGCAAAGTCTCAACCATGAAGACTATTTTTCATAGACTCACTGATTCAGAACTTGCAGATCTCAAAATCATTTCAATGGTGATGTTTCCATGTGGTTACCTTTTCAGGGTTGTTACCACTCTCAGTCTTAAATGATGCCCTTCTTAGTGTTGGCTTCTCTTGAGGCATCTGTGCTCAGTTGTTTTTTTTCTTTTTTTGCTGCAAGCTCGGCTTGAATGACTGATGATGAATGTGTGACTAACTACCCGTTCTCTCTGTCCCTTGGCACAGAGTTAATGTGGGCTGCGGGCCTGCAGAAGAGCGAGTGTTGCTAACAGGATTGCATGCAGTTGCAGACATTTACTGTGAAAACTGCAAAACCACTCTGGGCTGGAAATATGTAAGTACTGAGGAGTCTGGTTGGCAGTGAGAGGGAGGAAGGGAGAGCCTCATGCTAAAAGATTTCTTTCTTCCACTGTCTTCCTATGGCCTTGTGGGATTATCTTAGTCCAGGACAGGAAACTGGGCCCAAAGAGCAACTCCTAGCACACTCTTGTCTACCACACTCTTCTTCCCTTTTCTCTGATAGTCCCCTTCTACTCATTCCTTCACACCTGCCCCTGAGACAAACACACACACGTGCGCGCGCGCACACACACACACACCTGCTTTTCAATTTAATTAATAATAATAATAATAATAATAATAATAATAATAGCAGCATATACCATTTCCTGACAGTTTACTGTGTCCCAGACATACATTATTCTATTTATATTCACAGCATCCTTAGGAAGTAGTTCATATTTTTTTTTTTAATTTTTTTTCAACGTTTTTTTTTTAAATTTATTTTTGGGACAGAGAAAGACAGAGCATGAACGGGGGAGGGGCAGAGAGAGAGGGAGACACAGAATCGGAAACAGGCTCCAGGCTCTGAGCCATCAGCCCAGAGCCCGACGCGGGGCTTGAACTCACGGACCGCGAGATCGTGACCTGGCTGAAGTCGGACGCTTAACCGACTGCGCCACCCAGGCGCCCCGAAAGTAGTTCATATTTTAATCCCTATTTTATGGATGAGGAAACTGAGGCTTAGAGAGGTTAATGGTATATCTAATGTTACCTAGCCGTTATGTGGCCAAACCAGGATATAGGTGTCCAGGAGTCTGACTGTGGAGCCCATGCTCTTTGCTCCAGTAAATGTTCTCAGAACATGTTACCCAGGCCCTAGGCTCTATGCTAGGTATCCTCAAACATGTTAATTAATGTCCACTGTCAAATATAGTCATGGATGGACTTTTCCTACTAGACGTTCATTCCTTTGCTGTTTAACTCAACAAGTATTTTTTTAAATATGTATTTTTGAGAGAGAGAGTGCAAGTCGGGGAGGGACAGAGTTGGAGTGGGGGGGTGCAGACAGAAGATCTGAAGCAGGCTCCCTGCTGACAGGAGTGTACCCAATATGGGACTTGAACTCATGAACCATGAACTCATGATCTGAGCCAAAGTGGTGGGACTTGAACTAATGAACCATGAGATCATGACCTGAGCTGAAATCAGATGATGCTCAACTGACTGAGCCACCCAGGTGCCCCTCAACAAATATTTTTAACATCTTGTTGGTACTTAGGATGAGCACTTCACCGGGGTGAGAGGAGGTATAGATGTTCAATGAAAATAAACTTGTGCTATTGCTATTTTTGGCAGATGTTTTTATTATTGGCAAATATGTTCATGTGCTTTTTTCTGCCCTATCATTGTGGGAATATTGAGAAATGAGTCTTCCTGTCTTTGGGAGGACAATTTATTCCATGTAAAATGCCATAAATTCCCTGTACTGTAAATTGCACAGGGTCAGTGTGAAGCTCGCTCCTATGACCTGCAGTTAGTTAGACAATAGTTAGCTTTGGAAGAGCCTGGAGGAGTGGTCAGAAGTTCCTGCAGAGTGCAGTTGTAGGTTGCAGGACTTTGGGGAAGGCTGTGCATTAGGGGGAGCCGGGAATACAGGGAAAGCCTCCTTGCCTTCTCCGGTGAATCTAAAACTGCTCTAAAAATATGAAGTCTATTTACTTTAAAAAATATTTTTTTAAAGTTTATTTTGAGAGAGAGAGCATGAGCAGGGGAGAGGCAGGGGAGGGGGGCGGGGAGAATCCTAAGCAGGCTCTACACTGTCAGTACAGAGCCTGACTCAGGGCTCGATCTCACCAATTGTGAGATCATGACCTGAGCCAAAATGAAGAGTCAGACACTTAACTGACTCAGCCACCCAGGCACCCCTAGATTCCATCTTTCACATCTCCCTTGAAATGTTCAGAATTAGAAAGAAGGATCCTAGATGGTATGTTTCATGATGGCAAGATGGTCACAGATCCCTACAGTTGCCTTGATTTGCTCCTTGTGGGAAAAACTGGTCCTGGCTATTCTGTTACCCCTGCATGGCCACTGGCCCTCTCTGGGTAATCTAGGAGCCACAGTTCTGGTTTTGAGGATCTAGAAATTTTCTGCCCTTCTGTTTTCCCAACCTTTTTTGTCATCTTATTCCATTAAAGATGTGCAGGATTATAGACAGAAGATAAATCTGAGTTAGTTGGTTTTGCTCTTTACTTCGCATAAAATGATTCACTCCTTTGACAAAGGTTTATTAAAAGCCTTTGTGTTGGATACAAAAGTAAATGAGATCTAATCCTTACCCTCAGGGGTGTTTACAGTCATCATATGAAAGAGGAAAGTTACAGGTAGACATAAAACAGCTTGACAAGTATTGTGATATCACAGAACGATATAGAGAAGCATTCATCTCCCCAAATATTTATTGATTACCTCTCATGTCCCAGGCTGGTGCTCCAAGCTTTCATTCCATTATTTCTTCTCACCCTCACAGTAATCCTGTGAAGTACTTTCACTTATCCCAGTCTTATAAATGGAAAGTTCTCAGTCATAAACAAAAGTGGTTAAGTGATGCTTCTGGTGCCAGGAAACAGAAATGGGGTTAGGTCTGGGGGTTTCTGTAGACTTCAGATCTAGTACTCTGTCCCCTGGAATCCAGTTATGACATTTTGCAAGTGCCCTGTGGCTTGGGGGCTATTAAATGTTTTTTTCTTTTGGCTTTTTTGTTGTTGTTCAATAGAGATATAGTCTTACTTTCCTAGTTTTCTTTCTACCTCCCGCCTACCCTGAACATGCTACCATGGAACAATAGGTCGTATTCTCGAACCACATTCCTCTATTGTGTACACATCACACAGCGCGCGCGCGCGCGCACACACACACACACACACACACACACACACACACGGAGTCAAGGAATAATGAAGTGTCAGGGAAATTACTGCTGAGCCCACAGCTCTTGCATGTGTGTGATGTGTTTGCACTTTCTCTCTCAGGGCCTCTCCCCTCTCCACTTTGTGGAATGATTCCTCTCTCAGCAAGAGACTCAAGTCTGAGCTCTCATTCTGGGACCCAAATCCCTGGAGCTCTAGGACAGAAGATATAGTTCATACACATGCTGCCCAGAACCTATGGACAGTAGGGTTTAGCTACTTACTAATTTGGAATACTCAGAACAGCAGCTGATATCCACTGTTTCTGCACACCAAACTTAGCCATAATGACCGTGATGACCAGTGTTTTTCTGATAATACATTGAGATATTTTTATTCATCTATGCCTGTCAATAAAATATCTCTTTGATCCTATACCTATGCAGGGCTTTTTTTTTCTTCTTATGGGGCTTACTAGCCTGGGAGCCCACCCACAGTGCCGTAAATTTAGGATGGTAATTGGCCAGGTGGTTTATATTGAGTTTTTCCTCCGGAAGCCTGGCAGCTGGGGTGCGGGGGCGGGGGGGGGGTGGGCGTGGGGGCTTGAGGGCTGCTGGGTTCTTCAACCTGGAGTTCACATAGCTCCTTTCTCCCTAGAGAAAGGCAGTGAAGGAAAAACAGACTTAACACACATGACACAGAAACAGAAAGATAAATAAAAAAGAGACCTATTTGACTTCACCATAATTTGGTCTCTCCCTGAGTGTCTTTTCTCTAAGTGTAACAAAGTACAATTGAGAATTATAACACATAAACTTCATAGATACATCATCCTTAGAGCAGATTTCCGATTAGCATCTGAAACCAAGTTCCCCTCAGATTTTACACACACACACACACACACACACACACACACACACACACACTCCATAGTTACTTACTGAAGACCTATTATATGGCAAGCAGTCTTCTAAACACAAGGGACACAGCATTGAACAAAATAAATGAAAATATCTGCCTTCCATGTAATTTATGTTGTAGTAATGGGAGATAATATGTAAAATAGGCCTGGAGGTTATATTGTATATTTGAGAATGATAAGTGCTATAGAGAAAAATGAAACAGGAAGAGATGGGGGAAGAGAGAGTTCTGGGGTGGAAGTTGTGCTTTTAAAGTAGAATATTCAGGAAAGATTTTACTAAGATGGTGACATTTGGGCAAAGACTTTTTTTTTTTAAGTTTATTTATTTATTTTGAGAGAAAGAGAGAGAGAGTGCGAGCAGGGGAGGGGCAGAGAGAGAGAATCCCAAGCAGCCTCCTCACTGTCACTGTGGAGCCCAACATGGGGCTTGATCTCATGACCTGAACCAAAATCAGGAGTCAAGTAACCGACTGAGCCACCCAGGCGCCCCTGGGCAAAGACTTAAATGAGCATAGATCTTGAAGAAATTCTGTAGTAAATATTGAGAAAATACTTACAACATTTAAATTGCAAAGTATTTAAACTCCATTGTAAATGTTGAGAAGGTCCTGGTGCTGCCTCAGAACTGTATTAAGTGAAGGCGACCTGGCACGTTTGCATGGTGGGAATTCTCCCAGTGAGTCTGGCTGAAGCTCGTCCTGATCCCTGTCATTGACCTGCCTTTGCTCCTGTGCTCCAAAAAAAAAAAAAAAAAAATCACCTACTTGTCTTTGGTCATTTGGTGTCTTTTCTCTTCCTTTGTGTCTCCTAGGAACATGCCTTTGAAAGCAGCCAGAAATATAAAGAAGGCAAATACATCATTGAGCTAGCACACATGATCAAGGACAATGGCTGGGACTGATTGGAGGGTATCCACCTACCCCAGTGTCCACGTGAACGCCATCCAACCAAACATTCTACCCAAGCGTGAGAGAGTGACTGAACACTTGGTTCCATCCATTTAGGGGCCTTGCCATCTGGGGCATTCTCCCACCCTGAAGCCGTCTTTCTGGTGACCGGCCTCTAAATCGCTGTCTCTCTGTCTCTTTGCTTTGTATCTGTTTGTGAGTTGATCCTGGCTTCTCTCTGTTCTAGTGTTGGCTGAAAACAAAACAACGAAAGGAACAGATGCCTGACCACATGGGGCAGCCCACCTTGATAAGGGCCCTGGGGCTCATTAAGAGCTGCTTGATGGCCTCTTGTCAGGAGAGCAGTGGCACAGCACGGGGGTGCAAGGAAGAAGGAAATGGGGAGCCGTGAGGGTCCCAGGGCTGGTCAGTGGACGGGACGTTAGAGGTAGGAACAAAATTGTGCTGCTCCTGGAGTCCTGGTAACTTAGGCTTGAAATAATCGACTTGTCTAAAAGGACAAAGAAAAAAAATACCTCATGACTGCATTCTCTCTGATCAGAAGCTCTGTTCCTGAACCAGCTGTGTCCAGTTAGCATGTGAGCACAAGAATGCTCCCTAACTAGTGGGACAGGGGCCTGGTCCTCCTGGGTCCAGCTGGGGGTGTCCTGGCAGCAGAGAGTGCAAAGCCCAGATGGTTTTGATAACTCTGATGCCTCAGTGCCCCTTCAGGTAATCTTCTTTGCCTCTTCAGCCACTGTTGGTGAGAGGATGGGAGACTGCCTTTTGCAATGGGTGCAAGATCCAAACATCCCAAAGGCTTTGACCACCAACCAAGTAAAATCAGTAATTGAGGAGAACAGGGAACAAAGGGGGCTGTAGTTTGGGAGCTCCTACAGAAATGGCTCAGATATTGGGCCAGAAAAAAAAAAAAAAGTAGAACCAGCTAGCAGTTCTGTCTGACCTTTTTTTCCTGACCCTTAATAAGAGAAGAGCATTGTGGCAAGGAAGGGGGTGGGGTGGGGAAATGCTGGGAATAGTTTAGATTTGAGCCATTACAGGTTAGTGTATATTTCCACTTTGGTATGCAATGGCTTCAGTGAGATCAGCAATTCTTTGTACATAGAGTTTTGGTTGTTTTTCTCCAGTTCTATCATTGTAGATTGTGGAAAACAAAGTCCCAAGGCTTTGAGCTTAGTGATAACCCAGCCAGTAGATTCCTCATGCCCCTAGCTATTCTCCTTGGACTTGAATGCTTTGTGTGGAGAGAAATTGTCAGAGTGGTCCAGCAGTGTGGAGGGCTTAGATATGATGTCAAACATCAAGTTATAAATTCTGATATTAGCCCCCACCTCCCATCTCCCAAACCAAAGTTGATTATATTAGGGAAGTGGGGAACAAATCCCTATAAGGCTCATGAGAGAAAGGAGTTTGTTATAGTTAACCAACACTATGAAGTGTTTTCTACAACACTTCAGCCAGTACATGGTGCATGACCGAAACTCATTTAACTGAGTTAATTTTATTGCTTAGACTGAAAATGTAATTATTGTTAAGATATGTGCAGGTTATGTTAGAGTATCTCATTCTTGAAAGGGGGCTGATCCTATAGAAAAAATTCACCTAAAAAGTCACAAAAAGAATGAGTTCATAGAGGCAAGAATCTATAAAATTGAATAATCAAGATTCAAGCAGCCAACCCAGAACATTTCCAGAATTCAAACAAATTCCTCTAGGGAGTGATCCATGGTGGAAATGCTTTTTTCTGATTCTGTGTGCTGATTGCAGAAGGGGGACCCGAGGTAGGCGTGGTCATGCCCTGGAGGTAGTGAACTGTGGGACTGACAGGAAACCAGGTGGCTCCAGGTTTAGCTGTAGACCACCTCTGTAAGACAATTAAAAAAAAAAAAAAAAAAAAAAAAAGGATTCTTAGAAATTGAATCTTGTTCCCAAAAGCTTTTAGTCCACATCTTTCAGTATTTTAGTATCCTGGGGAGGTTAAGTTTTCCCCACATTGTTAAAAAGCAGAATGAGGTTCAGAAGGAGTATTTCATTTCCACTCCCAGAGAAAAAGGTCTTCTGGCTCCCAGGGCCAAGATCTCAATAAAAACCATTTTCTACTTTCACATTCCTAAGCTGGCTTGCCAGCACAAAAATTATAGATCCCTCTTTCTGTCTCCCTTGAAGGTAGTGGCCTTCATTTATGGATTTTGATAAGCCCCTTTGCTTGGGGAAAGTCCTGACTATTGATACTCCTTTTCATAGAAAATGGGGGTTAAACATGGGTAGGTGTTTTGTCTGTGAAACTAAAAATGGAGTGTGGTGATATAGAAACCAGACATGGGATGCCCTAGAATTTTCAACAGGGAGAAGAGACCCATGTGCCACTGTTGCTCCTTGGGGATGAGGCCTCTGACTATTGCATGGATCAGAGCAGGCTTCAGTTAGACCCAGGTTCTGGTCTTTCTTTCTTTCTTTCTTTCTTTCTTTCTTTCTTTCTTTCTTTCT
>NW_024412420.1:2692829-2819328 GCF_014898765.1 Herpailurus yagouaroundi | reverse complement strand
CTTTCTTTCTTTCTTTCTTTCTTTCTTTCTTTCTTTCTTTCTTTCTTCTATTACCCATTGAGCATCCAGTGGGTGCATGGCGCCGTACTTGCTGCGAAAGATCTGAGTAGAATGTTGGTTTTTCTGTAACTACAGGGGAAAAAAACACAACTCATTAGGCTATCCCTTTGTGTCAATGAAACCAAAAGTGCTTCTTATAACTTTATCTCCATTCATGGCTTGTCTACCTAATGTCTAGCAGTATTGGAGAGACCGCAGCTGAGTGATGGGGACACATCAACTCATGGCCTCAGTCAGTTCATTCTTTAATTTCCTCACCAAATTATTGACTCAGAGCATAACCAAAGACCTCATCCATTCACCCCTGGCAGGTTCAGGGAATTGGAGTTTGATGGTAAAGCCTAGGCAGGGTGCAGGGAGTAGCAGGGCAGGGAGAGGGAGGAGTGAGAAAGGAAAGGCATGAAGTTCTATACCTCAGCCAGCAGCTGCCTTCATTTGCAACTGAAATCTAGCCAGCAGACCCTCTAGTTCCATCTCCCCTATGCTGCCCTAGGTCATGTGGCATTGGCAGCCCTGGGTTACACCCAAACCCCCAGGATGTTAGTCTCAGGCTGCTGATGGGTTGATTTGATATGAATCAAATACAGCCAAACTTGATGGCCACAGATTGTCAGCTGGGCCTGACTGAGTGCTGCCCCAACTCCTATGACAGCAAGATCATGGAGATAGGATAGAGTAAATCTTTACTGGTGGGTCATTGTGTGAAAAAGAGGTGTCCCCTTTATAAAAAGATTTTCAAGTGGATATGTATATTTAAAAAGTTGCTTGTGAAATATACTTTTGTAAATAATATTTAATTTTTTAAATAATATATTTGGTGCTGTTTTCTCAGATCCCCTGAGAGCACTTTTTATTTTCATTTTTAAATTCTATGGTTTCCTCTGCATTTCTTGAAGTATATTTTAAGGGAAATAGTGATCATCAATATACTCTTTTTAAAAAAAGATCTGTATCACGTTAGTCTGGACTGAGGCAGTAAAGCAATGCCTCTCTGCATTTCTTTCCCGAAGGAACAGACTCTGCGCTACATTACCAGGTTGAGAATTGAAATATTTTCTTGTACCAGTATTGGCTAGAAAAGAAAATAAATAAAATCAAATTTAGTAACAACGTAGTGATTCCTTTTGTTAGAAGAATTTCCAACAAATTGGGATCTTGTTTTTAATGTGTGTGTGCGCGCACACACGCGCACACTCACGCACACGTGTGTGCAAAAAGCACTTTGGATTGTGCCTCCTGTTTTTTTTCTTTTTTCTTTTTTTTTTTAATTGGGGACACTATATCTACAGTTTACACCTTCGGCACATAAGACTTTTCTTCTCTTTCTCTCTGGTGGTTTTGTTTCTGAGTGGACCAACAGTGCAAACCATGAGGATTTTGTTTTTCTGAGCATGGAGCTATTGCCAGTTTGCTCCTCTTTCGTTGTGTGCTCAACTTTCACAGATTGTAAAGGAAATCTGTTGTTTTGTGAAGACCAGAGTCAAATCTGTATTTCTGAGATGTGAGTGTACTCCTTATGTACCGTAGGGTTCCCTTTGTTGTAAAAGCCACCTCATTAACTGGTTTGGGTTAAAAGAACATCAGTAAAATCATACACAATACCTTGTAGGTAAACAGCTTATTTTATTTCAAGATCAGATTGCCTCAGGTTCAGGAAGAGGCTAGGAAATCTTAAACCCAATCAACTTACATATTTTAAGAAAGAGTCTGACTCTTAACAGAAAACGTACTAGTGGTCAAGGTGGAGGAAAGAGATGTTTAATCTTCTTAAGCAAAATACAGTCATGAAATCTGCCAGCAGTGAAAGGTAAAGCCAAGAAGAAACAAGCTATAATCATCACCAAATTGGATCTGCCTATATGTTTTTATATAACATTTTGGTGAAAGTGAGAGTCGGTTCCCTTTTCCAACCTGCAGAGACGATCTTTCGATAGAATAGAATCTGTCTATTTATGCTTGTGTTTACAAACTGTATTTGTTGGGTTTGGGTTTTGTTATTTTCTTTATCTTTTTTTTTTTTTTTTTTTGGTGGCATTTTTCAGGTCACTTTGCTTCAATAACAAAGATAATTATTTTCAAATAATTTGTCCTCACTTTTTCCTGTATTTGTACATAGTTATTCAGTATTAGAGAAAAGTGCATTGTTTCTGTCATATTTCAATCTGTGTTGGTGCTCATTTGAGAAAATAAAGTTTTCAAATATTTGGAAGGCTCATCTAGTCTTAATTGACCCAGCAAGTTTTATCTTGACTTTTAACATTTAAAGTAACTGAAAAGCCTGCAGGAGGTCATCTGTCTAACCCCATTCACAGAGCTGTCAACTGAGACCCTGTGGGATTGTTTTCTCCAAGGATATTTGGCCAGTTAATGAATAAAAATCAGGTCTCCTGCTTATCTACAAATGTTTCTCTTATCTTTGGTATCAGAAATGCATGAGTGACCTTTAGGATTTCTGTCTACTAACCCCCATATTAGACTCTCCAAACTTTCCTGCTTATACAAATTTCTTTGGGGGAAATTGGATTGCATTAAGTGAAGAGATAAAAGAATTGTAAAAAAACAAAATTATGTCACAAAGAGGCAGCATTATCTCTGAATAACTGGCTAACAAAGGGAAATGAGTATTCAGTTATAGTATACGGAGAATCAAGTCTTCTCACTCACCGAACAACTATGAAACATACATTAGATTCTAGGCGCTGGGTGACGGTTCAACCATTCTAATAAATCAGCTGTTTTTGTTTGCCTCCAGGATCATCCACATGCATAGCTTTGCATAACCAGTCAGTGTAAGTAATTTTGTATTCTGGTGCCTTCATTTAACACAGTAAATATTTTTGCCTACACTTGATTTTATACCATAACTTTTCCAAAAGCTTTTCTCCATGGCTTAGAGAGTTCTCACCTTGGTTAGGCAATTTAAATAGGGAAGAAAGAAGATATTAAAACCACACAAGTGTGTACATATCCGTGTGTTTTCGTATTGGTGAAATTATTTTAAAAGTCTGTTCTGTATAAAATAAGAAATACCTTATCTACTTCCCATGAATTTTTACTTATGCATTCTGGGCTGAGCTGCAATTGACTTTTATTTGTCCTTGAGTATATTATCTTATTCCTGTGACCTGTTTTGCTTCAGTGGATGTGTCTGTTATCATTTCATTCTTGTTTGCCTTTGGCAGACCAGGAGGAGAGAAAAGATAATGTGTGCTAGATACAACCAGTTTCAAACCAGCAATCCTCACACTTCAAGCTCTTACACCTCAGGGGCTGTCCAGGAGATCAGGCTGGGGAAAGTGAGGGGAGATCACTGATGTTCATGGAGTGCTTGGCTTGCGCCACACCTTGAATCGGGCACTTTGCCTACATGACCTCATTTAAGATCCTCGCAGTGAGGCATTTCCTCACATCATCCCAGGAGTCCTCACCACCCTATGGGAAAGTAATGACAAATGCTGATTATTCCCATTTTATAGATGATGAAATTGAGGTTAGGAAGTTTTCATGGGAATGACAGGGTCAGGAATCATAGCCTGGCTTCCCAGCCCTATGGTCTTTCCCTACACTGTGTTCCAAATTTTAGCACCTCTTTTCCTTCAGCCTTCTTAATTCTTGTATGGCTTCTTCACAGGATGCTTTCTTAGCCTGCCTGTCATGACTGCTTAATAAGTAGGGGTTCAGGGAATGTGAATTAAAAATTAATTTAAGCAAAGCCACAAAGGTTGCTGCTGCCTGAAAGGTATTGTGTATCCCATAGCTGAGTGTAAGGTGGGCTTTGTTGTTTTCTAATACGCTGCAATAGATCCCATGTGTAATCCTTGGCCCCTTGATTAATAGTACATACTTAATATCTGGTTGGTGAACATTGAATTAATGTGGCCGGTGGAGAACTAAAAGCTTTCAAAATCTGTTTAATATGTTAGTACCCCTAAGAGGAGAATGGAGAGGAGGTTGGCATTAAATGCTTCCTACACAAGGTAGGTAAATGGTTAAATCAGGAGCAATCAGTTTACTATTTGCATTTATTTATTCAACAAGCATTTTTTGGACATCTATTATGTGCCTAGTTTAGTCAGGGAACTAATCCTTGGGAGCAGAAAATCAGTGGTACTAATTATGCAGAGTGGGAGAACAAAGGGTTATGCATGGCTCTCCCTAGTTGGCCAAATATCCAGCCACATCAACCACCACCCTCATGGGCAGCTGTTTCCTGCAGAAGTAATTGCTCATAAATCCTTTAATCTGAACCTAGAGCAGGGCACAGGGCATTCTCTGGAGTCAGTGAACCTGGTTTCAAATACTGGTTTCACTTAGTAAAAAGATAATCTATGTGCTCAGTGCCTGGCACATAGTAAGGACTCAGTAATAAAATGGCTGTTATGATTACGGATTGCTATTTGAATTGGGAGTGAAATGAAGAGGACTGTTGTGTTTTATTTTTATGTACATTATTTGCTTAATTTTGCAACAATCCTATGAAGCAAATACTCCATTTTACAGAGGAATAAACTAAGGTTCAGAGCATAAATAACATGCTCATGGAAGAGCTGGGATTTGTTAATTCTTGTTCTGATGCGAAGCCCCCCACCCCCTCCCAGTCTGTGGCCCCAGCCTGACATTCAGGAAACAGGAATAACTACCAAATAGGAAACTTACTGGCAGATCAGACCAAGCACACACCCAAACTATCATGGAGGTTTTGTTTTCTCCTCTTGTTTTCCCCCCCCCCCCGGTTTTTTTATGAAATAGAAATTCTGTCTTTTCCATTGGAAGTCAAGAGTTCAAACCTCAGGAAGAATTGTTATACCTTTATTTTATATGATTTCAGGCCTGTTGATTGTAGGGCTGTGATTTTAAGGAAAAAAGTTGTTGCGTTCAGTTGTTCAGACTGATAGAAATGATGAAAGTAAAAAACTTGCCTACGTAGAAGTGACTAAAGTACCCTAACATACCACACCATCTCTGTGGGGCCATTCAGGGCTAACTCTCCAGGCCAGCTTGGAACAAGCCAAAGATTAAAAGTTTGCGTGTCATGAAGAGACTTCTAATTCCCCTCTAGGTGATACAGGATCTTTTTTCCCCCTAATGTTTATTTTTGAGAAAGCGCACAAGCGGGGGAGGGGCAGAGACAGGGGGACAGAGGATCCAAGCAGGCTCTGTGCTGACAGCAGAGAGCCCAACATGGGGCTCAAACTCACAGACCATCAGACCATGACCTGAGCTGAAGTTGGATGCTTAACCACTTAACTGACTGAGCCACCCAGGTGCCCCATGGGATCATTTTAATGAGAGACAGGATAGCTGGGAAAGCTGAATTTTTTAAGGCATTAGAAAATTACTTGAAAACTATGACAGAACTGTTAAATTATACTTATATTGAATTAAAATCATGCTAATGGTTTATTCCAAGCTCAGAAATAAGCAGGATAAAGTAGAAAGAAGGTTGGCTTTGGAATTAGACAGATGGGGATTTGAAGCCTGACTGCATGCTTATGTATTGATCACTCTGAGGAAGTAGCTGCAATTCTAGGGACTATTTTCCATCATCCATGAATTTAGGGATACCAGCAACCATACTCAAGTTATTGTTAGGATCAAATAGTAGCCATAATGTGTCCAGCACATTGACTCAATCAAATAGGACTTAGCAAGTGTCACCTTTTTTTTTTTTTTTTTTTGGCTGAGTATTGCTAGCACTATAGTGCTAGTTAGGATCTAATATTCATCTCTCCACACCACCTCTACAAAGGAAGAGAGGAAGTTAAGTCACCGGCACTTGGTCATGAGTTTTATGAGCAGACAAACTAGAACACAGCACCTAGGTGATCAGGCAAGTAGTTGGTCCCTGCACCATGCACTTGCTTTTACTTCCAGAGTATGTACGTTTATGGAAAGAAAAAAGGAAGGATATCAGCTAGAAAAAAACATCCTTGAATTTTAGAATCCTGTTTGATAATTTTCATGGTAACCATCTTTATTGGTCTTCAATAAAGCATAATTTGCTTTTTATTCTTGCATCCTGGTCTGATATGCAGGCAACATGCAGAAGAAGCAGAATGGTCTCAAACCTTGCTCACCTCCCCAGCCTCCCCTGGACTGCCTGCTTCTCATTCTGAGCTCATTGTCCGGAGCAAGGCCATGCAGGCACAGCAACCAAGCAGGGATATTTTATTTATGGCTTTAATAATGGAGTCTCTTGGGAAAATTTTGGTTTCCCATTCCGAGAAACCAAAATTCAGTCACAGTATGTTCTTAAAATTTATTACTGCTTGTTTTTTTCCTACCATATTCTTTGAGCCACCTTAATAGACTTTAAAATGTCCCTTCACAAAAGTAAGATAATTTGACCTGTCGTTCATTTGGTTGGTACGTTCTGTACCAGGCCAGCACAGTGTCAAAGATTAGGAATATAGGTTGATAATGTTGCTGCTGATGACATAATCCAATGTGGAACATGCCATGTGTATTACCGAAACTGCTGCCAGCCCAGCAGGAGCTTGTTTTGGCTTTGTCCAGTTCCCCGTCCCTTTTTCCCGCTGCTATTGGAAGAACAGCACCCACTTTTCCTGGAGGCACCCAGGTTTGAAGTTGTTTCCATGGTGACAGGGCATACCCAAGACTCAGGTTTCATTTCATTTTATATCTCCATGATATTATAAAGAAATAGCACCAGCGAGAATGCCAGCCATCTGAGGGAGGAGGATTGAGGAAAGGAAGAGCCACTGACCTTCTGGGGCCCTACCTATAGGAAGGACCTGTGGGAGTTTCTGTTTAACAAGGAGGTGTGGGTAGCCATCTTGCAAAGGAAAGGCCAAAGTTACCACAGAGATAACTGGTTTGGACCTGTTGTGTCCAATGCATCACATATTTCATCTTGCCTTGGGTAGACCCAGGTGTAGCCTACGGGTGATTTGCCCTAATAAGCTATGCCATGAGGCAGGCAGAACTCAACATGAGCATGCCTGTAAAGATCCTTTCTGTAGGCAGGAGACTAACTGGCATGTGGGACTAAAAAGCAGTCTTCCAGGCTAGATTTAGCTGTGTGACCTTGGATAGGTTGGTTACCTTTTGAGGCTCAGCTGACTGATCTCTAAAAGAAAGTTGTGGTAAGAACTAAGTGTGATAATGTACATCAAGAGCTGAGATGGAGCCTGGCACCCTAGAGCTGAAGAAATGTTGGTTATTGTTGCTATCGTAGTGGTGAAGGCAAGGCAGGGATGTGTGGTTTTCAAAGTGGAAAAATGCATGTGAATCACTAGACAAATAAGAATTAGAATAGGATGTTTTATAATGATTCTTTGCATGCATTTTCTAAGCATATTTTATTTTATATTTCTTTACATGTGTCTTGATATTTGGCAAATAGTAAATATCCCCCAAAACTTACACATTCTTTCAACAAGTATTTCTGAGCCAGACATTGTGCTAGAGATAAATAGACAGGGTCCCTGCCCTCAGGAAGTTTCTTCAATCCCTTCAGGGAGTACTTATTTAACAAAGGGGAGTGGGTGGTTGCCCAAAGAAGAAAAGATCAGAGCTACCATTGCAATTACTGGTTTGAACTGGAAAGTATAGTTATAGAAAGGCTTCCCAGAGACCTCTTGCTGCCTGTCTAACACTGGGTCCCTCTAGCTCTTGACCTAGGCCTGTGCTATGGTCCTTACCAGATTGTCTGTCTCCTTCCCCAGGACTCTTCCCAGAGTCCAGGTACCCGGACTCATTACAGTTGAAAAACTAGCAGCTCAGTGATGTTGGATGAACAAATATTCATGTGGATGTAAGGATGGTCATCTAATAGAAGAATTATTCCTTTCAACCTCGACATAAGAGGAGACTAGTGATATTTATGGACTGTTGTGGGAGAAAGGAAAGATTGTTTTAGCTTTTACCTTCATTCCATTGGAAACAGTAAGGTAAATGAGACAGAACTTTAGAAGATAGAAAAGGTAACTAAAGCAGGCATGTGTTTCACATCTCATGGTGGGAGTGAAGGTTCTCAAATGGTTTCATTCAGTCAAACCAAAGTACAAGGGGTGGGGAGCATGGGGGCTGGCAGTCACTCATGTAATAGCAAGGAAAAGGGTTTCTCCACGTGGGGTATGCTGGACAAAGAGCTGAGCAACGTTTCAGGCACAAACATGGATCATTTCAGCTGGTTGGTCAGAGAGTGATGTGCTATCTGCTGCCCAAGGAAAGTCCTCAGCACTATGGCCTGGTGAGGCCACATGTGAGCTAATTCAGTCATAGGTTGGGCAGTCAATGAACATGAACTCTAATTCTTTCCATGGGGTCTCTTTAGGTTTAACCTTTTTACCTCCAGACCTCACTAATCTCTCTGACTACTTTCTTTCCCCCTCTCTCACCCCTAATCTCTTTGGGTGAGGGAGTCCTTTTCAAGTGAGAGAGGTGGGGAAATCTTGCTTTGATTTATGGTATCTTCTCCCAAATGCTTTGTTCTTCCCTGGAATCTTTTTTTCTTACGTTTGATGGCCTAGGATTTTGAAACTCAAAAGCCAAAGAAATACAAATAGCTTTTCAAGTCAGATATAGTTTACAGATTGCAGAATTCACCTTCTTGAGGTGTACCTGAGTTTTAACAAATGGGTACAGTTGTGTAACCATCACAATTAAGATATAGAATATTTAAATCACCTCTAAAAGTTCCTTCATGTCCCTTTTATAGTGATCCCCCTCCTCTCTCTAGCCCCCGACAACCACTGATCTATTTTCTGTTCCTGTAGTTTTGCCTGTTCAGAATGTTCAGAACACCTTATAGTATGTAGCCTATTGAATCTGTCATAATACTTTAACATAATGCTTTAGAGATTCATCTGTTATTGCACGCATGAGTAGGTCATTCCTTATTTTTAAAAAAAAATTTTTAATGTTTGTTTACTTTTGAGAGAGAGACAGAGTATGAGTGGGGGAGGGGCAAAGAGAGAGGGAGACACAGAATCGGAAACAGGCTCCAGGCTCTGAGCTTGTCAGCGCAGAGCCCCATGCAGGGCTCGAACTCACGACCCATGAGATCATGCCCTGAGCCGAAGTTGGGCACGTAACTGACTGAGCCACCCAGGAACCCAAGTAGGTCATTCCTTCTTATTGCTGAATAGTATTCCCTTGTATGGCTATACTGCAGTATATTTATCCATAATGGGCACTTGTATTGTTGCCAGTTTCTGGCTATTATGGAAAAAGCTGCTATAAACATTTGTGGATAGGTTTTTGTGCATATTATGTATATATTTTTACCATTCTTGGGGAAATCCCTCAAAGTCAAATTGTTGAGTTATATGGCAAGTGGTTGTTTGTATTTAGAAGGAACTAACAAACTTTTTCCAAAATATTTGTGCCATTTTGCATTTCTCCCAGCAGTCCATGACAGTTCCAGTTTCTCCACATGCTTCTCAGCATTTGGAATTGTCTGTTTGTTTGTTTATATTTCAATTTAGTCATTCTGAGAGACATAGATTCTCTCTCTTTTTTTTTTTTTTTTTTTTTCCTGATTTCTGCTGCCACATTCCTCCCATGGGATAAATGTACAAAAATTCTTTTCTGACCAAACAAGGTAAAGAGTGGGGAAGAATTTAAAAGTGACTTTGCATTATAAGAACAAACATATCTTTTGCTTCATAAGAAAACATACATAAAGAATGAAAAAATGAAGATGTGAGAAAGCAGGTACTGGGAAGAGGGACCAGGTATAGGAGCTCATAAGCTCTCCAAAATGATTGCTTTCTGATTAATCCATTTAGAAAAACCCACTCTCTCTCTCTCTCTGGGCATAGATTATAAAACCAAGCCCTTTCTATTAATTCTTGTTTTCTAACCTAGTATCCTTTAAACCAGAAAGGTGAGCTTTGCAGAAGGATGGCTGTGATGACAGTATTGCTAAAATAGCTACATGTAAAATAATTATAAAACATTGCACATTCAAAAGAAAACTTCACCCTTAACCCCAAATTATGTTCGTTCTTTCTTTCTTTCTTTCTTTCTTTCTTTCTTTCTTAGAAAGTGATTTGCCATGAAGCTTTTGAAACCTTTTGAGGAATTATCTTGTTCTTTTCCTTGTTACTCCTCATTCACTTCATTGGCGCACAATGAATACAATTTATAATCTTGGCCATTTAGTTCAAGATCCCCGTGATAGTCTTATGACATCTAAAAGAGGCTGCTAGGGGCGCCTGGGTGGCTCAGTCAGTTAAGCGGCCAACTTCAGCTCAGGTCATGATTTTGCGGTCCGTGAGTTCGAGCCCCGCGTCGGGCTCTGTGCTGACAGCTCAGAGCCTGTAGCCTGTTTCAGATTCTGTGTCTCCCTCTCTCTGAACCTCCCCCGTTCATGCTCTGTCTCTCTCTGTCTCAAAAATAAATAAACGTTAAAAAAAAAATTTAAAAGAGGCTGCTAGAATCAGCATCTAGGAAACTCAGGTCTGAAACAGAGACTACAACCCCTTCTTTCTGCATGAGAATTGAAAGGAAGGCATTTCTTCCAACCATGTGTGGATACACACTGGGGGGATTTGTTTATCCAGGTTGCTTCTTGTACACCCCTTTGTGGCCAACAGGAGGAACAAAACAGCCTGTAGTCTACCCTGAAAGTCTCTATATCCCACTTCTTTTCCTCCTTCCTTCTTTTGCTGTTTGTATCCAGGCTGCCTACACCAATCACCTTTTTCCAAATGCAAGGGAGAGCAAAGGGGTAAAAGGGTGGGAGTTTTGAAGAATTCAGGTAATCTGCTGATTGGTTGGCAGTGCTTACTTTTGGTTTCTAGGCAATAAATCATGACTTAGAAGCAGAAAGCCACTCCCAGTTTCCGCTACCATCTGGATCCATATTCCCCAAGGTCCTGTGTCCAAGGTGACCCAGTACTATGGTAAATGCAAAACCTGCTAAAATTGAGTGTCTATGTTTGAGAACCAGACTCTAGACATTTGGTTCCATGAGTGATGGTGACATAATGGGGTCAAGTGAAGCTGTCAGGAAAATAGTTACTAATAATAGCTCTTCTGTATTGAGCACTAGCTCTGTGCCAGTCATCAAATGCTCCATATGTTCTTTTTTCATTAGCCTTTACATTAACCCTATAATGTAGGCCCTATTATTAATTCAGTTTTAAAGTTAAAAACAAACAAAAACAAAACAACCCCCCCACCCCCCAAAACCCTTGGGCTTAGTGAGATGGTGACTTCCTACATGCCCACAGCTAGCAGATGGTAGACCCAAGTTTTAAACCTAGATAATGTGACTCCAAAGTCTCCATTCTTAACCACTCTATAACTACAATCTGAGCCCCGCTGCAGTAAAAATCCCCAGGTAGATAAATCTAACAATGGGAAAGTGTGAGAAAAAACGTTTCCCAGGTTTTGAAATCTACTTCTACTTCGAAAATCAATTCGTTTCAACAAGTCACTCATTTATTCACTTAACAATGACTTTTTAACATGTACAGATGCTGGAGATACAGCAGTAACAAGGTAACTATGGTTCCTGCCCTCGTGGACCTTACCATCATAAAGAGAGACAGTTTGTAAAGAGAAAATTGCAATGAAAAAAATGGTGTGTTTCATCAGAGTTATGAAGGGGCAATGCCAAAGAAGAGGAAGAGGTTTCTAAATTTGGTTATGAGAGTGAGAAAATGCTTCACAGAGGAGGCATCTTAGGAGCTGAGTCTCAAAGAATATAGAGGGATCACCGATAGACAAGGTATGTGCGCAGACATGCACATATGTAAGGGAAGGTGTGGTGTTGCACCGATGAGATAAGAAGGAAGCATTGTGGGCAGAGAGGGCAACCCAACCCCAGTATTCACATTTGAGAGAGCACACGTTTGGTGATGCCTGTAACAGGGTTCAAGGTAAACAGCAGGAGAGGAGGAAGAGGCTGCATAAGGTGGATGGAGCCACGTCTTGAAATGCCTTTTAAAGAGTTTGGGTTTTTTGTTTTGTTTTGTTTTGTTTCTGTTTGTTTGTTTATATTTTTTAATGTTTATTTGTGTGTGTGTGTGTGTGTGTGAGAGAGAAAGACAGCACGAGTGGGGGAGGGTCAGAGAGAGAGGGAGACACAGAATCTGAAGCAGGCTCCAGGCTCTGAGCTGTCAGCACAGAGCCTGATACGGGGCTCAAACTCATGAGCCACCATATCATGATCTGAGCCAAAGGCTGAGGCTTAACCAACTGAGCCACCCCTGTGCCCCAAGGAGTTGTGTTTTAACTCATGGGCAGCAAGAAGCCATTTAAAGATTTTGAACAGACACATGACATGACCAGATGGGCATCAAATTCCAACTTGGTCAGTTATGGAAGGAAGGAGTAGAGAAAGGCAGAGAGGGAGATACTTTAGGAGGATGTGGTAATATTGCAGATGAGAAAAGATGCAATGTCTAACCGAGGGTGGTAACCATGGAGACAGAGAGGAAGAGCTGAATGAGAGTATGATTAATAAGGCAGAATCCACAGGACTTGATTGTTCAGTGAGGTGGCATAAGGGCTACCTACACAGGCTATGTGGTTTCAGATTGCATTGATCCCATACACTTCCTAGCAGTGTGACTTGGCCAAGTTACTTAAGCCATCTGCCTCAGCCTCCTCATCTGTAAAATGAGGATAATAATAGGATTTGCAGCATAGGGTTGTGGTAAAGATCAAATGAGATCTATGTGTCTAGAACAGCATCTGGCACAGTAACTGCTCAACAAATTTTGTATTTTCATTATTTTAGTGATAGAAAGTGAGGGATCTAAGCTGGGTCCCAGGTTCCTGACCTGAGTCACTGTACCAACATGAGCTAGGTGTAGGATACTCTCCTTGAGAAAGCTGTAGTCTAATAGAACACCTACTAGTAACACTGTGGAACTGATTGTACCCTAGTAGGCCCCAACTAAGATTTGCTGTTCTTGTTTAGCCATGAAAGTGATACTGCTGAGTAGCTCTAGGTTCTGGGCTGCCTGACTCACAGCAATATTTTCTGCCTTTATTCTGATCAAGTCCCAAAGATATTTTTCAAACATCAAAAATATTTCATGTGATCCTAATGCTTTGAAAGTAATCCCAGATCATTGAAAAAAGTACTAGAAAATACTCCCTGAAAAGGTAATTTTTTGTATTTGTATATATTTGTATATATGTGTATATATGTATATATATGTATATATATGTATATATATAATATATTTGTATATATGTGTATATATGTATATATGTATACATGTATATATATGTATATATGTATACATATATATACAAATATGTATATATGTGTGTGTGTGTGTATGTGTGTGTGTATATCTTAAAGCTTTCTAGAACTTACTATATGTTTTTCCTCTAGTCACTTTATTATAAATGATTTTCAGTAAGTATATTGCCTCCAATCCATACATCCATTGATCCATCTATCCACCCACGAACCCTCCATCCACCCACCCATCCATCTATATCCACCTACACACCATGTGGTATGCATAGAATTTGGAGCCAGGGGGCACCTGGGTGGCTCAGTTGGTTAAACATCGACTTTTGATCTCAGCTCAGGTCTTGATCTCAGGGTTGTGAATTTGAGTCCCGTGCTGGGCTCCATGCTGGGCGTGGAATCTACACTAAAAGAGAGAGAGAGAGAGAGAGAGAGAGAGAGAGAGAGAGAGAGAGAGAAGAATTTGGAGCCAGACACATCACTGTTAAGCATTACTACCTAGTAACAGTGATGCCTTGAGGCTGTTATGTCAGTTCTCTGAACCCAGTTCCTTGTTTGTAAAATAAGGATTCGAACAAGTATCTCCTCACAGTTCTCCTGTGAGGATTCAATGAGACAATGACTATAAAGTATGGAGCACAGCACTGTGCATGTACTAACACTCTACTACTGGTAGCTGCTTTTATTACTTTGCATGCCAGGCATTGTGCCAGACACTGAGCATACAGCAGGGAACATGAGAGTTAGGGACGCTGCCCGCCTAGAACTTTCAGTCTAGAGGAAAAGAAAGATATGAAATAAGTGATTTTTCCCAGACAATCCCATCTCATTATATAGCACTACTATCTTCCCAGCTTACTAGGTTCAAAATCAAGACATCTTTGATTCCCCTCTATCAATCCCCACCCCCATATCTAACCCATAGGGAAGTCTTTTTAGCTCTACCCCTAAAATATATCTCAAATCTGGCCAGATTGCACCATCTTCAATGCTACAACCTGGTTCAAGCATTCATCTACCTTTCCTGGGCTCCTGCAACAACTTCCATAACTGGTCTCCTTACTTTCACTCATGCCCCTTATAGCACATTTCCAAGAATAGCCACAGGAATCCTTACATAGCATAAATCAGATCTTGCTGGTCCTCTGCTTAAATGCTGCAATTAGAATAAAATTCAACCTTCAAGGCCCTACATACTCTGGCACCTGCAGCTTCACTACCCACAACCATGTGGAAATTCTTTCTGTACCTTGAATGCATCCAGCTTGTTTCTGCTTAGGGACTTTACACTGAGGTCTCCACTGCTTAGGATGCTCTTCTCTATATCTTACCATGTCTGGCTCCTTGTGCATCAGGTCTCTAGTTAGATGTCGTCTCAGAGAGGCCTCCTCTGGCAACACTACCTCATTACCCCTGCCCCTCATCACTCTATTCTCTTACCTTGTTTTGTTTTCTTTATATCATTTCTCTGTCTATCCTTCCTTCCTTCCTTCCTTCCTTCCTTCCTTCCTTCCTTCCTCTTCCTCCCTCCATCCCTTTTTTTCTCTTTCCTTCCTCCTTCCCTCTCTCCCTCCATCCCTCTTCTTGCTATTTTTCTTTTTTTTTTTTCAACATTTATTTATTTTTGGGATAGAGAGAGACAGAGCATGAACGGGGGAGGGGCAGAGAGAGAGGGAGACACAGAATCGGAAACAGGCTCCAGGCTCTGAGCCATCAGCCCAGAGCCCGACGCGGGGCTCGAACTCACGGACCGCGAGATCGTGACCTGGCTGAAGTCGGACGCTTAACCAACTGCGCCACCCAGGCGCCCCGCTATTTTTCTTTCTTTTTCAGTCTCTACATATAGCTGGTCTCATGAGGGGCAGGACTTTGTCTTCTTGCCTCCATATCTATGTGCCTTGAATAGTACTCAGCACATAGTAGGTGCTCCATAAATATTGTTTCAATCAATGATTAAATGACTGGTTGAGGTAATTCCAGCAACGTGTGTGATCACAGGAACAATACTACTGGGGCAGCAGGGTGACAGTTGCTCAACTATGTATTGGAAAAGATTTCCATCTGTCTGAGAGTTAAATTCAGTCCTGCCTGATAGAAAGAACTTGGACTAGAATTTTCTCAGGATTTCTTCCAATCTGAGATTCTGGGATCCATGCCCTTCACCATGTCCTGAAGTATCCTTTCACCTGGTTTTTAGCAATACACAGATTAAAAAGCCACGGTGGCCAAGTGGTTGGTGAAATGGAGATCTGGACACCATTCTTAACAGGGTAATCAGTTCCTTTCCTGAAAGAGGCACTGCCAAGATTCTACACAGGTTATTTTATAGCTGATATAATAACAAAGACCCCTATTTGTAGTGCATCTACTGTAACATTCCATTCATCTGGCATACCTCTTGACTAATTCTTATAACAACTCTGCAGAGTAGGTGTTATCTTCCTTCTCACCTTGCATATGTGGAACCTGAGGCCCAGAGAAGAATCCTTACTTGTCTAAGGTCACAAACCCGGTAAAAGGGGGAGCTGGGATTCAAACCCAGGTCTTCTGGCTCTGATATCTAGGCTGGTTCCACAACAGTCTAGAGAGCCAACTCCTTAAAGTGGGGAGTAGATGGTGTTGATACAGAACTAGCTAATGCTAATTTAGGAAAAACAATCCTGAGATAAAGAGTTATAGAAAGAAGACTTCTTAATTAGCCTGCTGGCCCAGCAAGAATGGTGAGTTTTAGCTCCTGTAGGTCAGAGCTATTTGGCATCTGGGGATTCAAGGGCAGGACTATAGGGACCAAGGAGAAAACTGTTTTCAAAAACAAAGAAGGGCTTCTGTGAGCTGCATCAGGGAGGGCAGTATGCTCATAGTGATGAGAACATGCTGGGGGACAGGAACAAGGAAGAGGTTGTAGGGAAGAAAAAAATGTACCAGAAAGGTTCTGGACAGAAGACAGATAGGCGTGGGGGTGGGGGAGAAAGGGAAGAGAAGCAAATGCATCCACAGCAGGAGATTTAGAAGAACCGTTTTGTAGCCCCTGACCTTCTCCCAGAATGTTCTTCACTGCATCCCTGGCTGAGGTACACTTTCATTCTTCTTAGAGCCTTTCATTAAAAGACAAGGAAACTTAGCTGAGCAGTGAGGGAAGATCTTCATGGGCAACTGCCACTGAAATCCCAAGTCCTTAAATGTCACCTCCTAGAGATGCCTTCCCTCATCTAAATGAGACCCCCCCCCGCCATAATTCTCTATTACTGTACCTGATACTTCTCTCAATAGCATTTCTCATAATTTATAATTACATAGTTAGTAATTTTCATGGACATTGTCTGTCTCACCCCGTAGGGCAGAGACCATCTTTGTTTTATTTGCCAACGTGTATAGAACAGCACCTAGAATGGTGCTGCTGTTCTAGAATGGTGAGGTAAATGTTCAAGAACTATTTGTTAAACAACTGAAGGAGTGAATGGTGTCTGGGCGTCTGATCCTTAAATCGAGTGGTCTCTGTGGCATGTGAATAAATTATGGTTTACTCATCCCCTCAACATGTACCTATAGATAAAATCAGGTTAGAATTAATACCAAGGATAGATTCAAAGAGGAATTAAGGATCATTATCCAAGAGATATCAGGGGAAGCCCTGCTCGTCTGCCTACTGAAGTGAAGGGAATTCTGGGCTGCTTTTATGGAAATGAGCCTTAGTCAATTTAGCCCCAGCTCTCTCCTCCCCTACACCTGTCCCCTGTCAGTGCCCACTTGGGGGCAGATCATGGGGGCAGGTCATGCTAGGGCTTGCCCCACTTTGCACTGCCAGGAGCTCTGGCTGTTTCCCATCAGATATATGCTGGTTGTTGGCAAGAAAGAAGGAAGCAAGCTGTAGCAGGAACAAAGTCCGCCAGCCTCCCCACCCCCACAGACTTGAAGTAGTTGGTTGAAGGAAGCCAGCTGGTACTAGGTTAAAGAGACCATTATCTGCCATCTAGTAAGCAAGTGTTTTTTGCGGGGAGGGGTGAAGTTTATTTCTCAGCAGGTTGGAAAACAGGGCATGCATGATATTTTGTTTCTCCTTCGGCCTTGCTGATAGCAGAGTTCACTCTTGAGGTTTGGTTGACCTGGTTCTTTTAAGGGAGACCCTGAAATATAGATAAGCACATGGTAGTGGAACAGACAGATGCCCTTCCCTACCCATCACCTACCCATTCTTCCTGATGCCATCCTTTGTTTATGAACTGTGACAAATGTTACTAGGGAAGATAAATGGAGCCAGGAGACTCCTCACTGTGACCTCAGCAAGATGCACTTTGGGCCAGACTAGGCCTCAATTTGGGACTTCTGAGTGGTATGAATCTAGAGAAGGGAAACAAAGTTCTAGTTGTTCTTGTGAGCCTTCATTATCAGAGATGTTTACGTCATGAGTCCGCACATTTAGAGATGCTGGTCTTTTTATTCCACTAGTGTGAGAGGCTTGGACAGTCTTGGTGTGCCCTCATGCTTCCTGCCTTTTATCTTCTGGAAAGAAAATTAAGAGTTTATTAATCACCTTCTGTATTCTAGGTACTATACTAGGCATATTTTCCACAGTTGTCTCAGTTCATTTGCATTAAAACCATTTCAGGAGAGATTATTATTATTCCCTTTGTGAGACGTTGGAGGTTCAGAAAAGTAGAATACATTTACTAAGCCCTCTTAGCCAAGAGGCTGAGTCATAATTTGAACCCAGGGTGTCTCACTCCTAAACTTGTGTGTTCTTCCAATTTAGGGTTCTCAACAAAAATGCTGGAACACATTACAGGATGACCTGACTACGTTGCTTAATAGTATGAATCTATCACTAAAGGTTGTTCAGTGTGTCTGCTTTTCCCGGGGAGAGACAGAGGAGGAGGGAGAGGAGAGTGGAATGAAAACAATTTTTTTGCTGGTGTTCAATCTGCTCTCAGCACCTTGTCCCATCCAGACAATCAGAGCCTCTCTAAATAGGCCACCTTATTATTATAGTGTTGGAGGAAAGGTGACCTGGGTGAGGACAAACCCCAGCTTGGACCAGAACTTCCATCCAGGGTAACTGACTACTTTTATTGCATAAAAGCCGCAGTTTTGCCGCCCTGTCCAAGGCTCCAATAAAATGAAAGTTATTCCGGGGCGCCTGGGTGGCGCAGTCGGTTAAGCGTCCGACTTTAGCCAGGTCACGATCTCGCAGTCCGTGGGTTCGAGCCCCGCGTCGGGCTCTGGGCTGATGGCTCAGAGCCTGGAGCCTCTTTCCGATTCTGTGTCTCCCTCTCTCTCTGCCCCTCCCCCGTTCATGCTCTGTCTCTCTCTGTCCCTAAAATAAATAAACGTTGAAAAAAAATTAAAAAAAAAAAAAAATGAAAGTTATTCCGAATGCTTGCCTCCCACCCTAAATTGGGGGCAGCTTAGCAAGACAGAAACCCCAAAGCAGTGACTTGTCCTGGAGGCCAATGACTTAGTTACCCCAACCTGTATCCAGCTGCTCCTTCTGCAGAAATCAAGCCCCCAACTCTGCCTTCTGGGACCAAGTGTGAGCTCTTACCGGCCCTTGGTAACACAACTCCAGGAAGTTTGCTGCTTCCTTATTTGAGATGTATTATTAAACTGTAATCATACTGTGAGTGAAGCCAGCCAAAGCAGTGGCTATTAATAGGGAGGCGAAGAAAGCTGACTCAGGAGGAGGCTGACTTAGGCTGGACGGGAGAGCCTGGCCACCTTGGCCTACAGTCCTCAGTGAGAGGTCAGCAAGAGAGAGAGAGAGAGACCTGAGCTCATTTTGTTCCTGGGCCGGAGTCAGCACTATCTGGGTTTCTCAACTTTGGCAATAGAAACCTAAGCGGTCCCGATCAAAGGGCTATGTAGCCATCTTTCCCAGGTCCTTGGGGAGTCTCAGGGCCCTGAGCACAAATAGCTGAAATAGCTAAGCCGCAACAGAGCTGTAACTCATCCCTCACGATGTGACTTGGAGCAGGGCCGTGGAGGGCTACCTTCTGAGGCCTCCCTCAACCAAGAAGGCAGTGCTGACCCAGCCCTGCACTGGCCAGAGCTCCCCATTGGCAGAGATGTCAGAGTAGGGAGATTCTATTTCTGGCTTCTCTATAAGGCTTGGGGAAGTGGCTGTTACAGAAAGGTGGAAGCAGAGAGGTGAAGGTCCACAGTGAATGAAGGGCATGGTCCAGAAAGGCCTGATAATGTGGCAGAAAGTTTTCAACAGTTCCTGTAAATGCAGTGCATTTCTCAGGGAGTTAGGGCTTCAGCCATTTGGTAGACTCACCATCACCTGGCAGCTGGAAACAGGATAGATTCTAAAATCTGGCGCATGCTATGCCACAGGAAAAACAGAACTGCTCCCAGATGCTGGGTTCATAGTATCCCTTAGTCTCTACCAGGCACGGAACACCTGCTCTCTATGCTGCTACACTGAGTCCCACCAGCCCCATCAGGTGGCTATTATTATCCGTCTTCTCAGAGGGAAAAAGTGAGATTCAAAGAGGTAAAGTGACAGTCACAGAGCTAGAAGGTGACAAAGATAGGACTGAAATCTAGGTCTGTCAGTGGTCTAAGGAAAGGCCAGGCTGTAGCAAGCTGCCTTTGTGCCTGGGCACGTAGACCCAGTTGTCCCTCCCTCTGCTGCTACTCCAGTGCTCTCACTGAGTCAGGGTGATGGCAGTCTGTGTGTGGGTTGCTGGGAGGTGCTGTGATCTCCTCACCATTCTTTTGGTTGGTTAGGTATGTCTATGGGTATGTTTCCTCCAGATGGAGGATTCATCTTGGTTCCTGATCTCTGAAGAAAGAGGGTCAGATGGAGATAGGATATGGAAGATTTTTCCTGTCCCTCCTAAAAATATTTACGAAGCACCTATTAGGCTCAGCTCTGGGTGGCTTGGCCACTTTCAGACTACAGAACAATTTAATGTTGATCTGGTATTTTTCTCACATGTACTAGGAACCATCCACATGTGTATAATAATAGACACCTTAGACACTTAGATCTATAAAATAATTTTTTTACTGATAGGGTGGACTTTCCTTCCACTGATTGACTTTAAAAAAATTGTTTTAATGTTTATTTATTTTTGAGAGAGAGAAAGAGACAGAGTATGAGCCAAGGAGGGGCAGAGAGGGAGGGAGACAGAATCTGAAGCAGGCTCCAGGCCCGACGCAGGGCTTGAACTCATGAAGTATGAGATCATGATCTGAGCTGAAGTCAGATGCTTAACTGACTGAGCCACCCAGGCTCCCCTCCACTGATTGTCATATGGGTCACTTCCTGAAACTGAAAGAGATCTCCAGGATCCCAGACACCAGCTCCTAAGCTCTAGCAAGTTCATGAGGGAAGAGTTTCAACTTCCAGTTATCAGGGAGCCCTAAACACAGAAGTGGACCAGACCAGGCTTACAGGAATTTGTTCATCATTTTATAGCACATCTTGAGGGGGTTGAAGAGTAATTTTCAAGCCCTCCTGCAGTAGATATTCTAAACTATTGTTTGGGGGTCTTAGGTACTCTTTTGGTCAATTCCTTTTTCTTCCTTTTTCAAAAGGTAAACAAATAGCCTAACAGTAATAACAGTCAACAGGATGGTGGCATATATCCAGGTTCAGACTACTTACTGTAGTCAAAGTTAATTAATTCCCACTGTACTTCGAACTAGGTCACCTGCAGGTCTGTGCTGAGGCCTGACCTGGCTGACAGGGGAAGGCATTTCTAATCTGTCTCTTGGTGTGCTGTCTTGGGCAGGCAGGTGGAGAAGGGGGTATTTTTCACCTTTGCGTGGGATTGTCTCTCCTCTTCTCCTCCCGGGAGGTGACCATTTTCAGATCTGTGGGTGGGGAGGAAAATCTTCTCTTCCAAAAATAATCTCTTTCTGCAGCGGGGTTTGAAGCTGGACCAAGCTGCTAGCGCTATTTTTACCCAGCTTGCAATTCAGGGTGTAAATAGCAACTCTGGCTGTTTTTTCCCACAGCTGACAACAGAGTCAACCTCTTCAAGGCAGAGGCATCCTAGCATTTTGCACAAAGGAAACAGAACAAAGGTTGCTCTCGGGCCCAGGGAATGACCCTTGACCATTAGGTCAGCGTACAAACAGGGGTGGCATCTCCATGGTTGTGTGATCTCTGTCACTGCTGTAAATACCAGGCCCCATGATACCTCCTCGGCGGAGGCTGATTTAAAGAAGCACAATGTAGAGTCACGAGGGAATGGCAGGCCTGGAAATCTCTCTGCCTGAGCATGCTGAGGTTCCAGGCGCTTGAGCAGCTCTAGGCCTTGCTCTCCCTCTTGCATTAGCAAGCACTTCTTAAAAGGTTGCTGCCGTTGGAGGGTGTCTTACCCCAGACCCAACAGATCAGGGGCTGAGGAAAGACAGAAAAAAAAACACCTACAAGGCTGTCCAGATGACAGACTGTCTCTAAACATATGTGCCTCCCATTTCTCAAGTGATTGGAGGCCTCGCTGTCTTCAGTATGAGAAAGTGTCATTTAGAGGTCATGGTAACGGGACTCGCTACCTCCATGCTGCATGTGAGCAGAAGCTGTGAGAAACTAACCAGAGCCTTGGGTTATGGTTCCAGCTGGCCTGAATGAGGTAGGAAGCTCAGCTTCCCAGGCGCCCCCTCATTGGTACTGTTGATGAGTGGGGTAAAACAACAAAGACAGAGGTGAGCCCATCACAGTTGGCAATTCTCAACTGGTTCTCTTCTGGGAAACAAGCAGACTTCACTGGCTTTTTCCTGAGGCCAACTTTTTTACCCACATCTTTCCCTGGGCCTTTTTGGACTGAAATTAGAAAGGAGTTATGGGTCAGCAGGAATGCCCTTCATTATGAATTACACAGCAGTTCTTCATGGAAATGCTCATTCCCTTCCTCTGGGTACACACCAATCAATCATTAATCAATAAGAGACTTTCTCAAATAATACTGCATACTCGGAACTGGGCATTTAGATACACGTTTCAAGTTTCAGATTCTTCCCGCAGATGACGTCTGGGGTAAGAAAGGGATTAGAGGACAGGTAAGCAGCTGAGTAACCCCCAAATCTGCTTTCTTGGAAGTGGTTTCTGTGCAGCTGCTTGGAATTGATTCTGGGCAGCTGTTAAATTGCAAAACTCACTGCCAATTATCAATAGCTAAAGTGGCATTGGAGAGCTTTTGATGGTAAAAATAGGGGCAGGTAATAGAGGAGAAAATAGCTTTGCCTTTGAGAAGAGAAGATGGGAACATATTGTCTCAATCTGCTGTGTTGTGGGTTTCCACTGTTAGCTTGGGTTCTGTCCCAGAACTGGCCAGCAAAACCTACTTAGTGACCTCCAGCAAAAAGTCCACCAGGGAGCTGTGCAGGATGAGATCAAAGCTTTGTCTTAGCAGCCAGAAGAGATTCATGCTGGGTTCAGGGCATCCTGGTTCTCACTGCTCAGAGTGGCATTAAACAGCCAACAGCACAGTTTTCAGTAAAACTTGTTGAATTTTAAATATTTATGTACCAAATGCACCCTATGTACCAAATATCTAGTTGATCTGGTAATTCTTTTGTCCACCAAACTTCAGATTTACAAACGATGGTTTTGGGGAAATCCCCTTGGAGCCTTGATGGTAAATGTTTACCTTAAAAAAAATAAAAAAAAAACCCCAAAACACTAAAGCAGGAAAAATGCCCTGGTGAGTGAAACCAAAAGCATGAGGCACACAGTCACATTTGCAAGACTGACCATTTGTTTTGAAAAATGCTCCCAGCCCCACCCTTGACATTGGGGAAATTTGGAAGGTGGTAACAGACTTCCTGTCTAGTATTTCCCTAGATTTCCTGGAATCCACTTTGAAGGACTGTTTCCCTTGTGTCACCAAAGAGTTAAATGTTGGCTCTGCTCTCCTGGTGACTAATAGGCACCATGTGGCTCTGAGATCAGCGAGAAAGAAACTGACAGTCGGTGTGGGAAGTGTGTGAGGTTTCAGTGCTCTTGAAATGCCTTTGATGGGCATGGGGAGTGCACACAAGGGTTGTTGCCACCTAGTGCCCCTGGTTGTGTCATTTTAACATGAATTCTTATTTCTTCCTATGAATTTTGCATGATTTAAAATGAAGATTTCTAACCCCTGCTAGAGCTTGGTATTACTGTGGTGAGAGTTATTCCATGGAGTAGCTAATTCTGCTACTTTGAAAAATAACCCGTTTTGATTAAAAACAAGGCAGAATCCACTGACCTGACCAAATCATAGTTGACATGTGTTAGGGAGACTTCCTACTCTTGCTGTTCTCATCCTTGTGTGAGGAGCCCAATTAGCATAACACTCCTGGCTCCTCTCCACCCCCTCATTCTTCCCTGGGAAGGAGGGGTGGTTTCATATGACTGGTGAGTTTGCAAGGAGAAACTGTGTCTTATACTCTCTTCTCTTTCTTTTTTACTGCCGGTCAGCACTGCTCCCCCAGGGTGCAAAGGGGAGACTGTTCTGGCCCAGCTATCACTGAGTGGCCAAGTCTGTCTAGTTCTGAGGATGAGTATTGGGAAGCTCATTTGTTTGACAATATAAGCCACATTCTCTAATATCAGCTTTATTAGTAATAAAGGTTATTTTTGGTCCTCACCTAGCTTACAACAGTCCTCTAATTCAGTTCAAAACTCACGGAGAAGTGGGGAGACTGCTCTGTTGGGGGCTCTACACAGATCCCAGCATATTTTCTGGGAGATTTCCTGGTAGCTAGAAATAGCTTTGTGTTGAGGTGAGACCCTGGCTTCTAGTTCCATGTCACTACTTTCCTGTTGAACGCCGGGTTCCTTCGTAGTCAAATGAGTAAAGGGAGTTTATAGAAGGTGTCCCTCCCAGCTGTACTTATTGAACACCTACTATATGCCAGGGGGTACAATGATCAAGATAGATAGGGTCTCTCCTGTCACATAGTTTACAATGTAACTAGGGTATATCAATGAGAAAGTTTAATGTTCCAGGTGAAATAAGACAACTTCAAACAGGCTTAAGCAATAAAGAGAATTTATTGGCTCACATGATTTGATCCAGGACTCCAACAACAGGGATCCATTTCTTGGCTCTGCTTCCTCTGGGTGGATTCATTCTCTTGTCATCACATGATGCACCCGCTCCTCTCTCCTGCCAGCATTAAGCTTTTCACTATGACTGCAGCAGAAATAAGACATACCATTTACCAGGCTGAAAAGAGTCCAAGTCCCAACATTCCCTGCAAACTCCCGAAGCCCACTCTGATTATACCATTTTAAATCACAGGCCATCCCTAAAGCTGCGACTGGGCTCAGTGTGATAGGATACACAGATGAGCTTATAGCCGGTAGAACTCATCCCTAAAAGAAAGAAAGTTGGGCCCTTCCCACAGGGCACAGAAATTTGGAGACCTATTAGGAAAAGAGAAGGGGCAGCAACTGATAATTGCCCATGATAGAAGGAAAAGACAATAAATAGTAGATAATTCTGCTCTGAAGGAACAATTCAGCCTGCAGAAAACATTCATTACTATCTGGTGAGTCAAGCACAGGTCTGGGAATCCAGAAATTTGTGTTCCAATCCTGTGTAGGATCCCAATATACAACAGACCCATAGGAAAGTTCTGGAGGTTAGTAGACTTTGCTTCTTTTGTTAATACTATTTTTTAAAATGGTTATGTATTTTTGAGAGAGAGAGAGAGAGAGAGAGAGAGCATGCACATGAGTGGGGGAGGGGCAGAGAGAGAGGGAGACAGAATGTGAAACAGGCTCCATGCTCTGAGCTGTCAGCACAGAGCCTGATGTGGGGCTTGAATGCATGAACCACGAGATCATGACCTGAGCCAAAGTTGGCTGCTTAACCGACTGAGCCACCCAGGCACCCCTAGACTTTGCTTCTTGATCAGGTGCCTCAGGAATTGCCCTTGTGTTGGGTTCTCCTGCTCTGTGTGTCCTTTTCACTTTTTGGAAAGGAGGATGACATGTGCCTGAGAGGGATGCTAAAAGGATAACTGAGGTGCTGTCCACAAAGCACCTGTCAGTAAATAAACGCAAGATATCCATTAGCATGTGTTTGTTATTCTTTTAGACTTAAGGACATTCAAGCAATGGTTTAGGGGCTAAACATTAACCACACTGGGGCAGATCAGCACTACAGAGCTATGAGCCATGACGATACACAGGTCTTCAGTGTTCTAAGTTCAAAAAATCTGTGTGAAAAAAGATATAACCCCAGTGAATTGAAATGGACAGAAATGCAGTCGGACACGCAGGATAGGGACAGCTGCTTCAGCTAAGTACCACAGCTAGTTCTCTAAAGGTATGAGAGTTTGCCTAGCAAGTCAAAAGTATCAGTGGGGCCTGAGCAATCCTTTACATCTTCATTCGGCAAACATTTAGGTACCTTCTATACAAGAAGCTACAGTAGGAACACATAAGCCATTAGGAGGTTGTCGCTTAAATCCTTTTTAGAAAAAAAGAAGGGATCTCTATTTACAAATAGGGAAATTATTATGAATCCAGATTCTTATGTGAAATATCATATATTTTATATGAACTAAAGGTCTATTACACCAGAGACAGAAGCTAAAATTAGTGTCATTTTGTGGGGTACATGGTTGGCTCAGTCAGTCAAGCATCCAACTCCTAGTTTTGGCTCAGGTCTTGATTGTGGGCTCAAGCCCCGAGTCAGGCTCGGCTCTGGGCATGGTGCCTACTTAAGATTCTCTCTCTCTCCCTTTGCTCCTCTCCTACTTATGCTCTCTCTCTTTCTCTCTCTCTCTCTTAAAAATTAGTGTCGTTTTGGGGTGAAATTTGGAGGAGTGGGCCATGGGTGAATCTTGCATTAAGGCATAAACAAATATATAGGATTAAATTGAAAGATTGCAATCAATTATATAGTCTTATTTTGGTCTCCCAAATAAATATGACTCAGCCCTCTGAACACTATGGCAGAGTGTTGCACCTTTATTTGCACCTCTCTCTTTTTTTTTAATGTTTATTTATTTTTTGAAAGAGAGAGAGAGAAACAGAGTGTGAGCAGGGGAGGGCAGAGAGAGAGAGGGAGACACAGAATCCAAAGTAGGCTTCAGGCTCTGAGCTGTTGGCACAGAGCCTGACGAAGGGTTTGAAGTCAAGAACCATGAGATCATGACCTGAGCCAAAGTCTGACACTTAACTGACTGAGCCACCCAGGAGGCCCTATTTTCACCTTTCTTACTGCTCTTATTCTGACTCCTATCACAGTCAATCATTTATTCATTCAATTATTCAGTTAGTCATTCATTGAACATTTATGGTAGGTTTTTTAAAAAAATATTTATTTATTTTGAGAGAGAGTGTGTGAGTGGGGGAGGGACAGAGAGAGAGAGAGAACGAGAGAGAGAATCCCAAGCAGGCTCCATGCCCTCAGTGCAGAGCCTGACACAAGGCTCAACCCCACCAACTATGTGATCATGACCTGAGCCAAAATCAAGAGTTGGACGCTTAACCTACTGAGCCACCCAAGCGTCCCCATGGTAGGCTTGAAATGCACTAAGTACTGTGTCAAAGACCAAGATACAAAACAGTGTGAGACATGGCCACTATATTCTAGGAGCTCAGTTCCTAGAGGAACTAGAGGGGAGGAGGCATGTAAAAAATAATTATAACATGAGAAGTGCTATAATAGAAGCATGTACCAAGTGCTTTGAGGTGAAGTCTTCACAAAGGAGATGATATTTGAGTTGATCTAAAGATAACAGGAGTTTCCTGGGCTGAAACTGTAGAGCATCTGGAAAGTCCCTACAGGAGGAGCCAACATTGTGTACTGAGGAAACTGTAAGGAGTTTGGAGGGATCTTAAGGTATGTAGGGAGAGCGTCAGAAGAGAAATGGGGTAAAAGGTAGGTCACATAGAGCTTTGTTGCTCTCGATGTGGGCTTTGGACTTTATTTTACAGATAAAAGGGATTTGTTGAAGGACTAAGTAATGGAAGGGCAATATTAAGTTTGGGTATTAGAAAGATGCTCTAGCAGTAGTCTGCTGGAAGGGTTATCTTGGGGAGGGATTGGAGACAAAGAAATCAGCAGAAAGGTTATTTCAATAACCTAGATGAGAAGTGATAAGGTCTTGATAGTTGAAAAAGAGGGAACAGAATGGGTTCAAGGAAGACTAAAAAAAAAAAAAAAAGAATGGGTTCAAGGAAGACTTGAGAGATTGAACAGGAAGACTTGAGAATTGATTGATGGGAGATGATGTGGGAAAGGAAGCAGTTAAGAATGACTTAGAAATCAATAGTCTGGGTAGATGAGGAAATGAGGGTTCCATTAACCAGAGTAGTGAGTAAAAGAACTGGTTTGGGAGGAGGGATGATGACATTGTACATGTAAGATGTGTGCATGACATTCAGGTGTGAGAGCCCCGCTGGCTGGTAGAAACATCTGTCTAGAGCTGACAGGGAGATGGAGGCTAGAGGTTGACCAGGGGATAGGTAGGTGCTGAGGCCATGAAACAAAATAGCACAGACCACTAAAGGGCAAAGATTTTGGGGGCATTAGGAGTTTGATAATCCCCACAGGCCCTGGCATTGTACCTTGCACAAAGCAGGCAGGATCTATGTAAAAGTCTACAGATACATTATAAATATACCAATTTGGAGGTTGCCAGTAACAGCTAGATGTCCTGAGACCTCCAATTTGGAGGCTCTGCAATTCTAAAGACTTATTTTAGGGCCACACTGGCAATAAGAAGAATGCAACTAGCATACCAATATTCAAAGAGATTCTAGCCTTCCACTAAATTCCATTTTAAAAATTACTGTTATCATCTTGTGTATTTCTTTGCATTTGGTCTTCCAGAGAAGATGCTATAAAATGAGGAAGCTGGGGTAATACAGCTTATCAGAATAAGGGAGTTCAGTTGCAGTTGCTGGAACATCGAAATTGGTGTCAATGTGTTTGACCTTTAGAAAAGTCATTCTGAGGGCAGCTTCATGGTGTTTTAGGAACTAAGCAATGTCTTCCTCAAACGTCACACAATGTTACAGTTCTTTTGCACTTGCTCATTCTTTCAACAAACATTGAATTATTTGAGTTTGTTCTAGACATTGTTCTATGGACGAAAGACATCCTTCCACCTCTCAAAGAGCTCACAGTCCAATACAATTAAAATATATTGTGAAGTACGGGACACCTGGGTGGCTCAGTCAGTTAAGTGTCTGACTTCGGCTGAGGTCATGATCTTGCAGTTTGTGGGTTTGAGCCCCGTGTTGGGCTCTGTGCTGACAGCTCAGAGCCTGGAGCCTGCTTCAGATTCTGTGTGTCGCTTTCCATCTGCTCCTCCTCTGCTCATGCTGTGTCTGTCTCTCTCAAAAATATATTTAAAAAATTTAAAAGTATATATATATATGTGTGTGTGTGTGTGTGTGTGTGTGTGTGTGTATATATATGTATATGTATGTATGTAGTGAAGTATTGTGATAAAGGTAAGCACTGAGTGCAGCTGAAGACAGAGAGGGGAGGAAATGAGGGTGGCAAACATGGTTAGAGAGAGAAGTCTTTCCAGAAGAGACAATGCCTCAGCCAGGTGATACAAGGAGGGGGATGAGGTTCCAGATCAGGAAGAGAATAACTGTAAAGGCAAGGAAAAATAGACTTCCTAATGGCTGAACATGGAGGGGAATGGCAGGAGATGATCTGGGAGAGGTGGACAGGGACCTCACCAGGCCCTGATAAGCCCTTCTGTGGAGTCTGAATTTTTAGCCTGAAAACAATGGACAGACACTGAAGGATTCTTATAAAGGACTTCAGAAGTCTTTTGCTTTTGGTTTTTGTCTTATTTCCCACTCTCCCTCTGTCTCTCTCTGTTTTGACTGCTTCTCTTCCTTCCTTCCTTCCTTCTTCCTTCCTGCAAGCATGATTTTGGAAATTGCAGGTGATCTCGCCTATACTTAAAGATTTATTTATGTTTTGTCCATGCTTGAGCTGAAGAAAAAGAAGGAGCTGTAGTTCTCTAAGACCTGAATTTTGATGGCAGTAAGAAGAAAAGTAAGAGGACCCCAGAAGTAATTAATAACACCCAGAAACTCTTCTTTTATTCAAACTTGGACATGCCAATGTTCAGTTTTAAGGAGGGGGCTATTATCTCCAAGGTGTGGCCAGGAATCTTAACTGAAGAGAGATCTACACTCTTGCTACTTAAAATGGGTCCCTGGACCAGCAGAATCAGCAGCACCTGGAGCTGTTTAGACAAATGGAATTTTAAACTTCAGCCCAAGCCTACTAAATCAGAATCTGCATTTTTAACAAGATGCCTCCGTGATTCCCATTCACATTCAAGTTTGAAAACCCCTGATTTACAAAAACTGAAAAACTGCTTAGCTGGTAAATCTTATGTCACCATGTTGCAATCTGTGTTGTTTTAAATGGCTGTTTGATATGTAATCAGTTTGTCAACCTCTATGATTATAAATTTATGTCCAAAAGTAAACTCAAGCAGGGGTTAAACTATTTGTACTCCATTGAACATTTCCAAGAAATCTCCTTGGAACCAATGATGTTGAGATTCCTTTAAATAAAGGGCTTGCCATAAGAGACTCTTAAAAACTGAGAACAACCTGAGGGTTGATGGGGGGTGGGAGGGAGGGGAGGGTGGGTGATGGGTATTGAAGAGGGCATCTTTTGGGATGAGCACTGGGTGTTGTATGGAAACTAATTTGACAATAAATTTCATATATTGAAAAAAAATGCAGGCTATAAACGAAAAAAATAAATAAATAAAGGGCTTGTTCTCTAACTGATGGATGAAACATTCATTTTCCCCCCTATTGTGACAAAATATGCATAACGTAAATTTACCATCTTAACCATTTTTAAGTTTACAGTTCAGTAGCAATAAGTACGTTCACATTGTTGTGCAACCATCACCACCACCCATCTCCAGAGCTTTCTCATCTTCTTAAACTGAGACTCCGTGTCCACTAATAACTCCCATTGCCCCTCACCTGAGACCCTGGAAACCACCATTCTACTTTCTGTTCTACAAACATAACTACGCTAGGTGCTTCATGTAAATGCAATCATACAATATTCGTCCTTTTGCGACTGGTTTATTTCACTTAATATAATGTCTTCAGCATTCATCCATATTGTGGCTCATATCAAGGTTTTCTTCCTTTAAAAAGGCTGAATGTTGGGGCGCCTGGGTGGCGCAGTCGGTTAAGCGTCCGACTTCAGCCAGGTCACGATCTCGCGGTCAGATCTCGCGGTCCGTGAGTTCGAGCCCCGCGTCAGGCTCTGGGCTGATGGCTCAGAGCCTGGAGCCTGTTTCCGATTCTGTGTCTCCCTCTCTCTCTGCCCCTCCCCCGTTCATGCTCTGTCTCTCTCTGTCCCAAAAATAAATAAACGTTGAAAAAAAAATTAAAAAATAAAATAAAATAAAAAGGATGAATGACATCTCATTGTATGTATCTACCACATTTTTTGTTTTTGTTTTTTTTTTTACCATTCATCTATCCACGAACACTTGGGTTACTTCTGTTTTAGCTATTGCTCATAATGCTGCCGTGAACATGGGTGTAGAAAGATTCATTTCCATAATCAGCATTCACATCAGGCATGCAGCTCCCCTCTCCCAGCATCTCCACATTGTTTCCTAGAGGTGTGCCACAATAAACATAAAATTCACAGTTAATGGATGTTCTCAATGAATTTTCTTTAACATATCAGGTCTCTAGTTGACTCCTCATTAAGGAAAGGGAATTTGCTCTTGTTGGGAATGAAATGTCTGTTCCGTTTAGTGTCTGTCTGGGAGCAGTGGCCTCCTGAATATAAACTCAGAGCCAGAGCCAAGACATTAATTTGTGAAGCTCAAGTATTGATTTGGTGACGCCATTCTCTTCCCCTGATGCTATTCCTATCAACTCAAATTATCTCTGTGAATACAGGAACCTTTTTTTTTTTTTTTCCCTGGGTGTCCTGGGCAGCTGGTGACAAGCTGCTTGCTGGTAGGCGGTGACAGAGCTGCTCCTGGGCAATTGAGGCCCTTCCTACTAGAGTGATGCTGGTCAAAGGAATTTGCAGCCCTGAAGCCAAAGGTGACACCCACTTGGACAGATTCAGCGCTCCATCCTCATGTCAGTGACCCACAACGGTGCTCAGAGAAGGGGAAGAGTCCCTGAGCTTATGGTGGAATTATTCTAAAGAATTGTATAAAAGGTGTTATTTCCTCAAATTGATCATATTTCATTTCTGGAGTATCCAGTTTACCTGTGCTGCTTCAGAAAGGCCTGACAGGCTCTCCTAATGTGCTTTCCCTCAGGCATCCAGTGGGGGCGCTCTTACACTCTCCATTTCAAACCCACTGTTTCACCCTGGGGTCAACTCTGGGTTATCAAATACGTGTATGAAGAGGAGAGGGTTACTATCACACCAGCTCATTTGGAAAATAAACACTGAAACTCTGGATTTCATTTCCTGTGCAATCACTTTTGCTTTGCAAACTAAACCTAGACATAAAGACAGGAACACCACAAGTTTCCAGTTTTCATGTTAATTCCTGGCCCTCCAGGATGATTAACTTTATCTAGAAACTGAAAACACATTTGGGCTAATCTTTTATGAGATCTGATTAAGAGCTTTACAGGGAAGATTTGCACCACATTAGAAAGGCTCAAGCAATTTATGAGAGTGCACATGTAAGGAATTTCCTTTTACTGGATTATAAAAGAAGAGCTAGAAATCACAGCCAACTGTACAAGAAAGGAAAGGGTAAGGACCTGCCTGTTTGAATCCAAAGGAAAAAAGTTTGCATGTTGGTGAATGCTTTTGAAGAATTCCCACAAGAACCACTGACTAAACCAAAAGACCTAACATGTGTTGAGGTCATATGCATGTGCAGCCACATCAGAAAGCAATATGTAATAAGGACCCCATGAAAGTCTGGGGACATGCATAAGATAATAAAACATATGTAGGCCACTGTCCTGCCTAGAATTTCATTTGCCTCCTCCCAGGTTTTATCCTGATCTCTCCACTTGAAATGCCTTCCCCTGTCCTTTCCCTCTCCATTAATACATGCTTATCAAAATCTCACCACCTGACACCTCACAGACACCTCTTAACCATAATAGTTCTTTTGTACCCTTTCAAAATGTGTGTGTTCTATATGTTCTAGGGCACCCTACGTGGTGTTAATGACACATTTCTTACTGGTCATTCTCAAGACATTTTTCACATATGTGGTTTGTGCTCTTAAGCTAGTCTATAAGTTCTTTGAGGTTGGGACCATTTAAGGGTATATTTCTCTAGGGTGTTCTAAAGCAGTGTTTCTCAAGCTTTACTGTGCATGGGCATTGATAGGGGATCTTGGTAAAATGGAAATGCTGATTCAGCAGGAATGGGTTGGGCCTGAGATTCTGTATTTTTTTCTTTTTCTTTTTTTAATGTTTATTTATTTTTGAGGGAGACAAAGCACGAGTGGCAGAGGGGCAGAAAGAGAGGGAGACACAGAATCTGAAGCAGGCTCCAGCCTCTGAGCTGTCGGCACAGAACTCAATGTGGGGCTTGAACTCACGAACTGTGAGATCATGACCTGAGCCAAAGTTGGATGCTCAACCAACTGGGCCACCCAGGTACCACATGAAATTCTGTATTTCTAACCAGCTCCCAGGTATTGCTGCTGGTCAGAAGACCACAACTTGAGTAGCAAGGCCCTACAACACTCAGAATTGTGCAACATAAGCAAGTAAGACCATATTGGTGGTGGTAGTTTCCAACAAAATTCTTCTTCTGAGATCTGACCCCTTCAAGCAAATGCTATCTCACAGTAAGGCCTCTTCCCCTTTGGTCATGAGACAGTCCTCTAAGCTAATCGAAGCCTGAGGACATGATTTTATTATAAAGCAGTTGTTTGAATCTGTGTTTAAATTCTAGGAGTATGAGTGGGTTTTACTAATGTAATTTAAGAGGATTGGTGAATTATTTGGATGTGCATGGCCTAGCCCTGATATGCTAGGCCACCCTTGTTAAGAGCCACATTGATACTAGCTGGTCCCATAAAGGTGAGCACACACTAGCCTGTATAGAGTGTTGAGAGCCATAACTCCCCTTCTGGATGAGGGGTCCTCACTTTTCTCTCAGATGGGTTAAGTCAGTTGAGACACAACCAAAGCTTACTTTTGTTTACCTGTGTCTAGTGAAGTCTCTGTTTCTTATAAAAAGCCCTGCTCTGTCAGAGGCAAAGGACCCCATCTTAGTTTCACCTTTAAAACTAGAAAAATTAGTCTTTAACTATACGAAGCAGACTTTTAACCAGAAGGGACAGACCAGAGGGGTCTAGCGAAACTGCAAGAATGTTTGACTAGTCTCATGGCCTGGAACCAACAGGAGGACAGTCAAGCCTCTGTCTATAAAATCAAGGTGTCAGACTTGAAGATTCTTAACATATCAGGGTAAGGCACAGAGGAGACAAGAAATCCACACTTGGCTACCTGACAGCACAATGTGACTGGCAGCCTCTTAGTAGGCTCTTATCCTCTTGCTGGTTTCAGCCCAAATGCTTGCCCTGATATGGTACTAAGTTATCCTTTCCTAGACAATTTGGTGCCTCACATCCACCAGCCTGATACAGAAAGACTTGAAAAGATATGCCCTGTGCTGCCACCTAATGGTTCCAGTTCCATCAAGGCGATTCTTCAGCACCATTTGGATATACAGAATCTCTCGGCCCTTTGTAAAAAAATATAATCCACCAGCAATGAGAACCTAACAGGAGAGAATAAAAACAGGATACTTCCAGGTGCCACCTCATCAAGAGAATCAGGGACTATGGACTGTAAGGGTTTTTTTAAACTTTGTAATTTCCTCCTTTGTTATTTCCTGCCTGTTTCCCTGTAATGATTAACAGTAAAACTCTAAAAACAAAAAAGGCCAAGGTGTTTGTGTTCAAGGGCAGCAAGGAAGCAGGGAACTGGAGAGACAGCACTCCAGGGGTTGAGGTAAACAACTCCAGGGGATGGAGTGGGTGGAAGGACCTGAATAGCTGGAAGGGAAGCAGGTTGAGTCCTCAGGCTTGTTTGAAAAAGGAAAGAGGGGGTGGAATCAAGTTGTGTTCTAGTTGGAATGAAGGCAACGGTCTTTTTTTTTTTTTTTAAAATATTTTTTTACATTTTATTTACTTTTGAGAGAGACAGAGACAGAGACAGAGCACAAGCAGGGGAGAGGCAGAGAGAGAGGGAGACACAGAATCCAAAGCAGGCTCCAGGCTCTGAGCTGTGAGCACAGAGCCCAACCCGGGGTTCAAACTCACAAACCGTTAGAACATGACCTGGACCAAAGTCAGACGCTTAACTTACTGAGCCACCCAGTTGCCCCGAAGGTAACGGTCTTAATAGCATTGTCAATATTTCCTGTTTTGTCTTCAGATGTACCAGCCTATTTTCAATCCAAGAGAATGAAGCAAATGTATAGCTGTCAACTTGTGTGATAGTTGAGGGGCCTTTGTAGCTAATGATACTCCTAGAGTAATGATCCTAAGTACAATTGTCTATAGAATGGCCAGGCAGATAAGGTACCTGGCTGGGGTCAGCCGTAAGACTATAGTGAGTGGTTGGAACTGTGAACTGGAGAGCATTTACCCCATCTGGGGAGGCAACAGCTACTCGGCCCCAGGTGGTTATGGCCCTATCCATTTGTGTACCCCCCATTGTCTGCCTGATCTTTCAAATCTTCCAGAGAAGCTGGAAATTTCGATTATTGTGTGAAGTCTCCTTATTTTTAAATGTTGGCAGCTAATGCTACTTTAAAAACAAACAACAGTAACATCATGTGGGCCAAATAAAACATGTCAATGAGACATATTTAGCCCAAAGACCAACTCTTTGAAAACTTGGACCTAGAGCAGTTTGCATTCTGGAATCTCAAAGTATTAATATGTTCTTTGTGAGGCATATGGTCTGTCAACAGAAGCAGGCTACCATCAAACAAGCAAATATTAGATAAATTGGGGATGTATAAAATGCTTTGTGTTTAGACTTGTTGGTTTCTTGATTTATCATATCCAACTAAAAAGCCTTGAATATATTCAATAAAGGAAGAAGCATTTATTGAGCACCTAATATATGCTAAGTCATGATAAATAAAACTTTTTCTGTAAAGGGCCAGGTAGCAAATATTTTAGGCTTTAAGGGCCAAACAGTCTCTATCACAACTATTCAGCACTGCCAGTTGTAGTTACAAAGCAGCTTTAGACAATACATAAACACATGGGTATGTCTGTGTTACAATAAAACTTTATTTAAAACAGGCAGTCCAAAATTGGCCCATGGGCTATAGTATGCCTATCTCTGATCTAGAAAATCTAAGCAAATTTGAAGCCTAATGCAACAGTTTTTTTTTTAAGGAAATCTACATGTTTATGCTTTGCCTATTCAGACAAGAAATTAGGGTGATAGTGCTAGGATTTTTAAGTTGCATTTGTAGGTAGGTTACCCCAAATAGATCTCTATTATCATTTAGTATAATACAAGCTATCATATTTATCCTATAAACATATACAAGTTGCTATAAACATTGCAAATAATGCTGGTTCAACCAAGCTCAGTTAGTTTGGCAAGACTGTCTGAATACGAATGTAATTTAGGGTAATTTTTCAGAAAGGGAACTGTTTACATGACAGAACATTGAATAGTTGACTGAGCTGGTTAACTCAATGGTGTGATTCAATTCCTGTTTTGATTGGGTTTGAAACTGATATGAAGAAGCAACATAAAGCTGAGCACACCTGTTTGTCCCCTGAGTGCTGGGACTGCTACTTGAAACTTTCAAAATGATGTTATAAAGAGAACAAATGAAGTCGTATATTGCCTTTATATTCTCAAAGAAATAATAGTACATAGAAGATGCTAAAAATTTTTTTTGCTTTAAAACTTCTTTGACCTCGGCCACAGCAACTTCTTACTCAACATGTCTCCAGAGGCACAGGAAACAAAAGCAAAAGTGAACTATTGGGATCTCATCATGATAAAAAGCTTCTGCATGGCAAAGGAAACAATCAGCAAGAATAAAAGGCAACCGACAGAATGGGAGAAGATATTTGCAAACAACATATCAGATACAGGGTGAGTATCCAAAATCTATAAAGAACTTATCAAACTCTACACCCAAAAAAACAAATAGTCTAGTGAAGAAATGGGCAAAAGACATGAATGGACACTTTTCCAAAGAAGACATCCAGATGGCTAACAGACACATGAAAAAGTGCTCCACATCACTCATCATCAGGGAAATACAAATCAAAATCACAATGAGATACTACCTCACACCTGTCAGAATGGCTAAAATGAACAACTCAGACAACAGATGTTGGAGGATGCAGAGAAAGAGGATCTCTTCTGCATTCCTGGTGGGAATGCAAAGTAGTGCAGCCACTCTGGAAAATAGTGTGGAGGTTCCTCAAAAAATTAAGAATAGACCTACCCTATGACCCAGCAATTTCACTACTAGGTATTTATCCAAAGGATACAGGTGTGCTGTTTCAAAAGCGCAATGTTTATAGCAGCGCTATCGACAATAGCCAAAGTATGGAAAGAGTCCAAATGTCCATGGACAGATGAATGGATAAAGAAGATTTGGTATATACATATACATATGTATATATATATATATATATGTATATATATACACACACACACACATATATATATACACACACACACACCAATGTATATACCATATATATATATATATACCCTATATATATACACACCATATATATACACCATATATATATCATATATGCACCATATATACCATATATATACCATATATATATACCATATATCACATATACATACACACACACAATGGAGTATTACTTGGCAATCAAAAAGAACAAAATCTTGCCGTTTGCAACAATGTGGATGGAACTAGAGTCCATTATGCTAAGCGAAATTAGTCAGGGAAAGACAAATATCATGACTTAACTCATGTGAAATTTAAGATACAAAACAGATGAACATAAGGGAAGGGAAGCAAAAATAATATAAAAAACAGGGAGGGGAACAAAACATAAGGGACTCTTAAATATAGAGAACAAACTGAGAGTTGCTGGAGGGGTTATGGGTGGGGCCATGGGCTAAACAGGCAAGGGGCATTAAGGAAGACACTTGTTGGGTTGAGCACTGGGTGTTGTATAAAGGGGATGAATCACTGGATTCTACTCCTGAACTCATTATTGCACTATATGCTAACTAACTTGGATGTAAATTTAAAAAAAATAATAAAAAATGTTTTGTTTCATGAATGGAAGGCAACAGAATTTGGCCATGTTAACATCTTTAGATGTCACTTTTATGAAATAAAACTAAAGATGCCTAGCTATTTACATGCTTGTAGATACTGTGTACTGAGTACCAAAATCTATTTGTAGCTTCCTTCTCTGCTTTCTTCTACTGTACACTCCCTTGCAGGGAAGGGGACCATGTGTTCCAATTCTGGCCAAGATATAAACGCAAGTATCTGGTTGGGGCTTCTGAGAACGTTCCTTCATTCAGTTTGGCCTCCTATCCCTTCCCTCTTCTTCCTGACCTAGGACACAAATGCAACAACCTAGAGGTTCAGTAGTCATCTTTTAACATGGGACAAAAGTGACAGACTAAGGATGGTGGAATAGAAAGAAGGAGGAAAGCTTGATGATATCATTGAGCAGCTTCATTAGCCCTGAACTGACCACCTTGGCTTTTTTATCACATGAGGAGAAATATAGTCCCCATGAGGTAAAGCCATTGTCTATCTTTCTATAACTTGCAATCTGACTCAATTCTATCTATTTGGGTGATACTTAGAGTTTCCTTCTATTTTTATACTCCATCAACATTGCTCAGGAAATGAAATTTCCAGCACCCAAAACAGTTGTATTAATTTTCCAGCTCTTCATGTGCCACTTTGAAAAGTTGGTTTGAAGATATTTAAAATCTTGTTACAAGCTCAAAAATATATATAAAGATAAAAATTCATTGGTATTCTTAGGAAGAAGTCCTATTACAATACATCAAGTTCAAAGAAAACATTCTACAACATAGCTTCTAAGAATATCAAAGGTATTGTCAACAGATTCTTTCTATACTTGTTTTAGGTAGCAAACACTTTGTGCCAGCAAACTATCCAGAAAGAATTTAATAATATATGAATATGGTCTATTTTTTCTGCATTTCGTGGCCCCCAAATCATTATATTTTGTGACACATACATTAGCTAATATTATAAAGCTTGGGTTTTAGGAGCACTCAGTTGCCAAATTTGGGGCAATTTGGGCTTCAAAAAAATTAATGATGGTAGGGGTGCCTGGGTGACTCAGTCAGTTAAGCATCCAACTCTTTTTTTTTTTTTTTAATGTTTATTTATTTATTTTGAGAGAGAGAGCAAGAGCAGGGAAGAGGCAGAGAGAGAGGGAGAGAGAGAGAGAATCCCAAGCAAGCTCCATGCTGTCAGTGCGGAGCCTGATGCAGGGCGTGAACCCATGAACTGTGAGATCATGACCTGGGCCGAAACCAAAAGTTAGATGCTTAACGACTGAACCACCTGAGTGCCCCAAGCGTCCAACTCTTGATCTCGGCTCAGGTCATGATCTCATTGTTCGTGAGTTAGAGTCCTGTGTTGGGCTCTGCACTGACAGCACAGAGCCTGCTTGGGATTCTCTCTCTTTCCCTCTCTCTCTGCCCCTCCCCACTTGCACTCTCCCTCAAAATAAATAAATAAATAAATAAATAAAGTTAAAAAAATTAATGATGGTAGTGGATTATAACACACTAAATGAAATGTAAAAAACCTGTGTTCACAGTGATTCAAAAGCATGTCAGCTTGTACATGTAGATGAATATTAGAGTTTGCAGCTGCCAGTATAATAATTGTGTCAGGGTACCATCATTAACAGATGCTAAAGCTATTGAGTGAAAGGATATTGGGGAACAAGATAATCACGTGGCTTCAAAGTAGCATCTCAGAGATCAGTTAATAATTCTAAAAGGAAAATGTATCTTTACCATTGCACAATCTGGTAGACATCATCTTAACCAAGCAGTCAAACTTTGGCATCACCAATAGTTAGACAATGTGCAGCTTCTGATCTTATGCAGTAAGAGGTACACAACACCCCTTATGCAGAATTCTTGTCTGAATCTAAACATAAGGAAATAGGAAAATCCAGCGTTCGGAAAAGACTTGTAAGACAACTAGCTTAGTTTCTTAAAAAAGTTCAATGTCACAAAAACCACCAAAAGGCAGAGATTTTTCTAGACTAACAGGGAGTAAGCGGATAACAACCAAATGCACTGTATAAGTCTTCTGCATCAGAGGAGAAAAAATCCTGCTTATAAAAGACATTTTTAAAACCATTGGAGAAATTTGAATATAGACATATATTATATTAAATTGTATCATTGAGCTAATGTTAATTTTCTGAGGTGTGATAGTAGTGGTATTGTGGTTATTTAGTAGAATTTCCTTTTTCAAGAAGATCCATATTTTAGGCATTTAGGGTTTATACAACTTCATCCTACTTTTTTTTTTTTTAAGATTTCATTTTTAAGTAATCTCTACACCCAACGTGGGTGGGGTTTGAACTTACAACCCTGAAATCAAGAATTGTGTGCTCTACTGAGTATGTATAGTGTGTGTGTGTTTGTGTGTGTGTGTGTGTAGATGCAATTGTGGCAAAATGTTAATAATTAGTAAATCTATGTAAGGATTTAGGATGTTTATTTAGCTATTCTTTCAATTTCTTTGGGGGTTTAAGACTTATCAAAAAGAGAGAGAGAGAGAAAAAGTCTTGGACTTTCATACTATACCTAGGAATTTTAAGAGTATTATCATGACCAATTGTCATAGTCACCTTCTGGTAGATATTAAAATAGGCTTGCTAGACATCCTAATGCAAGGTCTAGGTGTCAGATAAGGATTATTCGGTAAAATACAAGCCAGACACTATTTTAGGCAACCCGGATACTTAAATGAACAAGACAGCAATCTCCTGTTCCCATGAAGCTTATATTCAAGGAGGGGAGTGGTGGAGACAGACAGAAACAATAATAATAAGTAAGTAATAATAATAAGTCATCAGTAAATTGTGTAGTGCTATGGAAAAAAATAGTGGAGGAGGGGTGGGGGGGAAGTTGGGGAATATTAAAATGGAAATTTAGATAAATAAATGAAAGGAGCACAAAAATTGACCTAAGGGATATTGAGATAATGTCCAAATTTCCTACTATTCTAGGATACGCTGGCTTGGTTTCACCTGAAGAGTCCTGCAGTTCTTTCTCACACAAAGCCACTCAATTGTACTGCAGGCAGACTAGGCTGAGTCCTGCCTGGGGTGATCACCTGGTTTGACTAGGACTAAGGAATTTCCCAAGAATGGGACATTCGCTGCTAAAATTGAGATGGTCCTGGGTAAACTGGTGTGGTTGTTCACCCTGATATTGCTACTTTTCACTTGTGTGAGCTTGAGCAAATCATTTAGCTTCCCAGAGTCTTGGTTTCCTTGTCTGTAAATAGGAGATTATACATGTGCTACAAAATGGGTGAACCTTGAAAATATTACACTAAGTGAAAGAAGCCAGACACCGACACCATATATTATATAACAATTCCGTTTTATATGAAATTTCCAGGATAGGCAAATCCATAGAGACAGAAGGCAGATTAGTGGCTGCCAGGACCTGCAGGGAGGGGGAAATAGCGAATGACTGCTAAGGGGTATGAGATTTCTTTTTGGGGTGATGAGAATGTTCTAGCTTTAGATAGTAGCAATTGTATAGCTCTGTAAATACACAAAAAACCACTGAGTTGCACATTTTAAGAGCGTAAATTTTATGGTATATGAATTACATCTCAATAAAGCTGTTATTTAAAAAAAAAACAAAACAGGAACACAGAGTTACCATATAACCAACAATTCCATTCCTAGGAATAGGCAGATCTATAGTGACAGAAACAAAATTACTGGTTACCTAGGGTTGGGAGGAGTGAAGGAAACTGGGGAGTGACTGTTAATGCGAGTAGAGTTTCTTTTTGGAGGGATGAAAATGTTCTAAAATTGATTGTGGTAATGGTTACACATCTCTATCAATATACTAAAAACCATTGAATTGTATACTTTAAATGGGTGGATTGAATTGTGTGGTATGTGACCGATACCACAATAAAGCCATTAAACAGGCAATACAGTAAAAATAGTTTAGGTTAAAAAAAAAAGGGAGATTATAATACCTGTGTGAGGTCTAAATGAATCTTTGCTCTCATAACACTCATACCCCCTCCCCAACTCACACTTTTTATCACACCAAATCATCATTGTGTGTGCCTTTTTCTTGACCACTGAGCTGAGAACCCTTTGATAGCCGAAACTTTCTAATTCCCTGGGGGCCAGTTTCCTGGACATGTAACCTATGCAGTCACACAAGACCCACATTTGGTTCAATGCTCTGCTGTCACTGTCTTGAAATTCTTAATTTCTGAACAAGGTGCAGCACCCCTCATTTCCATTTGGCACTGGACCCTGCAAATTTTGTAGCTGTCTGAATCCACCTTTGTACCCCCAACACTTAGCGTAGTACTGATGCTCAGTGGGTGTTCAATAAAGGTTGATTCTTTTTCCTGGTCCCAGAACCCTGGGACGTCACTGAGAACAGCACGTTGACCTTCATACAGATTTATCCAAAGGCTCCTATGTGCTAGGAACTGTGTCAGCTCCTGGGGACCCGGGGGGGGGGGGGGGGTGGGGAGCCAAAGCAGGCAGCAGGGAACTGCTCAGAAGGAAGCTGTTCACGCAGGTAGATGTGTCCACCTCACCACTTATCTCGAAGGGCAGTGACAGCATTTCACTCATTTCTGCTTTTAGTTGTAGAAAAACGCATCACCTTGGGACCTGATTTTGCGAGTTCTGCTTTGTTACAGGTAATAGAAGACTCTGATGAATGAGGATGGGACTGCAATTCTTTTCCACAGTGTGAATAAAAAGTCAACTCTGCCTTTTTTGATATGCTTGTGGTCTATCACACTGACATCTATTTTTAAAGAGATCTGTCAGCACCTTTTAATTCAAGTCAGTTTCTATCTACAAAACACATTGTTAGGCACTGCTGCTGATAGGAAGATGGTAGCTGGATGTTTTTCAGCTTGTCACATGAGGTCTTTGGATGATTATGGTGAGCTACAACATCATGGGGGGGGGGTCAGTGGAAAACAGCAGTCAAAACTCTGAAATTCCTGACAGACTTGGCTGATGCTTGCTAGATGTTCTTTATTATGGTGAATTCCAGGGGCAATTCCCTAATCTCTCTAAACTTCGGTGTTTTAATCGGTTAATACAACCCTGGTGTCAAAGGGCTATTGTAAAGATTAAATGAGATAGTGCACACATAAATTTTGGCACAGTGTCTGGCACTTAGTAAGAAAGCTACAATAAAATCAAAGCCTCAAACATCCTGTGAAACTGTTGTTTTGCATCTTAATGGCTAAATAGTACTGTTCCTGGCAAACAGCCACACATCATAAAATAGCTCTGCCTGCAGCTGCTGTTCCTCCAGCGAGAGGTGAAGGCAAACAACTCTAACCAGTATCCACCTAATTCTTTAAAGTCAGTGAAGTCCTCTTCCTCCCTCTCAGCCTTGGTGGTGACCCCATACCTGGCTCCCACGCTCCTGAGCACAGTGTCTATTTTGGGGAAGGGTTATCAAGGGGGCCAGAATGTCTGCAGCTGCTGGTGGGGGCACTAAGAGGACAGAGTTTGACCTGTCCTGGCATCTTGAGCTTCTTGAGCCCATCCTCTCCCAGCGCAGTTTGCTTACTAAGCACCTTCATCAGCAGTGGCTGCCACCAGGGAGAAGGGCATGACCTCAGCAAGGTAGCCTTCTTCAGTTGAGGAAGGGCAATTCTTGGAAAGATGTTTATCTGAGAGCTGTCAACCAACTCTCCTAGCAGGTGGGAGAATGAGTGCTTCTGTCCTGAAGCAGGGAATCTAGGTAGGCAGCATGCCACAGAGTTTCTGTTCTAAATCCCAGCCATTTCTAGGACTTCTGGAATGAGGACTGGTGGGGGGAGGATAGAGAATCATGAGATATGCCACCAAATCTCGTTTGATTATCTAGGAAAATTCACTGAAAACTCAATATACTACAGTTATGTGTATTTAACTAAACTTAGAGTTGATCCAAGCAAAAAATTTCTAAACACATCTACAAAAAGTACAAAGAAGTCTTTACCATAAGATATCCACCATTTATAAGATTGTGTTTGTTTTCTTTTAAAATCTTTATTGTTGTTTAGACATAATGTTCACATAAGCAAAAAACAGCAACAAAAAAGAGTTGGATTCTGGAAATTGACAGGACCAAGTTTGGTCCCAGATCCATGGCTTATACTCTGAGTGATGTCTATTTAGTGACCTGTGTAATCAAAATAATATTACCTACCACTCTGGATTAATGAGATAATGTACCTGAGGTACCCAGCACATTCCAATTTCTTTCTTTCTCTCTTTCTTTCTTTCTTTCTTTCTTTCTTTCTTTCTTTCTTTCTTTCTTTTTCTTTCTTTCTTTCTTTTTCTTTCTTTTGTTTATTTACTTATTTTTGAGAGAGAGAGAGAGAGAGGCAAGGAGAGAGGGAGAAAAAGAATCCCAAGCAGGATTCCTGCTGTCAGCACAGAGCCTGACATAGGGTTTGAACCCACAAACCATGAGATCATGACTTGAGCCGAAATCAAGGGTCCGATGCCTAACTGACTGAACCACCCAGGTGCCCTGTCCAATTTCTTAGTAAATATTTCTTCTTCTTTTCCTCCTCTTACTCATTCTCATTATTTATTCTTCATTTCACTGGGCACAGGAAAAAATACTAGGTTCTTACTCTCCAACTACTATTCCAATAATCCACATGGATAGTCTATTTTCCAGCACTTAGATGTTGTTTTGCTTAGTATTTAATGAAATTCTCATCCTATGATAGGGGAAAGATAAGATAGGCAGAGAGGGAATGGTTAGGACCTGAGGTCCCTGGATGGGGAAAACACACATTTTGCAACAATGCTGGGAGTGTTGGCCACAGCAAACTTCCTCGAGCGTAAGGCTCCTCTTAAGAACGTAACAGACACCACCTATGCCCCTCAGGTTCCCCTTAGGAATTTGACAATCAAAATACCTAACTAAAGTAAGTAAACCATAAAACTTATGTTTATGAGGGACAGTATGACCGTATTCTAACTCCTCACACAATGGAGTCGAGCCAATCAGGAGTGGACAACCCAACACCTAGAGTTATCAAGCCAATAAGGATAGAACCTGAGAAGGAATGGGGGGAAGGAGAGGCCAACCAAAACCCTATAAAATGAAGACCCTTGCCTATAGTTGGGAGCATTCACTTTCAAATGCTCCCTTTCTGCAAAGAGAGCTTTCATACTATTCTTACTTTCTAATCTTATATTCTAATAAACTTTTGCCTGCTGCTCATTTTATTCTGTGTCCACTTCTTCATTCTTCAAAGCTGTGAGACAACAAATCTCAGGTATTGCGCTAAAAAAAATCATGCAACAATCCTGTATCCATTTTATGATGTTCCCACCTCTGGTACTAATTTGACAATAAAGTGAGCCTCTTTGTTAACAAATCTTAATGTCATTTAAAAAATATGTTCAGGGGTGCCTGGGTGGCTGAGTTGGTTAAGCGTCTGGCTCTTGATTTTGGTTCAGGTAATGATCTCATAGTTCATGTGATCAAGCTTCATCTCCGGCTCTGCACTGACAGTGGGGAGGAGCCTGCTTGGGATTCTCTCTCTTCCTCTTTCTCTGCCCTTCCCCTACTCACACTCTCTCTTGCTCTTAAAATAAAAATAAATAAATAAATATGTTTACTCAGAAATCTTCTCTATAACTGAGCCCAATTCTGTGGGGTGTTGTATCTCTTAATATTGAGTAAGCAATGGGAAGATTTAAACCACTTGGCTCACTCACCAGCAAAACTGTTTTCAAAGATCATCTCTGTTTCATTTCCCCAGTAAGTATAAACCATGTCAACTGAGAAGATCATAGCCCTCTTTGGGAATGTCCTTGAGGTCCTATATATGGCCAGGACTAACCAACTCTAAAGCCAACACTCACTGTTTGAGAGGCACACTGTACAATATAAATGAATTAAAAACAGATCTTATCTAAAAGAAGTTGAAAATTTTATAAGGGAGATATGACATGTATATAAAGAAATTAATACAACATAGAAAGCAGTAAATGTCCATTATGTACTGAATGTTTGTGTTGCCCCAAAACTCTTTTGTTGAAATCCTAACCCCCATTGTGATGATAGTAGGAGGTGGGTCTTTGAGAGGTGATTCAGTCATGAGGGTGGAGCTCTTATGAATGGTATTAGTGCTTAATAAAAGGGACCCTAAAGACCTCTCCCACTCCTTCTGCCATTTGAGGACACAGCGAGAAGGTGGCCATCTATGAACCAGGAAGTGGCCTCACCAGACCCTGAACCTGTTGGCATCTTGATCTTGAACTTCCCAGCCTCCAGAATCATGAGAAATAAAATTTTGTTGTTTAAGTCACCCAGTCTATTGTGTTTTTACCAGCCTGAATGGACTAAGAGAGTGTCATGAGAAAAATACAGAAACACACACACACACACACACACACACACACACACACACAGGGCTGGAAGAGTAGACATGATCACTTCCCTCTGATATCTATTGCTTTTACGATGGTGTCAGTAGATCTTCCAGTAGGCACTAGAGATGGAGAAGCCAGCCTTCCAGAGACTGTCAGCTGCAGCTGCAGGCAGAGACCTGAACCTCCATCACAAACTGGAATTTGAATGACATTGTCAAGGAAAACAGAAAAGAGGGCCAAGGACAGATCTTTGCATATATTTAATCTGTCTGCTATGCCTTTTCCTAAGTGCTTTCTGACAGATTGTTTTTTCTACCCAGGAAACTCACATTTTGAACTTTAGGTTCCTAAAATACATTAAATCACACTGTGGAGGGGCAGGAGGGGATGCACATAATGATTACTTGTGCAGTTCACGTCTCATCTGAGGAAATTATCTTTTCAAAATGATCAGGTGCTCCTGACCCTGTTAGAAAGAGTGTGGGTATTTTTGAGCTAAGTTAGGAAGTGTGTAGGATAATTGTTATCACTCAGAGGATCTACTTCTAGCCCGGTGTTGGAATCTCAGGAACCCATAGAATTTCGAGAGGAAGAAAAAGATACCTTTTACTCTTTTCCTGCTCATGCCAAGAGAGCTACTTAATATCTAAGTAGATCACAAATTGGTAGCTTCTCTTCTGGATCAATGGTCACAACCTATAGTACTGTGTAGAAATACCACAAAGAATAGCTAACATTTCCCCCCAAAGAGTTTGTGGAATTTTGTTTGGGTGAATAATTTCAAGAAGAAAGGAGCAGCAGTTCTAATCTGTCATACCCAGAAACTAGTTGTCAACCTCATGGAACTTTGTAGAAACAGTAAAATGTCTATAAATGGCCATCATGATTACCATAGCAAAAATGCTTAGTTAGTTTTAAAAAAATTTTTTTTAAATGTTTATTTATTATTTTTGAGAGACAGAGAGACAGAGGATGAATGGGAGAGAGGCAGAGAGAGGGGGAGACATAGAATCTGAAGCAGGATTCAGGCTCTGAGCTGTCAGCACTGAGCCCAACGCAGGGCTCAAACCCATGAACCATGAGATCATGACCTTTGCCAAAGTCGGACACTGAACTGACTGAGCCACCCAGGCGGCCCATTGAATGCTTAGTTTTTTATCAGACACTGGGTTAAGGCCATTCATTCATTATTCATTTAATCACCTCAAAAATCCCATAAGATAACTTTTGTTTATGGGTCTCATTTTATGGATGCAAAAATTAAGGCTTAGTGAGCAAAATTCATGTTCCTAACCACTGCCAGATTACTCTTGCTTTACTCTCGGGTAGGACCCATCTGCAGACCTCCACGTGGCCATAATCTGTCTATGGGCCTGGGGCATCCATTCAAGCGGCCAGTAGTAAACATCCTTAGATCTACCAAGATACACTATAACTCTGCTTACCTAAGCGTTCTCCTACTTGGTTCTGAACTTTGGATCTAAATGTCCTCACTTTCATGAACTTCAAACACTGCTGGTTTCCCTTAGAAGGCAGCTAGGTTTGGCCCCACTGTCTACAGATGCTGGGGCACAGCTAAAGAAACAGGGACCTGGATTAATTACACCCTTGAAGTGAGGCCAGTTCTAAGAAAACACTCAATTTTTGCACGCAGACAGAAAAAATAGTGGAAGATTAGAGATACAGAGGCGTACACCCAGGGGTCAGAGGGAGCTAGATTGCAGAAGGGGAGCATGTAGATGGGCAAGACTAGTGGTGTAGAGCAAAAGGCACAACCCAGAATATCGGAGGCTTGTGGATAGGAAGGTAGCCCAGTGGTGAGAAATTCCAGAAGGGTCAATATTTAAGAACCAAGACAGGTGTCACGTGATTAAATTTCCCCACTTTATGTTATGGGTTGAATTGTGTCTTCAAAATTCATACATTGAAGTCCTAAGCGTTAGCACCTTAAAATATGATCTTATTTGGAAATAGGGTCCTTGCAGATGCAATTAGTTAAGATGAGGTCATTAAGGGGTGGGGGCTAATCCAGTATGACTGGTGTCCTTACAAAAAGGGATAATTTGACACACACACACACACACATACACACATACACACACACAGTATGTCATGTTAAAGTGAAGGCAGAGGTCAGGGTGATGCTTCTAGAAGCCAACGAATGCCAAAGTAAGGACAGATAAGCCCCAGAAACTAGGAGAGAGGCACAGAACAGAATCTTCTTCACAGTCCTCAGAAAGCTGACACCTGAGTCTCAGACTTCTAGCTTCCAGAATTGTGAGACAATAAATTTCTGCTGTCAAAACCAGAAATTTGTGGTACTTTGTTTTTTTTTAATTTTTTTTTTAACGTTTATTCGTTATTAAAAGACAGAGAGAGTCAGAGCGTGAGCAGGGGAGGGGCAGAGGGAGAGGGAGAGGGAGACACAATCTGAAGCAGGCTCCAGGCTCTGAGCTGTCAACACAGAGCCCAACGCGGGGCTTGAACTCACACACCTCGAGATCATGACCTGAGCTGAAGTTGGACGCCCAACCGACTGAGCCACCCAAGCGCCCCTAGAAATTTGTGGTATTTTGTAACAGCAGCCCTAAAAATCTAATATGCTCCCTCTCTCTAAAATTGTAGCTCTGGGGGTGCCTAGGTGGCTTGGTCGGTTAAAACGTCAAGACTCTTGATTTCGGCTCAGGTCATGATCTCGCGGTCTGTGGGCTAGGGTCCTGCGTCAGGCTCTGTGCTGGCAGCAAGGAGCCAGCTTGGGATTCTCTCTCTCCCTCTCTTTGCCCCTCCCCTGCTCATGCTCTTTCTCTGTCTCTCTCTCAAAATAAATAAATAAACTTTAAAATTTTTCAAAAAATAACATTGTAGATGTGTTCCATCTGCTTCTGGCCAATCTAGTCCTGGTTTCCTGAACCAAGTTCTCAGAGGAGGTTGATTGAAACCGAGAGCTTTTTAATCAAAATGGCTCCTGCAGAGTTTGCAAGTTACGAACTCACTGGAAGTCAGCTGACAGAGTGGCATGGGGGCCTCCAACCCTGCCTTGCACTGTGAGTATACTCTGTCCTATGTGCACTGTGACTTAAGGGAGGGGTCCACTGAGTGGAGCTGGGTGCTAATGTCTCTAGGGATCAAAATATTCAACTCCAAGTCAGGAGCATGGTTTTTGCTTAACCTGCCTCCTAAAAGTCTTTGTTTTCAGCTTCTCTCCCCTTCACCTTCATCAGGCTGTTACCAATTTGCTTTTAGTCACCTGATGAAGGCAGCGGGTTTCCATGGTTACCTACAAGCCTGCAGCAAGGCGTCATTCCTAGGAGGCTGTAGGATAAAGTGAATAACAGGGCCTCTGGCACAATAAAAATAACCTGGATCCTATTATCAGAATGGGGTACTGGGGGCATCTGGGTCTCAGAAGGAAGTCAGAAGCCCAGGTGTGAGAGCTAGGCTTAAAGGCAGAGGCAGAGCAGCAATCCTACTTCGTACTACTGTCTGCCGGATACAGAGCCTCTGCTATGACCTTGCTATGCTAAATACTTCATGTACATTATTTCCTTTTGGTCCTTGGTTACTGAAGCCCTCTGTTTTATCAAAGAGGGAACTGAGTTTACGTGACGTGTTAAAGATCACACAGCTGGTAGGTACAGAGAACGGATCTGAAACCAGGTGCTGAATATCTCCCTTCTATACCTCCAGATCTGCTTTCTGTTTCTCTCCACCCCATAGGCTGACCTACATGGGCTATGTCAACAGCCTCCCTTGCCCCTAACTCCAGCTGCGTCTGTTGCTGGAGAGCCCTGCCGACAAGGGGGAAGAAAAAACAGGTTACTTGCCACTGGCTGTGGCACAGAACAGCTGCCTTTACAGAATCCTCTTCCATTTTCCCTCCTTCTGTCTGTGAGTCTAGGGCTGCTATTCTTGGCTACCAACTGCTCTATCCCTTTGGTTGCCTGGGACCCCCCTTTTGTAGGAAATTCCTTTAAATCCTTCTTTCCTTTTCTTCCTTCCTTCCTTCCTTCCTTCCTTCCTTCCTTCCTTCCTTCCTTCCTTCCTTCCTTCCTTCCTTCCTCCCTTCCCTCCTTCTCCGTCTCTTTCTGCCTTCCTTCCTTCCTTTCCTCCATGCCCAGTGCAGAGCCCAACCTGGGGCTTGAAACTCACAACCCTGAGATCAAGACCTGAGCTGAGATCAACAGTTGGACACTTAATTGACTGAGCCACCCAGGCCCTAGTCAACTTCTTTCTAACAAGACCCCGGCTGCTACACCAGGTCTGTTGATTGTTTCTCCCTGTGCTCTGACAGAGCGCTAGTGTTGAGTCCCAGAGTGTTGGGCCAGAGCTCCTTAAACGCCTGTAGTCTAAGGACAGGATTGGTCTCTGAGATCTGGGGCTATAGGAAGACATGCTGAGCTTGAGGTGGTTGTCCAGTGGCTGGAGGTGTGGGGAGGGCGCTGCAGCACAGACTAGAGAAGTGAGCAGAGTCTGATACTCACTTAGAAGGACTTGCAGTTCCCACGTGGCCTTTCCTACACTGGCACCTCCCTAATGTTCAGCTACTATAATGAGTTTAGCTAAGTGTACATTTTGGGGAACAGTCCCCACATGACTTCTCTCACTTAGACACCAGTCACAAGTTTGTGGGTTCCCAGTGATGAGGGAGCATGGGCAAGCTGGGGGTAAAGTGGAGGCTAACAGTACCCCCACTCCCAGGTATGTGATATGAATGTATGTGATTTTCCTTGGATACTCCTGGCTACCCAAGAACAAAGGAAAGGGGTTTAAATGCTTGCCATGGTGTTGTGGGAAACTGAGGCAAATGAAAAATTAAATTCCCATACTGGCTACAGCCCATTGACAAGTCCTTGAAACTAGTAGAGTGACCTCCCTCTAGGAGTTCAGCTGCCTGGATGATGACACTTTGCTAGGGGCAGAAGGGAATCTTAGCTTAACATTATCCCAACCTGAAGGATCTTGTAAGTCTACTTTAAAATATAAAAATTCCTTTGGAAACTGCCTTTATCTCAACTCCTCCAAGATATATGCTGGCAATTGTACTTCAAGCTTATGGCCCCTGATATACATCTAAACGGTCTCATGACTGAGGTTTTAGTAAACAGTAATAAATGGTGTTTCCCTAGCAACAGCTAGTCCCTCAAGGTCCTGGAAACCTTGCTTCCAAAATTCCTTTGAGACTTACTCTATCCCTGACCCCCCTCTCAATCTGAGGGTATATAATGAGTTACCCCTCACGACCCCGGTGCAGCTCTTCCTGCCCGCGGGTTCTTTCTTGGCCGCTGGCTCTGGACCACCCCACACTTCATTTTTTTTTTTTTTTTTATTTTTCGTTTATTTATTTTGGGGACAGAGAGAGACAGAGCATGAACGGGGAAGGGGCAGAGAGAGAGGGAGACACAGAATGGGAAGCAGGCTCCAGGCTCTGAGCCATCAGCCCAGAGCCCGACGCGGGGCTCGAACTCACGGACCACGAGATCGTGACCTGGCTGAACTCGGACGCTTAACCGACTGCGCCACCCAGGCGCCCCCACCCCAGACTTCAAAACCAGGGCCATCCTCATTTCAGACTAGCTGGCTATCAATTCAGAGGTTCCTATGACCACCCTCAATTCGATAATTTGCTAGAGCAACACACAGAACTCAGGAAGTACTACCCTTATGATTTCAGTTTTAATATAGCAAAAGAATACAAATTAAAATCAGACAAGGCAGAGACACAAGGGCAGAGTCCAGGAGGGGTCCTAACATAGAACTTCTGGCCCTCTTCTCGCCATGGGATCATGGAGTCCTGACCATGATGTGTGTGACCGTGTGCTCACAGTATTGCCAAAAAGGGAAGTTTACCCAAGCCTTTGTAGTGTTTACTGGGGCTTGATCACATACTGCTTGTGAGATCAATGTAGTTGATACGCTGATTCAGAAGAGGATTTAGCTGGAAATCAGGTTTAGATTTAGGCATGAGATCATAAGACAAAAGTGACTGGATAATCTGTGAAGGACTGCAGTGCAAGCTGGTGGTTATGATTAAGAATGTACTGGAAGATGGGGCACCTGGGTGGCTGAGTTGGTTAGGCGTCCGACTTCCGCTCAGGTCATGATCTCACAGTTTGTGAGTTTGAGCCCTGCATCACGCTCTGTGCTGACAACTCAGAGCCTGGAGCCTGCCTCAGATTCTGTGTCTCCCCCTCCCTCTGCCCCTCCCTTGCTCATGCTCTCTCTCTCTGTCTCAATAGTAAATAAACGTTAAAAAAAAAAAAAAAAGAAAAAGAATGTACTGGAAGTAGAGAAGTTTTTAGGCATAGAAGCGAGTATGTGAAAGAGATTTTTGTTAAATCTACAGATTAAATGCAAGCTGAAACGTTTTTGTGTGTTGTTTTTTCTGACCTGAGAGTAAACTTCACTCTTCATCACTTTTTTCTATATTTTTCATCTCGCATGGACAATTTATCCCTTTATTTTTATGTTAATTTCTATTTTTATACATGTAATACATGTATATAATAGCATGAATGTTGCTTAAGATTTCTAATAAAAAATCAGTCCCCTGCAACATCCCCACATACCACCCAGTTCTACTCCCCAGAGGCAATCACTTCAACTCTTTTAACTGTTTTTTTCCTAACATTTATTACTCTTTCTAAATAATATTCTTTTATGTAGCTTCTTGACTGAATGATTTAGATAAAATCTACTGACTCCCCACCATGCTGTAGAGAGGAGGGTTTTGTATCTCCATACCACATTTCCCATTTCCCTTCTTCCTGTGTTCCCTGCATAAGCATATCAACACTTTTGTTATACCAAAGGCTGTGTTTACATTATTATGGCCAAACAAATACTGTTAACAGACAAGCCAAGTTGCATTCTTAACCACACCGCCTATCTTCAACAATCTTTATTTTTCCTATGTTAAAAATTGCCATGTGTTTTTATTTGCTTATTTGTTCATGAACCCATCCAATTTTCCCCAAGCATTTCAGTACCCAGTCGTGTACCTATTAACAATGTATCCCAAATGTTAGCACATGCCACTTCCACAGTTTTCCCAGAGCTCTCCAGAATCTTCCTTTGTGCTCCTGTATAGATAGAATGTTCTCTGGGTCTGTACACAGCTGCCAACCTTGAAATTCTTAGCCTTTTATTTTTATGTGTCATTAAAATTTTAAGAAAGAAAACAAAAACTCTGATGCTTATACACTATACATTCTAAAGTTCTTTTTTTTCATAATAAGTCCCTACTTGAATTTTAAATAGTAATCTAATAACTCACTGTTTTGAAAACTGGAAAGTAAAGGAAATGACTGAAGTATTTATTATGCTGTTCTGCTTTTTCTATTCTAATTGTATCCTTGGGTAACCACATGGTAGGTAGAGGAAAATTTCTCTTTATGGAACTTCCAGATAAAAAATGATAAATGCATCTTTGAAACAAAATATCCCCATGTTATAATTCTCTTTTCCCCCATTTTGTAATTCTTTTTTTTTTTTAATTTTTTTAACGTTTTTTTTTTTTTATTTTTGAGACAGTGAGGGACAGAGCATGAACAGGGGAGGGTCAGAGAGAGGGAGACACAGAATCTGAAACAGGCTCCAGGCTCCGAGCTGTCAGCACAGAGCCCGATGCGGGGCTAGAACTCACGGACCGCGAGATCATGACCTGAGCCGAAGTCGGCCGCTTAACCGACTGAGCCACCCAGGCGCCCCTGCCCACCCCCCCACCCCCCGCATTTTGTAATTCTTAACAAATTAATGGATCTAGTCATTGAGCATCAATGACTGTCAATGTCCCAAAAAGACAACTAGATATTATGTGCCTCCCAATGAAAGAACTCAATACCACCCATCAAGTAGTGTTGATAAAAAAAAAATCAAACTTGAATCTGATTCAGCACTGATATCCAATTACCAATATACAGGAAATGCAGATGAAAAACAAACAAACAAAAAAACCAAAAAAGTAAGTAAAATTGCACCACAGGGGTGCAGGCAGTAAAATCCAGATTATAGGAAATTTTAGGACAAATAACCCAATTTATTCAACTAATAAATTGCAAGAAATAGGAAAATGGGATGGCAAGGGAATTTAAACTTAGAAGACATAGGGGCGCCTGGGTGGCTTAGTTGGTTGAGTGTCTGACTTTGGCTCAGGTCATGATCTTGCAGTCCATGAGTTTGAGCCCCGCGTTGGGCTCTGTGCTGACAGCTCAGAGCCTGGAGCCTGCTTCAGATTCTATGTCTCCCCCTCTCTCTCTCTGCCCCATTCCCACTCATGCTCTGTCTCTCTCTCTCTCAAAAATAAATAAGCATTCAAAAAAATTTTTTTAAACTTAAAAGACATAATGGCATGTTGCAATATGTGGTCATTATTTTGATCCTGATTCACACACATTAAATAAAATTATGACATGAGACATTGGAAGTTTAATTGTTTTTAATATTTACTTATTTTTGAAAGAGAGAGAAAGAGTGCAACTGGGGGAGGGGTAAAGAGAGAGGGAGATGCAGAATCCAAAGCAAGTTCCAGGCTCTGGGCTGTTAGCAAAGAGCCTGATGTGGGGCCTGAGCCTATGAACTGTGAGATTGAGACATTGGAAATGTAAATGCTAAATATTTGATTATATTAAGAGATTGTTGTTAATTTGGGTTGAACAGATTGCTTAAAAAGTCTTATCTTTTTGACTTGCATGTGAAAATAATTACCTAGAAGCTCTGAACTCTGTATTTTTGGGACTTTTGTGGAGGCTTCATCACATAGGCATGATGCATCTTCTCTGGAGTAGAGAATTGGGAGGGCGTGCTGAAAATTCCAAGCTTTGAATCATGGCTTGGTCTCTCTAGTGACCAGCTCCCATCTAGAAACCCACCAAGAGTCACCTCATTAGAACAAAAGACAGTCCTATCATGGAGGAAATTACAAAGATCTTTGGAGCTCTATGTCAGGAACCAGAGTCAAAGACTACACGTTAGAACAAAAAATTCTTCTACCATCCCCTATTTACAAGAGTATTAGGAGTTCTGAGCCAAGAACCAAGGGCAGAGCCATATATAAATAATAATATGGCTATTATTATTTCACAGTAGGTTATTTCCATAAAATGGTATTTCACTTTTAACATTGTGATACAGCCTCCAAGATTTTGTCATGATGATTCCTTATTAAAAATGACAGTATAGGGGCATCTGGGTGACTCAGTCAGTTAAGTGTCCAACTTCCACCCAGGTCATGATCTTGCGGTTCGTGGGTTTGAGCCCCGCCTCAGGCCCTGTGCTGACAGCTCAGAACCTGGAGCCTGCTTCAGATTCTGTGTGTGTGTCTCTCTCTGTCCTCCTGTCTCAAAAATAAATAAACATTAAAAAAATTAAAAAAAAAATAACAGCATCAGTGATCATATGGAGTTCCAGGCACTGTGTTAAAAGCTTTCTTTTCTGGGGCACCTGGGTGGCTCAGTCAGTTGAGCATCTGACTTCAGCTCGGGTCATGATCTCGCAGTTCATGGGTTCAAGCCCCACGTCAGGCTCTGTGCTGACAGCTCAGAGCCTGGAGCCTGCTTCAGATTCTGTGTCCCCCTCTCTCTCCGCCCCACCCCTGCTTGTGCTCTGTCTCTCTCTGTCTTTCAAAAATGAATAAACATTAAAAAAAAAAAGCTTTCGGGGCGCCTGGGTGGCTCAGTCGGCTAAGCGTCTGACTTCGGCTCAGGTCATGATCTTGCGCTCTGTGAGTTCGAGCCCTGCCTCGGGCTCTGTGCTGACAGCTCGGAGCCTGGAGCCTGTTTCAGATTCTGTGTCTCCCTCTCTCTCTCTGACCCTCCCCGTTCATGCTCTGTCTCTCTCTGTCTCAAAAGTAAATAAACGTTTAAAAAAAAAAAAAGCTTTCTTTTCTTTTTTTTTTAACTTTATTTTTTATTTTTTAAAATTTACATCCAAAGTAGTTAGCATATAGTGGCAACAATGATTTCAGGAGTAGATTCCTTAGTGCCCCTTACCCATTTAGCCCATCCCCCCTCCCACAACCCCTCCAGTAACCCTCAGTTTGTTCTCCATATTTATGAGTCTCTTCTGTTTTGTCCCCCTCCTTGTTTTTGTATTATTTTTGTTTCCCTTCACTTATGTTCATCTGTTTTGTCTCTTAAAATCCTCATATGAGTGAAGTCATGTGATTTTTGTCTTTCTCTGACTAATTTCACTTAGTATAATACCCTCCAGTTCCATCCACGTAGTTGCAAATGGCAAGATTTCATTCGTTTTGATTGCCAAGTAATACTCCAATGTGTATATATATACCACATGTTCTTTATTCATTCATCCATCGATGGACAATTTGGGCTCTTTCCATACTTTGGCTATTGGTGATAGTGCTGCTGTAAACATTGGGGTGCACGTGTCCCTTCAAAACAGCACATCTGTATCCCTGGATAAATGCCTAGTAGTGCAATTGCTGGGTTGTAGGGTAGTTCTATTTTTAGTTTTTTTGAGGAACCTCCATACTGTTTTCCAGAGTGGCTGCACCAGCTTGCATTCCCATGTGTTAAAAGCTTTCTATGCATCATCTCACTCAGTGTTTACCACAACCTTATGAGGTTGATATTATTATTGTCTCTACTTCACAAATGAGGAAACTAAGGCCTTATTTCAAGTCAATGGAAAGTCCCGGACTCCCACCCAAGGATATTTAAGTTCAGAGGCTGTGCTTTTAACCTCTAAGCTATCTTTCCTCTAAATTAGGAAATTAAGTTTGAGCAAGATCATTTATTTGTTTATACCATTGCCTTGTTCCAGAAAGGATTTCAGGCATCTGGTTAAGTAACTTGTCCAAGATCACCCAGACAATAAGTAGCAGAGCCAGGAATCAAATCTTTCTCTCATGAACTGTATAAACTAAGTGCGATAACACAGATGTAGACCCACATTATATTATTTCCTCATAAATTTGAGAAGGGGAAATGGGGACATTTTCTTTGGCTGGTTTTCATGTTCATTCTGGTTAGACATGTTCTCAACATTAGAGTTCCTTGCTTTATCTTTAGAGAAAGAATGAACAGGGGAGAGCGATTCCAGAATAACAGGACTGGGCAGTTCTTACACAGGCTGCCCATAAGAAGTATATAGAAGGAAAAGGCCTGAGATTATGGTGAGAGATGTTTTTGGTGCGTGGCAGGCAACCTGTAAACACTGCTTAGGAAATCCTCAGGAGGAAGGGTAAGAGAGAGCAAAGAGAGGGTAAAATAAGGAGACAAAAGAGAGAAGTCATGTATTAGGGGAAGTGGAAGGTGGTGAGAGGGGCACTTATACCTGTTCAAGTGTGAGAATAAAAATAATAATTGAATTTGGTCATGCGTGGTTGCAGAGAAGAAAAGTATGAAAGGTAAACACCACCAAAGCAGCCATTTTTTAAAAACTGCATATCCTAAAAATCACTTATCTCAACTCAGGGACAGTCCCCTCAAGTCTGAGCAATTAAGAGTTTTGTCAGTCCCTCTGGATCCTCTCTTCTTGAATCTGTAGCATCGTCCTTCTTAAGGCACATAATCCATGTTTTTTACCCCTAAGACTCATTCCACATGGGATTGTATAAAGAACTGTCTTTTCTTGGCAATAACTCAAAAAATAAATAGAATGAAATATATACTCATTCTTTTTTGTATGCTAAAAAGTGGAGCATTCGTTTGCTTTCAGTTTGAATTATTATAAAAACATCGCAGAACTTGTTCTTAATATTTCTTTTCTTCTCCTTCTTCTTCATCTTCTTCTTCTTTTTTATGAAGGAGCCTGTCTCAAGTTAGTATCCTTAACCAAACATACTTTAGTCTCAGGGCAAGAACCGGCTATAAAGAAAATACCGTTCTTTTAATAGCAGCTCTTTAGCCCTGGCTGTTCACTAAAAGCTAACTATGAGGGCAAGATGCATTTGAAACTTCTCATTAAGAACCATGATGTTTTACTTAAGTTGGACTATGCCACTCTGGATAATGTGAAACAGCAGTCACTTATTGAGAAGCAGGGACAGGAAGAGGAAATGGCTGATCTGTAACTAGAGTTCTCCAAAGGTGGTAGGTACATTTATTAATCTCTTGGGACCTATATTCAGTTAGCAACGTAAGCTGACTAGCACGTGTGTTGAGTAATGTTTAAATCGTCAGAGTGCGCATATAGGAATTTAACATTACAGAAATTTATTTTTTCCCCATCCGTCCTTTCTAGACATTTCCTTTTTTAACTAAATTATGCAAACAACATTCAAAAAAGCAACTCAGTTCAGGCTTGTTTGATAGAATCCTGTAGAATATTGATCATTAGAACTTCTCTTTTGCCACCAGACATGGACAAAGAGTCCTCTGTTCTAAGTAAATTAATCTAGGGCAAAGAAATTTCCATATCGCTTGCATTTAGTTTGGAGTTTTCCTTCTTTCTCCAAAGGCACCATTATATGTGTGTGTGTGTGTGTGTGTGTGTGTGTGTGTGTGTGTGCGCATGCGTGTATACATATACACATTATATATGGAATCATATATAAAATATATAAATATATTTTAAATAGTATGTATTACATTTTTAAAATGTAAGCAATTTAATCTTGTTTTAAGAATTAAAAATAACTGAGGTAATTGAAGGAGTTGCAAATTCTACAAAGTAAATAACAAAACCATGATGTTCTGGAAATATATGGAAACATGCAAATAGTAGAAAATGTATTATTATGATAGCCAGTGGCTAAAGGTCTGACCTAAATTAATTTAATCCCTCACTAACTACTTTGTAAAACCTCAGGTCCAATGCTAACAATAGCCCTCACACAAATGCAGCAGAGGCACAAATGTATTAGACCTAAATGCCCTATAAAATGGTTTGAGACCTAGAAGATCTGTGCCCTGATACTATTTTAAAAAATTATGACTGATAAGACATTCTCAGCTTGAGAAGCCTTGAAAGAAAAATGACTCATTCCATAAAGACATTTTTATAAGGGAAGTGGATTTAGAATATAATGGTGACATTTAGTCATTATAAAGCAGATAATTTCATGAAGAATAATTTGATATTTATAACAGCATCATTGCCAATTAAATTTTGTAAAGAGTAAAAGTGAATCAAAGGTTCTTGGTGAGCAAAGAAAGAGGAAGTGGAAGCTCTGTGATGGGGTGGTTAGCAGTTACGAGGGAAGAAAAACAAGGGAGCGATTGTACTAATTATTGCAGTTTTTTGTTTTTAATTCCACTATCTTTTAGGTCGTCATCATAGCAGAATCAAATGCCCTTAGTATTATATAAATGTATATAAATCCAGGTTTCTTTTTTTTTTTAATTTTTTTAAATGTTTATTTATTTTTGCAAGAGAGAGAGAAAGACAGAGACAGAGGGTGAGTGGAGGAGGGGCAGAGAGAGAGGGAGACACAGAATCTGAAGCAGGCTCCAGTCTCTGAGCTGTCAGCACAGAGCCAGATGTGGGGCTCAAACTCACAAACCATGAAATCATGACCTGAGCTGAAGTTGGATACTTAACGGAATGAGCCACCCACGTGCCCCTATAAATCCAGGTTTCTAGATGGCAAAATCTTCTTGTGGATTTCATTGTCTCCTTGTCCCACCACCCTCCCCCCACTCTGGATTACTCATCTAAAGTACTAGTTTCTCTTCTGCAAGGCTTCCTTAAGATTTTGTTGCAATTTTTGGTTGCTGACCCGGTTGTTTACTACATTCTAAGAAAGCCACAAACAAGGAGTGTCTCCATTGTTCTTTGGTTACACATTCCAGTCTATTCAAATTGTGAACCAACTTGTTTTTCTATTGTTTGTAGTCTATAGCCTCATATACTCTGTATTACCTCCTGAAGACAATACAGGTATTTTAAATGTCAGAAACATGCGTAAGTAATCAAACTCTATTGTATAATATATTGTGCCAAGAATGTATTTTCACACATGGTGTGTTAGTGAAGAAATAAAACCTTTAAAATGAAGTGTTTTCTATTAGGCTACTTAATATAGAAATGGTTCATGCCCTGAGGCAAAAATTAATTGATGTTTAGGCATAACTTAGTGATTTTTAATTGAAACCTTTTTAAATTGAAACAAGTGTAAATCTGGAAGCCAAATCACATTTTGAGTCTATGGATTTATGACTAGAATAAGTTTATGCTGAATTAGCTTTTATAAAATGTGCTTTCTTAGAAAAATAGCATTAGCTCCAAAATAAATGTTTTTGGTGGCTTTCTTGCACCCAAAACAAAATTACTGAAATTTGACAATAGCATAAAACATTTATCTTAATTAATAGTAGCACATATTTGAGAATAAAGTATGTTCAATAATTGTTTCCTAAGATCCAGCATCTGGAAATGCATTCACAACATCACCTGACCAGCAAACAAATATTTCATTTTTAGGACAGAAAAGATGAAGCTTTATCCCGTAGTTACAAAGGCTACGTTTTACCAAAACTATTCATTAATCCCCTGCCCCCTCCCTTATCTGGGGTTTTGTTTTCTGCCACTTCAGTTCCCAACACCCCCTCACCCCACCTCCACCCCCACAGTCATCTGTGGTCAGGAAGCAAATGTTCCTTCTGACTCTCAGAAGGTCCATAGCAGCCTAAGGCTAGGTCATTTACTGCACTTCATCTCATCACATAGGCATGTTATCTCACATCATCAGGAGAAGGAGGGTGAATATAGTACAATATTTTGAGAGAGAGAGAAGGACCACATTCATGTAAGTTTTATTACAATATATCATTACTCTATTTTATTATTAGTTTTTGTTGTTAATCTCTTACTGTGCCTCATCTGTTGCTGTTTTAAGTTTATTTATTAATTTTTGAGAGAGAGAGAGAGAGAGAGAGAGAGAGAGAGAGAGCACAAGCAGAGGAGGGGCAGAGAGAGAGGGAGAGAGAGAGAATCCTAAGCAGGCTCGGCACCATCAGCACGAAGCCTGATGCAGGGCTCAGGGCTCCAACTCACAAACCTTGAAATCATGATCTGAGCCAAAACCAGGAGTCAGACGCTTAACTAACTGAGCCCCCCCGGTGCCCCTGGGCCTCATTTGTAAATTAAACTGGTCATAGGTATGTATGTATGGCCATAGCTCATTTTATTGTGCTTCACTTTATTGCGCTCCATAAATAGTGTGTTTTTATAAATTGAAGGTTTGTGGCAACCCTGCAGGGAACAAATCTATTGGTTCCATTTTTCCAATAGCATTTGCTCACTTTCTGCTCTGTGTCACATTTTAGTAATTCTTCCAATATTTCACACTTTTTCATTATTATTATATTTGTTATGGTGATCTGTGATCAGTGATTAACCACTCACTGAAGTCTCAGACAATGACTAGCATTTTTTTAGCAATATTTTAAAATTAAAGTATATACATTGGTGTTTTTTTAGACTTAATGCTACTTCACAGTTAATAGACTACAGTATAGTGTAAATATAACTTTTATATACACTGGGAAACCAAAAAATTCATTTGACTTGCTTTATTGTGATATTTGCTTTATTGCGGTCGTCTGGAACCAAACCTACAATATCTCCAAGGTATAGGTAAAAACAGTGTATGTAGGGATCAGTACTATCTGCAGTTTCAGGCATTCACTGGAGGTCTTGGAATATATCCCTGTGGATAAGGTGGGGGGAAGGGGGTGGTGGGGGAGAGAGGACTACTGCAGTATATTGTTAGAAGGTCTGTTTTCTTTGTGAACATCTGCTTTGTATTTCATTCATTCCTTGGGGTTTGTAGCTTGGTAAAACACAATTGGCAAATATATTTACCTAAAAAAAAATTTCTCATGACTCTTCTCACTCCCCAATTAGAATTTTAGATCACAAAGAAAGTAAGCGATAAATGCTATTCATTTATTTATTTATTTAATGCTTAAAGGATAAAAGAACAGAATGCCTAGCTCATTTACTTCTATTAAGATGTGCATGGGGGCACCTGGCTTCAGTTGATTAAGCATCCGACTTCGGCTCAGATTATGATCTCACTGTTCATGGGCTCGAGCCCCACCTCAGGCTCTATGCTGACAGCTCAGAGCCTGGAGCCTGCTTCAGATTCTGTGTTTCCCTCTCTCTCTGCCCCCCTCTCTCTCACCGTCTGTCTTTCTCTATCAAAAAAATAAATAAACATTAAAAAAGAAAAAGACCTGCACGAAACCATAAATGGTAATGTGTTTATGTAACCCGTTTAAAATCTATCCAAGCCAGAGAAAATATCAGCCCTCACTGGGTATATCAATATACAGTTCTGCAATATAAGAAAAGAAAAAGTGACCAAAATAAACTTTAAAAAGACAAACAAACAGGGGTGCCTGGGTGGCTCAGTCAGTTAAGCGTCCAACTTTGGCTCAGGTCATGATCTCGGGGTTCGTGCGTTTGAGCCCGTGTTGGGTTCTGTGCTGACAGCTCAGAGCCTGGAGCCTGCTCCAGATTGTCTCCCTCCCTCTCTGCCCCTCCCCCACTCATACTCTGTCTCTTTGTCTCTCTCTCTCTCTCTCAAAAATAAAATAAAAACATTTAAAATTAAAAAAAAAAAAGAGATCATGTGGGTCAGTGTATTACTTTGATCAGAGATTTCTGACCAACCAAAAGAACTGAATTTGACATCTATTCAAAATAATGGATCATTTGGTAGCAATGTATACTCTTCTTTCTGGGTTATCTGCTCAGGTACCTGTCACTGCCAATCTCTGTTTTTGGTCTAAAAAATTAGGCTTCTTGGCATCCCCCTCTACTTTTCCCCCACTGCCTGAAATAGTCTCTGTTTGGTAGTATTCAGATTAGACTTTCTAGAAAGTCTTTTTTTTAGTTTGGCATTGGACCCTCATTTTAGCTCCTCAATTTGAATTCTCTAATTCTGGTGAAATAGGATTCTCCAGTATTAAATCATGATGTCTCCAGGGTAACAAAGCAGAGAAGTGGTAGGATATGCTAAATAAGGCTCTGAGCCATTTCAAATATTATGTGGAAAGCAACCAGGAATAATCAAAGGCACCATAGAATTTCAAAGAAGGGTATTCCTTGAATGAACATATATTGAAGAAATAAAATTCATGCAGAACAAAAAGGGGGAAGTAAAAAATATATTCATATTTTATTTTATTTGCATGAAGAAACACTGGAAGAATAAACCAAAAACAATAAAAATTATTACCCATTAAGGAAAAGAGCTGGAGTGGGGCAAGAGAAAGAGTAGAATCTATTTGTGTATACCTTTTAGTTTGGAATCATGAAAAACAAAATTAAGTTGAAATAAAAAATACTTGGAAGATCGGGATCGGGATCCTCAGCTCTACTTCCCGAGTTAGTTCTGTTCTATAGTTGCCAGTGGTCTATGGCAGCTATGGGCAATCAAGACCACCACAACCAATTACAGAAAAAAGACCACCTTTTCCTCAAAGAGCTCCAGTAAAAGTCCCAGAATTGAGTCTTATGGGTTTTAAGTTTATTTATTTATTTTTGAGGAGTGAGAGAGTGGGGGAGGGGCCGAGAGAGATAGAGAGAGAGAGAGAGAGAGAGAGAGAGAGAGGGAATCCCAAGCAGACTCCATACTGTCAGCATGGAGCCTGATGTGGGGCTTGAACTCATGAACCATGAGATCATGACCTGAGCTGAAATCAAGAGTCAGATGTTTAACTGACTGAGCCACCCAGCTGCCCGAGTCTTATGGGTTTTGATTGGCCTATTTTGAACCATGTGCTCAACTCCCAATCCATCCCTGTAATCAAAGAGATAGCATGCTACCATTGGCTGTGCTGTGGGCACAGGAGTGAAGTGTGCTTCATGGGAAGTGTGTTGGTAGAAAGGAGAGAAATAATACCCCAAAGGGAAACTGGGGTATATTGTCAATAAGGGATGATAGATGCTGGGCAGTAAAAACACTAAATATGTCTACCACACTACCCTCTCAGTAAAGACCCTTTAGGAACTTTACCAGACATCTCCAGTTTTAAGGAGATGACCAAAAGTAGCTTTTTAAAAGAGACCTGAGACTCCGAAATTAAAATGAGTTTCTCAGCCTAAAACAGGCTATTCAGAGAACATTTTACTTTAGGAAGCAGGTCAGAACAATTGCTATTTTAATCAAGAAAGAGCAGCAGTTAAATTAAAATTACTTAAATCCCAAAGACTGAGATTTATGAAACAGCTAATGATGAGCAGTTTAATAGAACTGGCTTTCTTGAGTGAGACAGGACAAGAAACTATTTTTGTGTTACTCTTTTGTTATAAAAGCTGGGTAATTATTTGGGCCTTTAAACCCTCTTTGTATTTCTGAATGATGACCATAGCCAGTTCTTAAATAAATAAATACTCCACAAGGAAAAGACTGAAAAGAGGCATTCGTTGCAGCAGAGGTTCTAGCCTGTTATTCCATGGCTGGTCTCAATTAGCTTTCTGCCGCCGCCACGCATTAGTGAAAATGGCAGTGGGCGTAAAGAACATGCCCATAGGTCTGTGGAAGATTTCCATTTTCTCTTCATTTCTGGCACCACTGTAACACTTCAGCCCAGCACACATAATCAGTTGGAGTGCATGAATAAAACTCTACTATATATAGTATGAGTGAATTCCAGGATGCAAACTATATATAGTCGAGCAAAATAACAAGTTCGGTCTCATGTTACTCAGCTTGGCAGTGTTCAAAACATTAAACAGTTCTTTCCAGTCACTCCTTGTTGAATGCTGGTCTTTACTGGTGCTTCCTTTGTGCACCCTTACTTTCAGCTAGGATGTTTTTATAAGTCTGTTTCTGGACTTTTGTCAAGTAGTCGCTGTTTCTGTCTGATTTCCATGGACAGACATGGTGGTAGCATTTCTAGGCAGGAAGAGCTCACACCGGCCATCTGGCTGGGGGGTTGCCTGAAATCTTTTTGGAGGTTACTTGGAGGGTGCTGATGGAGACTACAGATGGAGGGCTAAAGGATTCACCTAAGGCTATCTTTTGGTGCTGCCACTACCATACGGTGTATCTTTTTGTTTTCTTATAGAAACTGCTCATTCTGGCAGGCGCTTACCCAGCCAATGAAGTAAAGCTCATCTAACAGGAAGTCTCTATTTTTTTCTCTGAACTGCCGATTTCCCTCAGCAGGGAATTGAGGGATCCGGTGAACATTTATTGGGACATTGGGGATGCCAACAAGAACAAGATGGTTCTTGTTTTCAAGTTGTTCATGGTCTACACTGGAGTTGGGGTAAAGGGACTCACAAAACCAAAAATATATGCAATGACTGGTACTTTAATGGTGCTTTGTAGAAGTTACATTGTGGGCACAAGGGAAGGTTCCATTTATCTCAGATCGCACTCCCTATTTGTATCTCTTCTCTCTAGTGCAGAGCAGCTCATATGTCATTTCTCGCCCCATCCCATTCACTTGATTTCACAAGTATTTATTGAGTATTAACTCTGTGGTCATTGCTGGGGCTGCAGCTATGTTGGACTTTTATTCCAGTTTGGGAATCAGATAATAAAAAAGTAAACAAGAGATTATATAGTGATAAGACAGGCTAAGGGATAGCTAGGGACCGTGGTGGTGGTGGGGGGGCAAAAAAGGGGAAGGGTTGCAATGGTAGGCACAGGGATCACAGAAAGCCTGTGTGGGGAGGTGACATTTAGCTGAGACAGGATTGGTAAGAAGTAACCAGCCATAGGGGGATCTGAGGAAAAGCATTGCTCTCAGGTAAACTAGAAGGGCAAAGGCTGTAGGCAGGGAAAATTTTGGAGTGTTTCAGAAATGGAAAGGAACCAGTGTGACTACAACTTACAGTGAAGGGGGGCAGTATTGGGAGTTGAGCTTGGAGAAATCAGTAGTGGCCAGATCATAAGGTCTGTGCGATCTTGGTGGGGTTTGAATTTTATCCTCAGCGCAACTTGAAGAAGGAGGATATACTTTTCCAGTTATTGGGGTATATGTGTTTCTCATCCAGAGTACTCTCTTCAGCATCTGAAGGAAACAGAATTAGTAATTACAATATTGGCTGCTTGGTGAGCACAGAATTAGAGCAAAAATAAACAAAAGGTTTTGAGAGATATTTTGCATAGGCTATGGATGGGTACATACCATTGGGGATTTGCCCTTTTGAATGTCTGGATATTTGTGAGCACCTGATGTACTACATACCCTTGAACGAATTTTCCTTCTCCAGGTCGCCTTGATTTTTAGGGTTGACAGGAATCTCTTGTCCACACTGTCACCTTTCTTCACTTTCACAACTTTCAATATATTGAGGATCCTCAATTTATTTATTTATTTTTAAAACATTTTGTTTGTTTGTTTGTTTGTTTGTTTTGTAGTCTCCACACTCAGCATGGAGCCCAACGCAGGGCTTGAACTCAATGACTTTGAGATCAAGACCTGAGCTGAGACCAAGAGTCAAATACTCAACCAACTGAGCCACCCAAGTGCCTGGATCCTCAGTTTATAAATAATATTTAATCACCTCAAGAATCTAATCCAAAGCCTATTATATAATGGACCTTCATCAGAAGTATGTAGTTATATAATATCCCATCCACAGTTAGTGAATGATTGTTAGAATCAGTCCTAGAGAGTGAGACTTCCAGACTTGGTCTTTTGGTTTGGGGGTGAGTCTTCCTTTTAGGCTTGTCACCTATAATTACTGACCATAATATGAATATGCTTTAAAAAAAATTTTTTTAGGGGCGCCTGGGTGGCTCGGTCGGTTAAGCGGCCGACTTCAGCTCAGGTCATGATCTCGCGGTCCGTGAGTTCGAGCCCCGCGTCGGGCTCTGTGCTGACAACTCAGAGCCTGGAGCCTGTTTCAGATTCTGTGTCTCCCTCTCTCTGACCCTCCCCCGTTCATGCTTTGTCTCTCTCTGTCTCAAAAATAAATAAACGTTAAAAAAAATTTTTTTTTAAATTTTAATTCCAGTATAGTTAACACACAGTGTTATATTAGTTTCAGGTGTAAAATATAATGATTCAACAATTCTATACAGTACTTGGTGTTCTTCATGATAAGTGTATTCTTAATCTCCTTCACCTATTTCATCCATCCCCCACCCACCTCCACTCTGGTAACTGTTCTCTAGAGTTAAGAGTCTGTTTTTTGGTTTGTCTCTTTGTTTCCTTTTTTGTTTTATTGTTTTTTAAATTCCACATATGAGTGAAATCATATTGTGTTTATTTGTTGTTCTCTAACAGACTTATTTCACTTAGCTTTACACTTTCTAGTTCCATCCATGTTGTTGCAAATGGCAAGATTTCATTCTTTTTTATGTTTGAGTGATATTCCATCATATATATATATTCTTCTTTATGCATTCACCTATCGCTGGACACTTGTTTCCATAATTTGGCTTCTGTAAATAATGCTGCAATAAACATAAGGATGCATATATCTTTTTGAATTAGTGTTTTTGTGTTCTTTGGGTAAATACCCAGTAGTGGAATTGCTGGATCATATGGTCATTCTATTTTTACTTTTTTAAGGAACCTCCATACTGTTTTCCACAGTGGCTGCACCAGTTTGCATCCCCACCAACAACACATGAGGGTTCCTTTTTCTCCATATCCTCACCAACACTTGTAGTTAAGATGTATATGGTTTTGATGTAAAATAGAATCTTTACCCAAAGGATCTGTCCACCTAGCAATTTAAAACCCAAATAAAATAAGTAGTGTTTCTTCTTTTGGGAACTCATCTGCTCATTCATTCAAGTACATGGAGCTCCAGGCAGTGCAATGGGCACAGGGGATAGAACAGTTGCATGATGTACTCCCAGGCCCCGGGTCTGAAAAAGCTTTTAAGTGTATTTCCGGTCCTTAGAATGAACAAATTGTCCAATTACAAACTATATACTTATAACTGCCTGAATTTATAGGGTATGTTCTCCATTCAGCTTACAAATATCTGTCTTTAATTATCTTCCCAAGACTAACAGCCACCACACCACAGCTCCTGGTTTCTCCACTCGCCTCCCTCTTCCTTCTTCCTACCTCCAGAGCTCTTGCTGCTGTTGCCATGACAACCGGAATGAAAAGCCTTGGAACCTTATATTTTATTATGGGTGCCTCCCCATAAGGACATTATTGTACGTCTGCCAAACTGGACTCTGGAGGCTCTTCTTTAAATATACCATTAAGTCATGTTAAAATAGGAACTCTAGAGGCAAGATTATGATGGTGTTTAATCAGGGACCTAGGAATTCTCAAATCTTGTTTTCAACCAGCCATTTCCTTCTTTGAGGTTTTCAAAGAAAATATGTACACTAATGACAAAGCAAGATCTAGGCATGCTTTACACCTAAACCCCAGATGGCTTTCTAGTGACTACATCCAGGCCTGGTGGAGATCACTTTTGGCCTAAGCCAGGTTGGCCTGAGGAATCTACTTGACTAAGAAACAACTCAAATCTGTCCTCAGAGCCCCAGGCTCTGAGAGCCATCTGCCTGCTTGACATTTACCTTTGGGTGACTCTTAGACATGTTCACCATACCAATCTTTCCATCCCTATTCTTCCCCTAGTCTTTCTCCTCTCAGTTAACATCTCCACCATTCAGCCAGTGGCCCAAGCCAGAAACCTGGGAGTCACCTTGAGTCTTCCCTTTCCCCGGCCTCACCCCATTCCTAACCCTTCCCTATCAAGTCCTGTCAGCTCTATCTCCAACATGAAACTCGAAGAGGTCTGCTTCTCTACATCTCCACTCCCTCCTCTTTACAGCAAAACATAGTCATCTTCGTCCTGGATTGTAATAGAATTCTGACTCTTCTCCCCAGTTCCACTTGTTTTCCCCTGAAGCCCTTCTCCATAGAGCAGCTAGATTGTAACACTTTTTTTGTTTTGTTTTGTTTTTTTAATGTAATTTATTGTCACATTGGCTTAGGTACAACACCCAGTGCCCATCCCAACAAGATTGTATCACTTTGTACTTTGAAACTCTTCATGGAATACTTGGAATAAAATCCATATTCTTCATGCTGGCCTACAGGGCTCTGCCCTGAACTCTCTGAGCAAACTTTCAAGCCTCATCTTGTACCATTCTCCACCTGGCCTCTACTCCAGTCATACTTTTCATTCCTCAACCCCCATGTGGCTTGCAAATATCTGTCATCAATTTCCTTCGAAGTCAAATAGCTGCCATAGGTCCTGGTTTGTGGACCACGTTCGTTCCTCCCACCCATGCCTTTACACTTTCAACAACTTCTGCCTGGAACACGTCTTCTCCACCCTTTGCCAGCTCTTTTCCTAGTGGCTGTCTCCTCTTCAACCTGGAGGTCTCAGTGAAATGTCACCTTCTCAACAAGCCCTTCCCTGACCACCCTATCCAAAATGGCCCTGCCTCCTCAATGATCCTCTATCAGTGCATCCTGTGTATTTCCTAAACTATACTTCCCAGAATATATAACCATTTTGTTTACTTGTTTGTGTATTTACTAAGTTTGTCTTCCCAAGTAGGAATGTCAATTCCTTGAAGGCAGGGACTAGATCTGTTTTGTTCACACTGAATGGCACATAAGAAGAGCATAATTAGTATCTCTTAGATACATGAATGATCCTGGTTGAAATTCTGGTAGCAACATCTGCACCCAGGAAAGAAATAAGAAATTCTTTTTCCCATTCATCCTTCACTGTCCTAGTCAGGATCTTGATGGATCATACAAATGAAGATATTTTAATGAAGGAATTATTTCTTTAAAAAATTTTTTTCATGTTTATTTATTTTTGTGAGAGAGAGAGAGAGAGACAGGGAGACACAGAATCTGAAGCAGGTTCCAGGCTCTGAGCTGTCAGTACAGAGCCCGATGAGGGGCTCGAGCCCATGAACAGCGAGATCATAGCCTAAGCAGAAGTGGGACACTTAACCAACTGAGCCATCCAGGCACCCAAAGGAATTATTTCTTTTTTTTTTTTTTAAATGTTTATTTATTTAGTTTTGAGTGAGAGAGAGAGCATGAGTGTGGGAGGGGCAGAGAGAGAAAGAGAGAGGATTTCAAGCAGGCTCTGCACTGTCAGCCCAGAACCTGATGTGGGACTCAAACTCACAAACCGTGAGATCATGCCCTAAGCCAAAATCAAGAGTCAGATGCCACCCAGGTGCCCCTAATGAAGGAATTGCTAACTGAGACATGGGCAGGGTTATGAGAACCAACACAGGATGTTGAGACACCAAAGACTGGCATGAGCATGGAGCGATTATACCCCCCAAAAGGTGAGGACAAAGGAAGCAAACGAATGGTGACCCTATGGCCCAGTAAGAGCTGGAGCTTTGGAGGAAGGGCCACCCAGCTAGAGATGTAGTCTGGAGAAACATAGCCACTGCCAGATTGGCAACAGCTAAGCAGGATAGGAATAGCCAAAGAAATACCCCATCCTGACTCTCCTCTTACTCTCTCATCGATGATCCATGCCCTTTCTTGGCTAAAACCAAGTAAAAACCAGCCTGCAAGGAAATGCAGGTGAATGAATCCATTTGTAGCCCAGCCTTTCAAAGCACAGAGCAGGTGATAAATGGAGAATGATCAGCAGAGATGTGACTCCTAGCAACCGTAACTCAGACTGGTCTTACTCCTATGATTTAGAGGTCAATCAAATTTGGGGTTTATGCTTGGAATATAACTACCATTTATACCATTGTGCCTAAGGAAAAACCATTTGGATTTTTTAAGCAACGAACTTACTAATAAACTTGGGAACATAATTCACTAGGGCATTTATAGTGCCTTTATAGTGAACGAGTGGGTGAGGTGTTTTTATTATTAATAAGCATAGCACAGCCTGCTCAAAGAAAGAAAGAAAGCTCCCATAATCTTATTTGGCTACCTCATAAATTGAATTATGAGGCATTTTGGTAATATACATAGTATCCTCACAAAATACATGGGACCAGTATCTGGCAAATTAGATTTCTAGGTCCTGTCAATCCAGTTACAGAGAAAATATAGCTAGAATTTTTTTCTGAGTCAAAAACCTTAAAGTCTTTGAGTACCGGTTTTCATCCTGCTCTCAATAGTTGCTATGTGAGAATGTCCATTTCTGGTTCATTTTAGTCTGTAAATACAGAATTGCACCCTGTTTATTTCAGGGATATTGGTCATCTTGGAGTTTTCACAAGGTTTTACAAACTATGCTGGAGGAAATAAGAAGTGAAATGCAAGTCTTCCTAACAGCTGACAATGCAGCTTTGGGGAAAATGCCATTTCATCTTTGTAAATTTAGCACTGGGAGTTGGGGCTGAGTTGCATGGCTAGGGGAATAACCATGTCAATATACAATTCCTCTCTAAAAATCTTTGTTTTACAATATGACTTGAATGCTCAGACAGCTATATTGAATATCTCAATAGGAGTAGAAGGGCATTAGGATAAAGAGGCAGCTGCCAAATATATTGTATCTTTGTTAATTAAATGCTAGATCTGTAAATGGGGCTCCATAATAGCAAACAGCAACCTCATTTCCAATTCATTTCTCTCTTTGCTTAAAATTCTCTAAATATTGGAAATAAGAACCACCAATATTTAATAAGAATGTCCCCCCCCACCTTGTCTACTCTCTGCATTGCGTAGCCAGAAAGAATGCAATATGTTTATTGTGTTTATTGATTTATTTACACTTACAAAAATAATAGAATGCTGGTTTAAGACAGGCTTGATTTTATCTTTCCACTGTGTAGAAAAGAGGCAAATTATTCTAGGGCTTTAAATGTTTGAAATACAGAGGCTTGTGAGGAAAATTCAAATCTGCCTCTGATTTCCCTCTGTTCTGGGATTCTGCAAACAGAAAATCCTCTCCTAAAATATATATATATATATATACACACACATATATATATATATGCACACAAACACATATATACATATACATTTATATAAATATATATGTGTATATATATATATATTTATAAACTACCTGGCACATAACCCAAGAAAAACGAAGCAGGGTAGATGGCAAAGTGAAACATAAACCCAGTGGAAAAATGTTTGGAAAGCCACTCTTTACCAATAAATATCTTAATTAAATCATCTCGGACCTTATTCCGTAATGATATGCACCAGGTGTCTCTGCCTCCATTTAATCACCTCAGCATTATTCCCCTTTCAGAAATGATACATACTGTTGAGGTGTATCCAGCTGAAAGACACATCAACACAAAGTGCAATGCTATTCAAATGTGGGGTTTTTTTCAGTGTATATTTTTAAATGGCCTCATTTCTTCCACTATCTATAGACTGATATAATGGATCACCCAGGTTAAAGGATGAAGTAGAAATAAGGCACTACCACATTTATAGACACGAAAACACAGTAACTGTAGGTTTATGGAAAACTAAGCTTAAGAAATATGCAAGGCACTTACTGGTTTCTTTCAGAAACCTCTAAGATGTGGGAGAAATATGTGTGAGATTTGGGCTTTCGTTTATTCAAATATGAGGAATTTGTCCGCTAGAGTCAACTGACTGATAGTAGATGGGAAGGATTAGTGTGGGTCTTATTTGGCAGGCTTCTCGGTAGAAACCCATATGCTCTCTGACATTGATTATAATTATTTTTCCATCATTCCCAGGTTAAGTTCTTAGCAGGAATGTGAGCCAACTCTCTCCCTACGAAGGCTCCTGCTGTGAAACCATTTCTGGCAATGAATCTTTAACAAAAGATCAGGAACTTGACATTTCTTTTTAAGCACGAGAAGAAAATGTGTGCAATGTTGGAAGCAAATATAGGGATAGAAAGAGCTTCTAAACAGTCACAGGGAGGAGCAGTGAATCAGGAAGAAACATTACATGATATGCCAGTGGCTTTATTTTTGTGAAACAGCAACTAATGACTAGGTATGGCATATGTAGACTATATACTGTTATGCTTCGGTGTCTTTAAAGTAGAAGGAGGGACAATGTATTTAATTGTTGTTTTGGACCAGGTGTATCTTTATGATTTTATATTCAACTGATCTTCAAGGAGATTGTTAGGATAGTGGTTGAAACAGAAATTTAGGATAATATTTTAAGAAACAGAAAAGGCAGTCATTCTTGTTTTAATTGACTAGACCCGCAGAGTTAAAAATTTTTTTTTTTCAGAAATGATGTGTACATTTGTGAATTTATTAATCTGATTTTCAGGGTGAGTTCTTGGTGGAAAGGCTAAATAAAGTACCAGGATGCTTCCAGGGTGAGAATTTTTCATCCTCACAGTGTCCATCTACAGTAAGAAAATTGCTTCAAAATTAATTTGAAGAGCAACAGATGCAGAAAATGGCATGGTGATAAAAAAAAATTACCAAATTAAACATAAAAGAGTGTCAACTTCTCTCCTAAAGGATGGTAATTCTACCTCATGGCTTAGTGCATTGTAATGATTGGTTTCCCCATTAAAATCAAATGCAGAATATAATTAAGTAAATCCTTCAGCTTACATATCTTTTAAAATTCCACTAGCATGGGGTGCGTGGGTGGCTTAGTTGGTTAAATGTCTAACTCTTGATTTTGGCTCAGGTCATCATCTCACAGTTCATGAGTTTGAGCCCCCTGTTGGGCTCTCCTCGAAGAGCCTGCTTGGAATTCATCTCTCTCCCTGTCTCTCTGCCCTCCCCCACTTGCACTCTTCTCTCTCAAAGTAAATAAATAAACATTAAAAAAAAAAATTCTGCTAGTGTGGTGGGTACTAAGGAAGGAACTGGTGATGAGCACTGGGTGTTGTACGTAAGTGATGAATCACTGAATTCTACTCCTGAAACCAATGTTACATTGTATTTAAATTTTTAAAAAATTGGCTCAAAAAATGAAATAAAATAAAATTCCACTAGCCGAGGGACTCACCAGAGGAAGTAATAAGTACTTTATTTTATTTTATTTTTTTTATAATTTTTTTAACGTTTATTTATTTTTGAGACAGGGAGAGACAGCATGAACGGGGTAGGGTCAGAGAGAGAGGGAGACACAGAATCTGAAACAGGCTCTAGGCTCTGAGCTGTCAGCACAGAGCCTGACGTGGGGCTCAAACTGACAGACTGCAAGATCATGACCTGAGCCGAAGTTGGATGCTTAACTGACTGAGCCACCCAGGCGCCCCAATAAATACTTTAATGAATGCCTTTCACCATAAATGTAGTTCAGATGAGACTTAAAGTCAGCTCAAATAACATAATAGGCACTTTTAGCCACTGGACTAATAAACATTTTTTTTTTTTTTGCTGAATTAGACTCTTCTAACCTTTTGGATAAAGTTCCTATTGGTATTTCTCTTCCTACCTTTGTGAAAACTGTAACCAAAATAGATGTGTACATGTTTATACATGAGAATGAGATTAAATGAAAAGTTTGATTTAAAAAGGACACCACATATTATTGAAAACCAAAATGTATCACAGCAGTGACCCCATGCATGTTACATCAAAATTCATTGCAGGAGGATAAATCATCCTTGTTTTTAGATATGGAAAATGCATATTGTTCTTCCTGTTTTAACATGTAAATTTACATTCATTTACAAAATCACAATTCAATTTCTATCTCAAATTTTGATTGTCATTATTATATTAATAAAAAATCACATTTCTAGAAACAATTATGATTACTTATCTTTCGGGTCTATTGTTACTGTCTTGATTTGGCATAACCAACACTTCTCACTACAGGTGAAGATGTTAATCATACTGGGGGAAAAAACTAATAACTATTCTCCAGTGCTAGGCAAATGAACATATCTGCCTGGATGGGAGAAACCTAAAAAATTCCAATAGTCTGCCTTATCTCTTCTATCAGCATAACAGCTAACATTTATCACATGTGCAAGACTGCCGGACATTTTACATGCATTCTCTCATTTAATTCTCATAAATCGCTTAAATATCACATTTAAGCCCCCAACAACCCTATGAGAGAGGTACTAATATCCTCATTTATACTGAGAAAACTGAAGCATAGAGAGATTGAGTGGCTTGTCCAAAGTCACACAGGCAGGAAGCCATCTTTTGTAATCCTCTGTATCAGTTGCATCTTCCAGGAAGCAGACCCTGAGATGGAGTTTAGAGTGTAAGTTGTTGATTTTGGTGAAATGCCTGTAATAGAAAAAAAGGGGGAGGAGGCAGGATAGGACAGGTAAAGCCTCTGGACCCTGGTGTGGATCTGCCACTTGTGAAAGAAAAGTAGGGAGGAAAAAAGATTGAATAAGGAGATGCTTAGAACAAAGTTTTGGCCAACTCACTTGGAAGCTCTGGAGTAAAGATTGACAATCAGAGGGTATCTCTGTTGGGCAGAACTAGTCAGGCTCTCATATTTCCATCATGTTCAGTTATTTTCCAGGGAAAAGCATGGCCTCAGCTCAAAAATTGAGTATAGTCTGAGACACTGCAGCTGGAGATCATCTGCTAATTGCTCCCCTTGCAGCTGGATGGAAGTTCTTTCTCGAAGGGGGATCCAAGTAGTACATCTTCCTGACCGTCACAGTCCACCCTTTCACCATCCAGATCCACCACTTCACATTTGACGATCAGCTCCTCCAGGACTGTGGTGGGTCTTTCTTCTTGCAGAGAAACTTAGAAGAGGGAGGTTAGTAGGATGAGCTATAGTCCTTATCACTGCAGTGGCCTTGGGGCCACAAGTGGTACTAATTTTCTCCCTTCTCCACTATCTATTCTAAATTTATTTGCCCTTATCTATTATCTCTATTGGTCTCAGTGACTTACCTGGTGGTGAAACACAACCTTCATTTCTGATGGGTCTGAGCCACTGGTGACCATACCTTTCTCAGGCTTTGGTTGCTGTACTTGTCCCTATACATTCTTAGTTGGGCAAGGAGATACTATATAAAGCACTCAGTGGATCACCTGAGTCCCATACATATTCCTCCTTCCCGCCATTTTGTAACAACAGCCAATTACTTTTGCCAAGATGGTGAGTCTTGCTTGCTAATCCGTGGACACAGGGATTAAAAATGTCCAGGCAGGAGCCATAACTTGTAGTTCAAGTGGAGTTCTTGCTCGTTCCCCAATCATGACTTTTTTTTTAAGTTTATTTATTCATTTTGAGAGATGAGAGAGAGAGAGAGAAGAGAGATAATCCCAAGCAGGATCATTTCTGTCAGGACAGAGCCCCATGTGGGGCATGATCTCATGAACGGCAAGATCATGACCTGAGCCAAAATCAAGAGTCGCCCACTCAACCAACTGAGCCACCCAGATGCCCCAATCATGGCTTTTTATTGGGCAACTGCTCTCAGCCTTGTGCTCTCCATACCAGCTTTCTTTGGATGATGTATGTTAAGCAATACCCACATTAGCTGCCTATCTATTTTGCCCCTTAGGATTCTATTAACCATCTCCACAGCTTTCTTTGAGTCAAGCCCCCTTGGCTGCCATTCCACTTTGCTGGTCATGGCAATAATTGTGGGATCCCCGGGGGGGGGGGGCCCCCCTTATGGTAGTTAGGTGCTGCCCCCTAGTCTCTACTGCTTCAGGACCCCATCAGGCCCATTTTTGTCAGTGGGCCAAGCCCTATGACAGTCTCTCCTACTGGTAACCCTAGCCACCACTGAAACTTTAACTGATGCTGGTGCCTGTCTCACTAGCATATTCCTGATAGCTTTGACAAATGTAGCATTGTCTGGGTATATGTAATATACATACATGTAGTATCCTTTGGTAGGTCATCCGGCCTCACAAAATATCTATTCCAATGTGTTTACTTCTCTTGCTTTCTTGATTCTTTCCTCTACCATCTGTCAGAGCAATTCAGATGTTTTGACTTCATTCAGAGTGGACCATCACATGAATTTGCACCATCCCCTGGGGTTCTTGCTCAATATTAAATCCCATATCCTGGGAGGGTAGAGATATGAGATTCCAATAAACTGTACTTTTTCCAGTGTTAGGTTCTGGCTCCCTTGATCAAGCACCCTCAAAATTTCATCCCACAAGTACTCTCAGTCTCCTACTGGAACATGCTGGCTCATTTTTACAGCTCCATTTGGGAATAGTCCCTTTCCTCCTTTTTCAGACCCAGCTCAATTATGCTGCCACTTAATGTAGTTGTTGATCTAGAATCCAGGGGAGGAGCTGAGGAAGATGCTGATGGGGATCCCTGTTGTCTTGTGAGGTTGAGCCTTCTCTGGTATCTTTTCACACCTGACCGCTAGCTTTAATAGAGAGGGGGCACCTCTGCAGTCTCTCAGGGTTCAGAGGAGTCCAGTGCATCAAAATAGGGGCATGTGCCAGATGGCCCATCCCATGTGTCATGGTCCCAAGTTTCACACACCAGGGATGGACTCAGCTGAGCACTCAAACATGTTTGAAGCTCTGCAATACAAATTATTAAATCTGGAGTTTGTACTGTTGGCTCCACCCTCAGCTCTAGGAGGGGTCGTATGACTGGCACCTGGTTAACCGAAGTGTTGCATTCTCAGCCACAATGATTCTTTTGTGGGGAACATGTGAGCAATCCAGGCCAGTGCGTGTCAGGACTTTAGATTGTTGGGAATGGGAAGTTTCTTTTTGTCCTTGGAGCTATAAGGAAATTAACCTGCCACTGCTGGTCACCATCTTCCTACCATGAAAGGAATGTATGCCTGGAAATAAAGCCAGCAGAGAGATAGGAAGATCAGAGACATCCAGAGAGCTGTGGTCCTGATACCATCGTTTAACCCCCTGACTCCAGATGTGCCTGAAACCAGTATATTCCCAGGCTTTTTAGCTACTTAAGCCAATACCTTCTTTTTTGGTATTTATTTATTTATTTATATGTTGAGAGAGAGGGGAAGGGCAGAAGGAGAGAATCCCAATCAGGTTCTGCACTGCCAGCCCCGATGAGGGGCTCCAACTCATGAATGGTGAGATTATGACCTGAGCCGAAATCAAGAGTTGGACGCTTAACTGACTGAGCCACCCAGGCACCTCACCTTCTTTTTTGTCTTTTTAGATAATTTAGGCTTGGATTTTCATCACTTGAAAATAACTGCCTCCTGATAGTCATTCATCCAATCAGTATTGGCTGTGTGTCAGACATTGTTCCAGTGTAGAAATATAGCAGTGAACAAAATAGGCGTCTCTTTGTCGGCCTACAACTTATATTCAGAACTTACATTCTAGGGTAAAGAAAAGAAGAAGGGAAAAAAACAAATATGCAAACATTGTATATCAGTTGGTGACTAGTTTTGTGGGGAAAAAAATAAAGCTGGGTAAGAGGAAGGATATGTTGTAGGATACTCAGGGAAGGACTCACTGCTACGGTGACTTTGAGTAGAGACTTAAGGTATGTTAGGGGAAAGAGCCATGAGATAATCAGTAGGAAGTTTCCAGGAAGAAGGAGCAGCAAGTTCAAAGGCTCTGAGGTGGACGTATGTTGGCAGAGCAATGAGGTCGAAGTGTTGGCAATGTGACAAGGAAGGAGGTGAGAATAGAATATGATGTCAGAGAAATAGCAGGTTGAAACCGTCGAGGCCCTTGACAGCCATTTGAGCTTTGTAGTTTTACTTAACGTGGCATGTGACTCCATTGGCGGGTTTTAAGAAAAATAATGACACAGGCTAACTTTTATTTTAAAAGAATTAATTGGATAGTTGAATGGAAGGGGCAAAGGTAGGAGCAAGGAATCCAGTTAGGAAACTGCAATAATATAGATGAGAGTTGATGGTGGCCAGGGCAGGGTGTCCAGTGAAATCAGAGAGAAATGGACTGATATGGGGTAGACCAGACAGGATTTGCTCACTAACTGGATGTGGGGATAGGAGAAAGAAAGGAGTCAAGGATGACTCCAAGGTCTGTGGCCTGAGCGATTGGAAGTTTGTGATAAAATCGCAGTCATTTTCTGTTAAGCCTGAGATCTCTATCAGATACCCAAGATCTGACACTCACACATTTAGGGGAGAGGTCTAGAATAGAGATATATGTTGGGGAGTCATCAGTGCATAGATGGTATTTAAAGCTGTGAGACAGAATAAAACATGAATATAGACCAAGAAGAGATATGAGGGCTGAATCCTGCAACACTTCTGTATTTAGAGGTCAGAGAAATGAAGAGGAACCAGTAAAGAACACTGAGAAGGAACAACCGTTGAGTTGGTTGATTTTGTATATAGTGAAAAAAATTCTTTAAGGAGGAAGTGATTGGCCATGTAAAAATTACAAAAGGTGTTGATTTCTAGGACAAGAAAAATGAGGGCAGGAATTTTATTACTGGGCAATGTGGAGCTATTTTAGCACTTACTGCCGTCTTACATACTGACAACTGACATGATCATTTTCACTCTCCTCCCATTTAGATATAAGCTTTGCATCATTGTTTTGTTCATGAATGCATTCCTAGTATCTAGAAGAGTGTCTGGTATATGGTAAGTGTTCAATAAATATTTCCTGAATGAAAAAATTGTGAAAAATAAGAAAAAAATATTTCTCAATCTCTTTTACAAAAAATATCTTGCATTTTATATTTTGGTAGAGGAAGTGATTGTGTAGCACTAGATTTTGAATTATGTTGAAAATTTGGCAAGAGATTTAACCTCACCAAGGTTTTGTTTCCTTATCCATAAAATAAGCTGAACAAAAATAAGGCATGTTTGAGAATGTACCCAGAACGTAGTAGGTACTCAATAAATGCTTTATAAATCTGGAAAAGATGGCCAGACCACACAGTGGCATGCAAATGTATTCCAGATAAATAAATCATTTGACATGGTGTCATTGATTTGAGAATTGAGTCGGAAAAAGAAAAGCAAGTTGCATTTCCAACTAAAGGTACTTGAGTGCTTCTCAAAGTGAAATAAGGGCCAAAACACATTCAGATTCATGTTGCTATTATGGTTGTTTCACGTTAAAATACATTAGCTTTGAGGTGTGTGGGGTGTGTGTGTGTGTGTGTCTGTGTGTGTAAGCGCACATGTACTTTTAATCCTCTTTATCTATTTCTCACCCATCCCCCCTCCCACTTCCCCTCTGGCAACCAGTTTTGTTCTGTGTATTTAGGAACTGTTTGTGTCTTTTTCTTTGTTAATTCATTTGTTTTGTTTCTTAAATTCCACATATGACCGAAATCATGTTGCCTTTCTCTGACTGACTTATCTCACTTAGGTCCAATAATGTTGTTCCTAATGCCAAGATGTCATTCTTTTTTACGGCTAAGTAATATTCCATTGTATATGTATACTTCTACTTCTCCTTTCCCTCCATCTCCCCCCCTCCTCCTCGTCCTTTCTCTTTTCCTTTTCCTTCTTAATACCACATCTTCTTTATCCATTCATCTATCCATGGACAACTGGGTTGCTTCCATATCTTGGCTATTCTAAATAATGCTTCAATACATAAAGCGTACACATATCTTTTCGAATTAGTGTTTTCATTTTCTTTGGGTAAATACCCAGTAGTGGAATTACTGGATTATATGGTAGTTCTATTATTAACTTTTTTGAGGAAAATTCACACTGTTTTCCACAGTGGCTGTACCAGTTGCATTCCCACCAACAGTGCACAAGAGTTCCTTTTTCTCTACATCCTCGCCAAAACTTGTTATTTCTTGTGTTTCTTATTTTAGCTATTCTGACAGATGTAAGGTGATATCTTACTGTGGTTTTGATTTGCATTTCCCTGATGATTAGCGATGTTAAGCATTTTTTATGTGTCTGTTGGCTATCTATATGTCTTCTTTGTAAAAGTATCTATTCAGTTTCTTTGCCCATTTTTAATTGGATTATTTGTTATTTTTGTATTTAGTTATATAGGTTCTTTATGTATTTTGGATATTAACCCATTATTAGATATATCATTTGCGAATATCTTCTCCAATTTAATAGGTTGCCTTTTTGTTTTGTTGATGCTTTCCTTCACTGTGCAAAGGGCTTTTTTTTTCTTTTTTAATACATCGTGTCTTATTATTCATTCTGTAGTTCAAGTCTCATTACGTTATAGATCTAGGATGGATAGATTTTTTTTTAAGTTTGTTTTTAATTTGAGTGTAGCTGACACACAATGTTACATTAGTTTCAGGTGTGCAACATAGTGATTCAACAAGACTATACATTATTGACAATAGCCAAATTATGGAAGCTGCCCAAGTGCCCTTTCATAGATGAATGCATAAAGAAGATGTGGTATATACAGACACAATGGAATATCATTCAGCCACAAAAAAAAAAAAAAAAAGAAATCTTACCATTTGTAATGACATGGATGAAGCTAGAGAGTATAATGCTAAGAGAAATAAATCAGAGAAAGACAAATACTACATGATTCCACTCATATGTGGGATTTAATCAACAAAACAAATGGGAGAGAGACAAACCAAGAAGCAGACTCATAACTATGGAGAACAAACTGATGGTTACCCGAGGAAGGTGGATGGGGATGGGCATTAAGGAGTGCGCTTGTTATGATGAACACTGGGTGATGTATGGAATTGTTAAATCACTATATTGTATGCCCCAAACTAATAGAACACTGTATGTTAACTATACTGGAATTAAAAAATTTTAAAAACCACAACTCTATACATTATGCTATGCTCACCACAAGTGTAGGTATCTGTCATCTTACAATACCACTGACTGTATTTCCTATGATGTACCTTCTATTCCTGTGACTTATTCATTACGTAACTGAAGCCTAGATCTTCCACTCCCTTTCAACCATTTTACCCATTCTCCCACCTCCCTCCCCTCTGGCAACCATCAGTTTGTTATGAATAAACCATCAGTTTATTTATAGGTCTGGTTCTGCTTTTTGTTTGGTTGTTTATTCATTTGTTTTGTTTAAGATTTTTTTAATATTTATTTATTGTTGAGAGAGAGAGAGAAAGAGAGAGCAGGAGAGGGTCAGAGAGAGAGGGAGACACAGAATCTGAAGCAGGTTCCTGGCTCCGAGCTGCCAGCACAGAGCCTGACGTGAGGTTCAAACTCACAAACTGCGAGATTTTGACCTGAGCTGAAGTTGGAGGCTTAACTGACTGAACCACCCAGGTGTCCCTGTTTTGTGTTTTAGATTCCACATATAAATGAAATCATATGATATTTGTCTTTTCCAGTCTGATTTATTTCACTTAGCATAATACCCTCTAGGTCTAGGACGGGTAGACTTTGGTGAGACCACTTTCCCTACACCTACACCTTCCCGTAGATTACCCTGATCTGAACCTTAGAGAAAGCACCAGAGTTCAGTGGAGCATATATCAAAGCTTGGAAAAACTACAAATTTGTCGAGATCAAAGTGTTAACTTCAAAAGGTTAAGTAGGAAGCTCCTCAAGGATCTGGTAGGTTTAAAGTAGGTAAAGATTATATTTTAAAGGAGATTGGCCTTTAGCAGGGGAAAAATGTGCTGAGTGATGAGGTTTAAAAGGGGATGGGATAATTACTTGGAGTTGAGAATTATTCTGGATTATCACTTAAGCACCCTGGGCATGTAGCCAAATCTCTTGGGTTAATATTTCTTTTCTTTTGTTTTCCAGGATTAGGCAACAGCATAGCCTTCTGTCATTTTGCATTTCTTTATCTATTAAACAGTCAACCTGCTGTCTCTTTGGACCCAGAATATTTGGCTATCATCATACCCTTAATAGATCACCATAATCAATAACACGTTGGTATTGATATATTAAAACTGGACATCTTGGGGGAGGGGGATGGCAAGATGGTAATTAAAGTTCTGATCCTTTGGAAATCAGGTCTCATGGCCAGGTACTAGACATTATAAGATCCTAAGAATTTGGAAGACAAACATTTAGAGAAAACCTCCAAGGACAGACTTCCAAAAAGGGACAAAGTTCATATTAGTATGCCACTCTTATAGCTCTCTTCATAAAATTATCTTTTGCCATGACATGTGGGTTATTACAACAATAGGGGAAGAGAGGCTGAATCAGAAAAGATTTTGAAATGAGACAACTGGAAAAGGGATTTTAAAGTCTTAAAGTGTACCCCTCAAGGAAATGGCTCAAAGCATCACATTGTAGATTCCTTACTTGGACTTCACAGAGGCATAATCACTACATCTAACTGGTCTTGGGGGTGCCGAGTGGCTCAGTCTGTTGAGCGTTGGACTCTTGATTTCCACTTGGGTCATGATCTCATAGTTTGTGAGTTCGAGCCCCATATCAGGCTTTGTGCTGACAGAGCAGAGTCTGCTTGGGATTCTCTCTCTCTCTCTCAAAATAAAAAAAAAAAATTAAGGTTTATTTATTTATTTTTTGAGAGAGAGAGAGCAAGCAGGGGAAAGGCAGGGAGAGAGGAGACAGAGAATCCCAAGCAGGCTCTGTGCTGTCAGCACAGAGCCCTACATGGGCTCGAACTCACAAGCTGTGAGATTATGACCTGAACTGAAAGCAAGAGTCAGACGCTTACCCACAGAGCCACCCAGGCGCCCCTTTAAAAATTTTTTTTAATGTTTATGTATTTATTTAAGAAAACAATTTTAATGTTTATTTATTTTTGAGAGAGAGAGACAGAGCATGAGCAGGGGAGGGCAGAGAGAGAGGGAGACACAGAATAATCCGAAGTAGGATCCAGGCTCTGAGTTGTCCACACAAAGCCTGATGTGGGGTTTGAACCCATGAACCATGAGAGCATGACCTGAGCTGAAGTCAGATGTTCAACCGACTGAAACACCCAGGTGCCCCAATGTTTATTTATTTTTGAGAGGGGGCACACATACAGAATCTGAAGCAGGCTCCAGACTCTGAGCTGTCAGCACAGAGCCTGATGAGGGGCTTGGACTCATGGACCATGAGATCATGACCTGGACCAAAGTCTGATGCTTAACCAACTAAGCCACCCAGGCACCCCAAATAAATAAGCTTTAAAAAAAAACCTAACCGGTCTTTGTTATTATTACCTCATTTATTTAGCACTTTCTTAATATTAGACATTGTGCTAAGTGTTACCTATATAATTCCATTTACTTCTCATGAAAATACCTATGAGATAGGCACTATTAACATTCTCACTTCATTCACAGAAAACTGAGGCTTAATCCCAGCATAGTAAGACCTTGGTAAGTAGCACCTGGATAATGGGAAATAAGTGGCTAGCCGAGGCACTAAGAAGCACAAACACCTTTTAGAGCAACTTAACCAAGGCTAAAGCATAGTTATCATGGAATAAGAGAATGCAGAAGTCAGAAAACTGCTTTCTTAATGTTTTTAGGACTCTTACAAGAAATAGAGTAGATTAAACATTTTTAATTAGATTTTCTCATTTATTCATGATTTGCTCCCTTCCATGAGATGGGCACTGTATTGGGACTGGGAATATAATAATGAACAAATGCAGTTTGCAGGCTATTGAAAGACGAATCATTCAAATAATGGTAATATGAGAAGCGCTATAATATAATGTTTCCAAAACTTTTCTGCAAATGAGAATTCCCTGGGTGACTTGTTAAATAAACAGATCACCAAGCTTTTTCCATGGAAGTTCCGAGGTCCTGGAATATGCTTTTTAATAAACACTGTAGATGAGTCTTCTATTCAGGAAACTTTAGGTGTGTGCCCAAATGTTTCTAGTGATCAAAGGTCAGGTGTCTACCCAGGCTGGAGAGTTAAGGGTGGTTTCACAGAGGACGTGATAGCTAAATAAGAGTGTAGGGACAGGAGCCATTTCATTCTCCAGCAAGGGGACCCTCGTGCTCCAAAGTGTGAAAGTGTGAGCCAACACTGACCTATTTAGAATAGCAATTAGACACCACTGGAGCACAAGAGATGCAAAAGGAAATAGCAAATGTTAGGCTGGGGAGAAAGTTGGTGGTCAGATTATGAAGATTCTGGAATGCCATGTGAAGAATTTAGGACATTTAAATACTTTAAAAAATGTGTATTTACTTACAAAATATAAGGAGCTCTCTCCATATAAATTAATTCAAAGGAATATTACATGCTCAGATGTCCCCTGCTCCAGGGAAACCACCGCCTTCTTTCCTTCCTCTCTCCTTAGTTCATGGCCCCTCTCCTATGGCCTTCCTTAATATACTGTGTGTGTCTAACATATCGCATATGTATATTTTATGTTTACTATTCCATATTATATGCTTATTTGTCTGCCTCCTCCACTTCATTGTGAATTATTCTCTGAAGGCAAGGAATGTGATTTATTGTTTTTGTACTCATAGGAATGAGCAAGGCACATAATAAGTCCTTAGTGGTTTGTTTGTTTTTAATGTCTATTTATTTAAAAAAATTTTTTTTAACATTTATTTATTTTTGAGACAGAGAGAAACAGAGCATGAACGGGGAAGGGGCAGAGAGAGAGGGAGACACAGAATCCGAAGCAGGCTCCAGGCTCCGAGCCATCAGCCCAGAGCCCAACGCGGGGCTCGAACTCACGGACCGCGAGATAGTGACCTGAGTTGAAGTCGGACGCTTAACCGACTGAGCTACCCAGGCGCCCCATGTCTATTTATTTTTGAGAGCAAGAGAGAGACACAGAGCATGAGTGGAGGAGGGGCAGAGAGAGAGGGAGACACAGATCCAAAGCAGGCTCTAGGCTCTGAGCTGTCAGCACAGAGCCAGACAGGGCTCGAGCTCATGAACTGTGAGATCATAACCTGAGCCATAGTCAGAGACTTAACCAACTGAGGCACCCAGGTGCCCCATGCTTAGTGTTTTTTGAATGGAAGAAAGAGAGAGAGGGAGAGAATACTATGTTCACTCTTTTAAAAACATACATATTATTATCAGGACTTTTGACTACTCTGAATTGAATTAAAGAATAAATGCCTTGTCTCAACAACTCAGAAGCCAGTATCTGATGTGGTTTAAAAGCATAAAAAATATCCTGCTCTGTTAGTGTGAAGTTAGTTCAGTAATTAAATAGCTACAGTTCGTATACAGCACATTTAAGCTACATGGCTCAGTGAGAATATATAATGTTATCATATATGTTTTAAAGAGGACATTTCAGAAGTTCTAAAGGAAAGAAAGGTAAAAAAAAAATAACTGAATTCTAGAAGTTTAACTCACTTGGGGTGCCTCGATCATCTAACTCTTGATCTCAGCTCAGGTCTTGATCTCAGGGTTGTGACTTTAAGCTCCACGTTGGGCTCCATGCTAGGTGTGCAGTCTATTTAAAAAACAAAAACAAAAACAAAAAATTTAGAAGTTTAACTCACTTAAGGTTGTTGTTTTGTTAAGAACAATTTTCACTCGAAACTCATTAGAAGATTTATATGTAAAAATACATAAAAATCTAGAATCAAAAGCGATTACTTTTTATTTCACATGCATCAATTCTCTCATTTTAGATGGGAAGCATTTAAAAATATTTTCCACTTCATCTTTAATTTGCTTTAACTCTGATATTGTAGTCTGGCCCAATATCCTGTGATTATTGCATCAAGACAATGAAATATTGTAAAACAATCCTTCTTTTACAAAACAATTAGGTTTTTAGAAAAGTAACCCATGTTTTCCTTTTCCTCTGTCACTTTAAGTTTTCATTGTTGAAAACTTTCTAATTGCTTTTAATGTTTACAAATCTATTATTTTAAAATGATTTTATCTAAAAAGGTATTCTACAATAATTACTTTAAAATAAAGCCTTGGGGGGCGCCTGGGTGGCGCAGTCGGTTAAGCGTCCGACTTCAGCCAGGTCACGATCTCGCGGTCCGTGAGTTCGAGCCCCGCGTCAGGCTCTGGGCTGATGGCTCAGAGCCTGGAGCCTGTTTCCGATTCTGTGTCTCCCTCTCTCTCTGCCCCTCCCCCGTTCATGCTCTGACTCTCTCTGTCCCAAAAATAAATAAATGTTGAAAAAAAAATTAAAAATAAAATAAAATAAAATAAAGCCTTGGATTAAAAACTTATTTGGATATTTGTGACAACTAAAACAGAAAATGTCAGGTTTTAGAAAAAAATTGGCTTTGAAAAAGCAGTATCTTGCTCAATGTGGACATATGTGTTCTTTATAAGAACAATTTATATTAGAATCTATTGTTATTTATACAAATTTTCATTGAGTGGAGAATTGTACATCTGCCCAGTGAAGTTTTATGAAAAGAAGGAAAAGAAGTAAAACTATTAAACAGAGAAAAAATAATTTAGAAAAGATTTAGTGTAACTCCATTAGCAATTTGGATTCAGGCAATTTATCCAAGGAAGCAGTTATTTATGTTTGTGAAATTGGAGAAGAATGTTAGCTAGAAGTCTTCATTTTCTCTTGTTGGGTCATCTTGCTTAGAATTATGTGTGGTTGAAGTAAAACACAATCTCAAGCATCATCTGGGTGAGGAGTTCTTGACTTGCATTAGAATTACCTGAGAAGCTTTTTAATAAAAAGCCCTTACTCAGGCCCCATTCCTTTGCCCCCAGACCCCACCCAGTCTGACTCAATTTATCTGGCAAGGGGCCCAACATCAGTATTTGTGTGTATGTTTATTAAAATATACAAAACATAAAATTCACCCTCTTAACTATTTGAAAGTGTATAGTTCAGTAGTATTAAGTACACTCACAACGTCATGCAGCCATCATCACAATCGACCTCCCGAAATTTTTCATCTTCCCAAACAGAAACTGTACCTATTAAAAAATAACTTCCTGTTCCCTCTTTCTCCTCTTTAACCACCATCCTACTCTCTGTCTTGATCAATTTGACTGTGTTAGGTACTTCATGTAAATGGAATCATACAATTTTTGTTTTGTTTTGTTTTGTTTTGTTTTTGTGACTGGCTTAGCTCACGTAGCGTAATTGCCTTCAAGGTGCATCTGTGTTGTAGCACCTGTTAGAATTCATTCCTCTTTAAGGCTGCCAGTATCAGGAGTTTTAAAAGCTCTGCAGATGATTCAAATGTACAACCAGAGCTGAGACCTACTCATCTTGTCCAACTCCCTCCTTTTTCAGATGAGAAAACTGAGATTCAGAGAGAGGAAGTGACGTTCATTTATCTATCATCCACTTATTCATTACATATTTACTGCCCACCTACTGTGTTTCCAGGCACTGTGCTGGGTACAGTTAGACTCACACAAGGCCAAGTAAATTTGAACTCAGATTTCCTGATCTGAAGTCTTTGGGCAGCTTCACAGTTCCTCTTGCTATAATACACTCTTTTCCTTATGTTTAAAAACTGCAAATCCCAATAGCAGCAAGATATATTATTTTCTCTGGGGCTACTTGGGGAACCAATTTTTAATATACTTTTTTTTTTTTAACATTTATTTATTTTTGAGACAGAGAGAGACAGAGCATGAACGGGGGAGGGTCAGAGAGAGGGAGACACAGAATCCGAAACAGGCTCCAGGCTCTGAGCTGTCAGCACAGAGCCCGACGCGGGGCTCGAACTCACGGACTGCGAGATCATGACCTGAGCCGAAGTCGGCCGCTTAACCGACTGAGCCACCCAGGCGCCCCTTAATATACTTTTATGTAGACTTCTATTTAGAATCACTTTTATTTTCTCTAATTGTAATCAAAGTTAAATATAGTAATCATGAATCAAGCCAAACTATTAATTTAGTTGGGAACAGCTAATTTACAGTATCTTTAAGTTTACCCTCTATACCAAGAAGTACCTGGTAAATAAAAACATAGCAGAAAATCCTTAAAATGCTATTTCTCTAAAAGATGGGTGGGAAACCTGGAGCTTTCAATTTAATGTCATCGGGTCATGGGACATATCCAAAGAATTTATGCTTAAGGCCATGAAATTATAACCTTAAAGTATATAATACCAATACTCTTAAAATATATCCTTTGTGTAATAAAAATCAGTCAATAAAGTCCAACAATTTTTTTAAGTACACAAATGGAACATTTCATATTTCTTTAAAGATAAAATAATGAATTCATTTTATTTACATAAATTTTATATACTGATAAAATATATGTGACATAAAATTTACCATTTTAACCATTTTTAAGTGTATAATTCAGTGGCAGTACATACATCACAGTGTTGTGTAACCATTACCACTATCTATTTACAGAGCTTTTTCATCATCCCAAACCAAAATTCTGTACCCATTAAATTATAACTCTCCATTCACCACTCCTCCTTAGTCCCTGGTAACCCATTTTATACTTTCTGTCTATGAATTTGCCTATTCTAGGTACCTCCTATAAATAGAATCATACAATATTTTCTTTCTGTCTGGCTTATTGCATTGGCATAATGCCATCAAGTTTCATCCATGTTGTGTAGCATGTGTCAGAATTTCCTTCCTTTTTAAGGCTGAATAATATTCCACTGTATGGACATACCATATCCACTTACTTGTTGATTGTTGTTTCTACCTTTTGGCTACTATGAAAAAATGCTGCTATGAATGTGGATGTACAAATATCTGTTCCAGGCCCTACTTTTGATTCTTTTGTGTATATACCTATGTGAAGTTACTGTATCATATGGTAATTCTATGTTTAACGTTTTGAGGAATTGCCATACTATTTCCCATAGAGCTGTACCATCTTACATTCCTGCCAGCAATGTGCAAGGATTCCAATTTCTCAATATCCTTCCCACCTTTAGTAAAATTTCAACCTTATTTATATAAACTTTATTATATAATTCTTGATATTAAAATGTTTTTTAACCCCTCACCTTTAATTCTGCATTTCTAGGTTGCATGGTCCTTTCTCAGTCCAACATAAATGTTTAAATTCTTAATCTTAAACATATACCTTCTGTGTTTATAAAATATGTTCTGGGGTGCCTGGGTGGCTCAGTTGGTTAACCGTCTGCCTCTTCATCTTGGCTCAGGTAGTGATCTCACGGTTCACGAGTTTAAGCCCCACATTGGGCTCTGCGCTGGCAGTGTGGAGCCTGCTTGGGATTCTGTTTCCCTTTCTCTCTGCCCCGCCGCTGCTCTCTCTCTCTCTCTCCCTGTCTCAAAATAAATAAATAAGAATAAATAAACATTAAAATATGTTCTTATTGAAAACCTACAATCCATGTCACCGATATTTCTCCAGGTTTCACCAAGCTGAGAGTACTGACAGGGTCACATTAACAGTAATATCTGGGGACTCCTGGGTGGCTCAGTCGGTTAAGTATCCGACTTCGGCTCAGGTCATGATCTCGTGGCTCATGAGTTTGAGCCCCTTGTCGGGCTCTATGCTGACAGATCAGAGCCTGGAGCCTGCTTCCATTTCTGTGTCTCCCTCTCTGCCCCTCTCCCGCTCATGCTCCGTCTCTCTCTCTCAAAAATAAATAAACATTAAAAATTTTTTTTGAAAACCAGTAATATCTGAAATTTTCCTGCCTCTTGTTTCTAGGCATATCTATCCTTCTTCTCCTCTGGCCCACTTGAGGTATTCCTTCTTACAAGTTCTCAGGAAGTCTCCCTATGAGCTTGGGTACAGTCACTGGTGTAATTACTGGGGAAGCCACTGGAGGGCAGCAGTTCCCTCTTACCTTTGACCCTAGCCCTGGAGAGGATGCAGTCATCAGGCCCATAACATTTCTAAAATGGAAAACTCTCCAAGTGCTGCATGGCAACTATACAGAAACAGGGGTATTCCTCTTCCACACTTTTGGTCACGCTTTGTCACCTGGGTTTCATATAGTCCCATGCGGAAACTTGAGCACAAGTCTGAATCCAAGATTAATAACTGATTGAGAAAGTGAAAAAAAAGTCCCTGACAGTTTTTAGCTGGCAGCACATAGCTGGCTATGGTGTTCCCCCACTGAAGATAAACAGAGTAACAATAATTAGACAAGGTCACTTCTGTGACTATGGTAGGAAAAAGACAGTAATAATCATATCTGAACACGGGCAGAATGAGGACGTTAAGCAGCCAGGAAAATAAGCAAACACTCCCCTGTTCTAGCTATGTGAGTGACTCCAGCCCTCTAGGTAAAATTTAGATATCCAATCATGGAATTGTCCCTGCGTCTTGACAGAACACAATCTAAAACAAACCCTCACTTCTCCCCAAATCAATCAGTGTAAGTCCAAGTCCTAACAAGACCCTCCCCACTGGTTCTTAACCTAGACACCCCCAGGTGTTCAAGTGTGCATTCTCCCTTGCGCAGCAAGCTTACAAACCCAAGTTTATTTGACAATAGTTGTACTATCAGTGGCTTTTGCCTGGCAGACCGTCTGGATCACTCTGCTCTCATTGCCTACATCCTCCTGAATCTTAAAAACATTCCTATGCAAATTGATGCCTGTGAAATGGCTGGGTTTTAGCTGAAAAAAAATTTGTTTTCTGTATTTTCTGAAAATTTGCAATGAACATGGAATATTTTGAAACAAAATTTTTTTTAACATTTATTTTTGAGAGACAGAGAGTGAGCAGGGGAGGGGCAGAGAGAGAGGGAGACACAGAATCTGAAGTGGGTTCCAGGCTCTAAGCTGTCAGCACAGAGCCTGATGCAGGACTCGAACTCGTGAACCGTGAGATCATGACCTGAGATGAAGTCGGACGCTTAACTGACTGAGCCACCCAGGTGCCCCAACATGGAATACTTTTATTTTTATTTTTATTTATTTATTTTTTTTTTTAATTTTTTTTTTTCAACGTTTATTTATTTTTGGGACAGAAAGAGACAGAGCATGAACGGGGGAGGGGCAGAGAGAGAGGGAGACACAGAATCGGAAACAGGCTCCAGGCTCTGAGCCATCAGCCCAGAGCCCGACGCGGGGCTCGAACTCCCGGACCGCGAGATCGTGACCTGGCTGAAGTCGGACGCTCAACCGACTGCGCCACCCAGGCGCCCCGGAATACTTTTATAATAAAGGAAAGAACTGTACCTTTAAAGTAATAGAACTCTTTTGCCCACTTCTCCACTGGTAGGGAAACTTTCAAAACCCCTATAATTTTCTCCTTGGCTTACACATCAAAATGAAGTACTATACCCTTTATCTTTCTGTCAGTTTTCTATCTCTTCATTTCTCTTCACTTTTTGCTCTTTATATACTTCTTTTCTTGGTTCACACACATATTTTCACTTCTTTTATTCCATTCTTCCCTATTTTTTTAAATGTGTATTTATTTTGTGAGAGACAGAGAGAGAAGGGAAGGGGCAGAGAGACAGGGAGAGAGAGAATACCAAAAGCAGGCTCTGTGCTGACAGAGTTGGCTCTGGCTCAGTCGGCTGAACATCTGACTCTTGGTTTCAGCTCAGGTCATGATCTTGCGGCTTGTGGGTTCCAGCTCCTTGTCAGGTATGTCGGGCTCTGTGCTAACAGCTCAGAGCCTGGAGCCTGCTTTGGATTCTGTATCTCCCTCTCTCTGCCCCTCCCCCACTCATGTTCTGTCTCTCTCTCTCTCTCTCTCTCTTTCTCTCCTTCAAAAATAAATAAACATTAAAAAAACATAAATAAAAGAAAATAAATTTTAAAAATACTTTAAATAGATTAGAGGAACAAATGTGTTCATTTTTCTTGATCTCTAAATTACTCATTATCATTAGCATGTAAGAAGTGCTGCTAATTATGAAAAGATCTATCTTATCCAATATAATGAGACCTTTATATAATAATAAACTGTTTTCCTTTACTAAATATATTAATTCCTAAATTTTTAATAAATAAATTTTACTTATTGAGAACTCAATTAATTTCAACCAATGAGATTTTTGAGAGCTCCTACAGCTACATTTAATATTTCAGAGTCATGCGTATCCTTTTTTATGTCTCCCTAGATAAATCGAAGTTGAAACTCTTGTAACTTATCAGAGCTTTAGTTCTAGAAAATACATTTCCCAGACTAGCTCAAAGGAATGCATAGGAACCAGTTTAGTTTTTAGCACAGAACCCCATACAATATGACCCCCAGAGACAGTTCAATTTTTCATATCTTCATGTTCCTACTAACATTAGATTTTTTTAATACCAAGAAGCTTACCACTTCTCTCAGTGTTGGGACCCATATGAAAATCTTTGCAAGTTCAAAGAAAGTGAAATTATCGGGGCGCCTGGGTGGCTCAGTCGGTTAAGTGTCCGACTTCGGCTCATGTCATGATCTCAGCGTTCTTGAGTTTGAGCCCCACATTGGGTTCTGTGCTGACAGCTTGGAGCCTGCTTCGGATTCTGTGTCTCCCTCTCTCTCTACCCCTCGCCTGCTCACACACTCTCTCGCTCTCAAATAAACATTAAAAAAAATTTTTTTAAAAGAAAGTGAAATTATCATAAATAAAAACCTGTGCACACAAGTGGAAAATATTAATAAGATCAATGTGTCCTCTGTATTGTTGCATTTCTGAGGCATATCTTTATTCTGATCAAAAAGTCTAAAAGTTTCTGAGAGCTACAGGAAGAGAAAAAAACCAGTTTTGCCTTTTCTTATTTAATTGATCATTAATATATCCATTTATACTTAATTTTGTATATAATCAAAGTAAACATTTATCATAGGTTTTCTATGTGCCATGTTCTCTTTTAAGAGTTTCATGAGTGGGACACCTGGGGTGGCTCGGTCGGTTAAGTATCTGACTTCAGTTCAGGTCATGATCTTGTGGTTTGTGAGTTCCAGCACTGTGTGGAGCTCTGTGCTGACAGCTCAGAGCCTGGAGGCTGCTTAGGATTCGGTGTCTCTCTCTTGCTCCTCCCCTACTCGCGCTCTGTCTCTCTCAAATATGAATAAACATTAAAAAAAATTTTTTTTAAAGAGCTTCATGAGTATTAACTTGTTAATTCAGTAAACAACGCTAAGAGATTAATACTATCCTTATCCCTATTTTAATTAAAAAAAATTTTTTTTTGAGAGAGTATACGCACATGTGCACGCAAGCTGGGAAAAGACAGCAGGAGATGGAGGGAGAAAATCTCGACTCAGGGCTCCATCTCATGACCCTGAGATCATGTCTTGAGCTGAAATTAAAAGTCAGATGCTTAACTGACTGAGCCACCCAGGTGCCCCTCTTATCCCTATTTTTAGGAAATATGCAAACTGAGCCACAGACAGATTAATAAATTACCAATGTTACTAAGTAAGTGGTAAAGCTAATATTAAACTCCAGAAATCTGGCTCTCATAGCAATAACCTCTCCTCTACAGAATATAATCTCCTCAGTAAGTATGCTCTCACCCTCTTCCCTGATTCAAGTGGTTCCAACCTAAACCAATTGAACACTCCCTGTAATTCCTGTCCTAAACCATGGGAAATGACTGCAAATATTTGGAGTCTGTGTATCCCAGTCGAGAGGGATCCTGACCATACCACCTGTGCCACAAGCTTTCCCTGCAGTTCGTGCCTCTGACCCTCTAGATCTGCCTTGTTTCCAGTTTGAACCCAAGCCTGCTTTTCCAGCCTTTCTATGGGTTCTGTAAGTTCGTCACGTTAACTTCCAATAAACACTCTTCTGCTTGAGTTGCCAGAGTTAGTTTCTGTTTCTTGAACCAAAGAATGCAAATAGATACCATTGGAAGTTAGGGAAATGTCTGTTATTTCTTTAAATTCTCTCTGTTGTGCTAGGGCTGTACCTAGAGGAGGTGCTTAGTCATTGAGAGAGCTGACTCTGGAGCTCAGCTGCCTGAATTTGATCCTATCTCCACCAATTACTAGTTTCCTATCTTAATAATGGGGACAGGGTGCCTGGGTGGCTCAGTCGGTTAAGCATCCAACTCTGGATTTCAGCTCAGGCCATGATCTCAAGGTGGTGAGACGGAGCCCTGTGGTGGACTCCGTGCTGGGCACAGAGCTTGCTTAGGATCCTCTCCCTCTCCCTCTGCCCCTCCTCAGGTTGTACACCTTTTTCTCTCAAAAGTAAATAAATAAATGGTAATGAAAAAGGAAAAAAAAAAACAACCAATGGGGATAATAATAGTACCTACCTCATAGGGTTGCTGTGAAGATTAAATGAGAGAAACAAAGTGTTTAGAAGGTATCTGCCATATACAAAGCACCCAGTGAAACTTACCTTCTTTTATTATCATCATCTAGATTTCTAGTCTATTAAAATTATTCCAACTATAAATGCAATATACAGTAATAATTTTACTCCACCATCAAAATTTAATTCTCCACACATTAAGTAAGATATTCATTTAATTTAAAAATCTCCAGAGAGAAAGTTCCTGAATAAATCTATATTTATGAAAATATGCACTTTGGGTCTGCAACAGCCCCTCATTTTAATATATATTCTATCTAGTGAAATAGCTCTTCTTATTTTAACTACTTTTTGAGAGACAATGCTATGAATATATTAATAGGTTAGTTTCTAGAAGGAAACCTTGTAATAAGTCTTCATTCACGCTGAAAAGATAATCTTCAAATCTGTATAGATAAAACTGCTTCATTTTATTTTGTGTAATTAATGAAGTTTTATTTTTAAAAAAAATTTTTTTAAGGTTTATTCACTTTTCAGAGACAGACAAAGCGTGAGTAGGGGAGGGGCAGACAGAGAGGGAGACAAATCTGAAGCAGACTGCAGTCTCTGGGCTGTCAGCACAGAGCCCAATGTGGGGCTCAAACTCACAAACTGCAAGGTCATAACCTGAGCTAAGGTGGGACGCTTAAACATTTAACTGACTGAGCCACCCAGGCACCCCTTGTCATGTGATTTTTAAACATTCTTTCAAATGCCTGATAATACAAAGAAACTTCACTGATTCCCAAGGTAATCTACTCTAACATCATGCAAGATTAGTCCTTACTTGCAAGCATGTACATGAACTAAATTCTGTCAAAACATTGTCATCAAGATGATCAGAAAATGGGGCGCCTGAGTGGCTCAGTCAGTTAAGCATCCGACTCTTGGTTTCAGCTCAGGTCATGATCTTGCAGTTCGTGAGTTTGAGCCCTGCATCAGGCTCTGTGATGATAGTGTGGAACCTGCTTGGGATTCTCTCTCACTCCTTCTCTCTCTGCCCCTACTGTGTGTGCTCCCTCTCTCTCTCTCTCTCAAAATAAATAAATAAACTTAAAAGATGATCAGAAAAGCAAGTTCATGTCTAAAGTTTTGTGGCTTGATATGAATTCCCTTGTGCTAAATTAAAACTAAGCCCATTAATTTTTCAATCTATTTTATATGCCCTCATTGCATGCAATTCCAATAAGTAGACAATGGAGGCAAAAAGTGAAAATTACACAACACAAAATTGGTTCTCAAATATTCCTCCAATAGAGTAAAAATGAGTAAAACTTACCTCTGGTCAGTATTCATGTGGTGACCAGGGCTAGCAACAGTACCATGAGACTCTGTGTGGTTGGATCGTTGATTTTTAAATGTCTGGAGTCTTTCAATGGGAAGTGACAGAAACTCCACAGTCTAATTTAAGCAACAAAGAGAATTGTATAGGTTCCCAGAAATGGGAAGACCAATGAGTAGGGCCTGCTTTGAGCATAACTGGTTCTAGAGTGCAAATTATGTCATTAGATCTCTCCTACATTTTTCTCTGTCTCTCTGTTTTTCTCTGTGTGGCTTCATTTTCAGGCAGGCGTTCTTCATATAGGAGCAAAGATAATCCACCAAATAGCCCAGGTTTACTGTATTTTCACAGTGAACAATTCCAAAGAAAAGAGGGGGACTCTTGCTGCCTCCAGATTTACATCAATCTTTGGAAAGAACTTAGATTATGTCACTTGCTCCATCCTGGACCAATTGCGTGTCTAGGGGAATTAAGTACTCTGATTGGGCAGCCTAGGTCATAAGCCCATGTAACCAACAGACCCATCAGAATCCCATGGAATGGGAAAGCAATAATTTTCAAATAGAAAGGATGGAAGAAAACTCTTCCCCCCACCAAAAAAAGGAACAGATGGGCACGTGCATGAGATTTTCCCCTAGGAGTCAAAACTCTTCATGATCTAGGAGAATAAGTAAAATTCAATGGTTTTAAGAGTAGCACACTTGAGAAAATTGTCTCTTGAAGTGATGGATGGCTTAACTAGAATTTAATAAGGAAAAAAATTCAACCCACAGCATTATCTACATTACTGGAGGTATGTTTGTATGTTTAATTTGTGAGTAAAACTGAAGACACATTTTTATTCATACAGCTTCACACAGAGAGGCACATCTTAGAGATGAATATAAGATCTCAAATTATTCTTATCCAAATGTGCCCCAACATTGTACCTAATATTTATTGATCATGATATTCTCATAGCTCTGGGTGCTTCAAATCAGATGTGGACCGTACCTCTTTTAAAAAATATCTTCCTTGTAATATTTTGATACAGCTCTGGAACTTGATCTGATCAAAACACGTTCAATTAAACTTGCATAGTAAATAATCTTTCCTTGTACCTGTCAGAACCTGCCTGACTTCCCACTTCTAATCTTCCCTCTCCCTAAATAAACCTGGCCCCTAAAATAAATCTCAGCTTCTGAAATGCACTCCTGCTTATCACCCAGGAACTTGGCACAAGAAGTTACAAACACTATTTAGACCAGCTCTAACCTCATGCTCCAACAACGGGTTTCTGAATTGTCTCCAAGACCAGACTTTCTGGTAATCAATTCTTGTAATTACACCTGTATCTGTTCCCTGTGCCTGAATCCCTGACTTAGAAATTTTCTCAGAACCATACTCTCTCTAGACCTGAAGGCACTGCCTTGTTCTTATCAGTCCCTGTTCTTATCAGACCAAGGACTGAAGGTAGGCATTATAATCTCAGCCTAAATACCTCGCAGATAGGTGACTCTCACTATTTGGAAATCTACCTGGAGAAACATTCAACATCTACCATCTGAGACCTTCCAACTTCTTTGTGTTGGGCCCACGCTTTCTTGGATTGTAGCTTGCGGTCTTTTACTCTACCTTCTGGAGGTAAACTTAGTCCCAAGATCCAGAGCTTTACCTGTCCTTTTCAATGCCTTGTAGGTGGGAACCTACATCCAGTTCTTTCCCTTCTTTACACTTCTGAGGAGAATAAGATTATTTCCTGTCCTGCTGCATTTTCTCAATACCCTGAGTTTTATTTCATGAGAAGTTACTGTTTGAGAAGAGCAATTTAACTGAATGCTGGTAGAGGAAGGCCATTCTGGATTGGAGTAATTTTTACACTTCTTTTGTTGCTGCTCGCATAAAAATACTTCATCCTTAACTTTCCTTACTGTTCTGAATTTTGTCATTTTTGTCTTTCTTGGTGTTGGAGAAGTAACCCTTGCTAGTTCATGGGACTTTGAGTCACAATACTCTGATAGCCTTGGCCTCATGGGTGGTCCTATGACTAGGATCTGGCCAATTAGAGTCCCTCCAGAGTGATTGGTTCAGAGTTTAGGACTGACCAAGGATGGCCAACCAGAGATCTTCCTTAGAATTTGATGTGTACAAGCTTGCAGAGAAAAGTGGGGTAGATATGCTGTGACATAGGCTTGAGCTACTGGGCTATTCCCTACCACATGGGGAAGGGTGAAAAGCACCAAGAGTGAGGATATGAAGTGAGAGAATGAAGCCAAGCCAAATAGAGATGAGATGTACGAGGCAGAAACTTTTGATTTCACACATACTTCTGTTCTTTCCAGTATGTGAGCCAATAAACCTTTTTTTTTTTTTTTGCTCAAGCTGGTTTGAGTTGAATTTTGTCTTTATAATTAATAGTCTGAACTAATAGAACTCTATTTCAAGATATTTACATATCTAACCAAGATCCACCTGCTGGAGATCTTGGGGCTGATCTCTCCCTTATCTTCCCCTTCAAGTTCCAATCCCTTTGAAAACAGATTTAGGGAGGATTTCCTTGTAAACTGTGTGGACGTAAAGTGGCTTTAGCCTGAGGCTAAACTAAGGTCTCTTTCCCAGGTCTCCTCTTACGTAGGTCTTCCAACTCCATTCTAGAGACAGTGGGGATCTGCACGAAGGATACTTCCTCAGTCAGCAGTGCATAGGGTCATGGCCTGTCTCATAAACCCTGTCGTCAGCAGAGCGTATCACCCATAGTTGATGGTATAAGACTCTAGACCCCTTTTTTCAGTCCACTGCTCCTGTTTCAAATGGTTTGTCCTGATGTCACTAATCACAAGTCACTCTTACTTGATGGTATAGAAAAAGATGGTACCCTCACAGAACCCTCAGGAAATCAATTTCTACAAGTCCTTCTTCTATGGAATGTGAAGGAGAGTCACCCTGCTTCCTGGGTTCTTATCTCCCTTCCTGTCTTCTTAGCACCTCACCCTAGTTTCTCCCATGTTATTCACAGTACCTTACTGACAGAGGTTGGTTTATGGCTTGGAATGGACCAATCAGAGCCCATCTGTCAACTTTCTGAATTGAATTCCAACCTCTTATGGCCCACTTCTCAGGTGCAATAGTCCCCTCTTATCCACAGTTTTGCTTTCCACAGTTCCAGTTACCCACTGTTAACTTGAGGCTCAGAAACAGATGATCCTCCTTCTGACAGAAAACCAGAAGGTCCATAGTAGTGTAACATTACATCACAGTGCCTACATCATTCACTTCACTTGATCTCATCACGTAAACATGTTATCATCTCACATTATCATGAGAAGAAGGGTGACTATAGTACAATAAGATATTTTGAGGGGCACCTGATACTTCAGTCAGTTGAGTGGCTGACTCTTGATTTCGGCTCAGGTCATGATCCTAGGGTCGTGGGATTGAGCCCTGCATTGGGCTCAAGCCTGCTTGAGATTCTTGCTCTCTCTCCCTCTGTCCTCCCTGGCTCGCACCTTTCTCACTCTAAAAAAAAAAAAAAGATACTTTGGGAGACAGCACATTCACATAACTTTTTATTACAGTACATTGTTATAATTGTTCTATTTTATTATTAGTTATTGTTGTTAATCTTTTACTGTGCCTCATCTATAAATTAAACTTTATCATATGTATGTATATACAAGAAAAAATACAGTATATGTAGGGTTCAGTACTATCTGTGGTTTCAGGCATCCATTGGGAGTCTTGGAATGTATCCCCACAGACAAGTAGGTATTATTGTAATGCCATCTTCAAAAAAGCCACTTTCCTTTCTCAAGCCCATCATATAAGCTCTTCCCCTCGATGGAATGCTTTTCCCTGTCATCTCACTTGACTAGCATTTTGTCTTCCTTAGACCTCAAATGTGACTTCCTCAACTTAAATATTAACTCTTCAGAGAAGTCTTCCCTGGCAGTTCTATTTAAACTAGGATTGGCACTGTGATCTCCATCTCAGCCCCTTTTTTCACAACAAAAAGGAATAACCACTCTTCATCAAGCCTAGCATAAATGTACTCAGGTCTATTTCTTTGGGTCTTCATTTTTATATGAAGGCTCCCATATCACACAAAACTTACATTAAGTGATTTTTGTATGCTTTTCTCCTGTTACTCTGTCTCTTTGCCAGTTTAAATTGCAGATGCAGCCGGGGACCCTAAGAGGGTCAGGGAAAACTTTTTCGTCCCCTACACTTGTATAAAATAAACACGAAAGAAAGGATTCCCCTTTGCTCTCTTTAGCCTGTAACATGAACATACCTGACATTCCTTGGCCCTCTTTGACTCCCCACAGAGGCCATTGTCAAATGTCATCTCACCCAATCAACAGAAATCTTACTGCAAAAATATTGGTGAGTAATTATTTTTTACTGAAGCTTTCAAGGGAAACAGAGAAGTGGTCATAATACACCACTAGCAGCATCTTTAAAAAAAATTTTTTTTAATGTTTATTTTTTAAACAGAGAGACAGAGACAGAGCACCAGCAGGGGAGGGGCAGAGAGAGAGGGAGACACAGAATCCAAAGTAGGTTCCAGGCTCTGAGCTGTTAGCACAGAGCCCAAAACGGGATTTGAACTCACGGAGTGTGAGATCATGACCTGAGCCAAAGTTGCACACTTAACCAAGTGAGCCACTCAGGTGCCCCAGCAGCATCTTGTAAATATTTTCTTGAACATTTTTCTCTCACTGAAGATACTCAGACATTGGCATTACATGTTTCTCTTTTCTCTGTCTCAAATCTATTCAACTTCCCTCCCTGTCTTTGATACTCTCACTTCTCCTCTTCCTCTTTCTCCCCCAAGATCTTCCTCTTTAGGTCTCGTTCCCTTCCTAAAGTGGAACACGTGGTCTTCTTCTGGCTTCTTCAGTTCAGATCCCCACCTCCTTAGCTGGTACTCTGAAGAAAGGCTTTTCTCATGACACACCATTAATAGAAGATGAGAGAGAAAAGGGATACAATCATTTTCTTTTCTTCATATTCCTTCTGTTTGAAATTGCACAAGGGGGGAAATTATTTGAGTGTGCGGTACAGCACAGAATATACCAAAATTTGAAGGCTGCAAGGACAATCCTTTGTACCTAGACAGGGTGTCTGTTGGGGCACTAAAATAATGAAGTGATTTGCCTTGGCTTGTATACTTCATTAGTGCCAGAATGCTAGTTTTGTCACTAACAGCTCAACTTGTTAAGCCTTCTCTGTGTAAGTTCTAAAAGACTGCATCGTGAATGCTCTCTGTGTGACTCTTAACCCACTCATGCTCTCTCACTTAAGGTGTCTTTTATTCTCTTCCATATGCAGCCCCTTTTGATTAAAAAAAAAAAAGTACTGCTTAATCTTGCTTTGAATGAGTAAGTGCTCAAGATGCAATAGGCTTCCGGCAGGTCTTCCTTCCTTTGCCACTGGGGGCTGTTATATGAATGTGGGTCTAAGGACACTGAAGAAATTTTCAGCATTGCACCATACAAGCAAATGTTCAATGTCCAACCAAATGGCTCATTCTATATGGGACAAAAATAGATGGAAATGTGTTATTTGTGATTCAGCTTGGCTTGCGGTTTTGACTTAGCAACTGATTTCATTTTTATATCCTGCTCTGTTCTCTACAGTGACTTAAAAATGTAGTGTAGAAACTTAAAAAAAAAGTATCTGTTATTCTCAGTGGCTCCAAATGGATCTTTAAAAGAGCCTAAAAGCAAAATAGAATGCAATTCACTGTAGATCCATCTGCTTTCAGGTCTTTTGGAGGGGGGCGGGGCGAGCATGTTAAAGAATCGTACTGCTTTCTCACTGGTTATAAAAGCAATATATGTTTGTGGTGACTATAGCATAATGTATAAAGAAGTTGAATCACCATATTGTACACCTGAAATGAATATAGCATTTTATGTTAATTATGCTAGAATTAAAATTGTTTTAAATTATGCAGTTGTCTAATAGTAACTTAAAAAAATGTTTTTTAAACTGAGTATAACTGACATGCAATATTACATTAATTTCAGGTGTACAACATGGTGATTCAACAATTCTATACATTACTCAGTGCTCATCACAATAAGTGTACTCTGAATCCCCTTCGCCTAGAAAATATGAATGAATGAATAAGGAACAAGTCAATACATTCAAAATATATTGTATATCTCAAGTGAAGCACTATATAAAATGTTGGAAACTCTTGAAAGTATACATATATGAAATAAAACTCAATTTATGACTATTTTTGTATACTATCATTAATATACATTATTGTTACCATAAATCCAACTTTAACTCCACAGCTAGGCAATTGTGGCAGACATTAGTGGCCCTCATAAACTGTATATTTTGGTATAGTCTTGTGTCATCTTGTGTCATCTACTGTCACATCAGCTCAGCTTGGCCATGTGGTTTAGATTGACCAACGTGGTACAAACAGAAGACTGGAGCTCTGAACCACTATGTATAGAAGTCCAGCAACTCTGTTGCAGCATCCACGGGGAAAAACAAGGATGCTCAGTTAGCCCCCAGATGTCTCAGCCATCTCAGGTGAGGCTCCACACATGAAGGAAGAAGCCATTTTGAACATTGCAGCCCTATCAGACACCACAGGGAACAAAACAGCCATCTGTGCCCAGCTCTAATTGCAGAATAAGTCAGAACAAAAATTTGTTATTTTGCTTAAGTCTTTATGTTTTTGGGTAATCTTATGCAGCAACAGATAACTGAATCAGCAATATAATTGTTTTATAAGCAAACAGTTGTTTAAATGTGTTTTCATTTATACTAATTCATTTGCTCACCTTTAAAAGCCTGTATCCTAGTTCCTTCTTATAGAATATTTTTTCTTCTTCATGAAATAGATCCATTTGAAGATTTAAAGAAAGCAATATATGTTTGCTGTGGAAATTTTTAAAAGAAATGAAATAAAAATCACCAGTAAAAAAAAATATCATCAATAATGCCAAAACCCGAAGATAATCACTACTAACGTTTTGGGATATTTTCTTTCAGTATTTTTTCTATAAGGATGGCCAGTTTCAAGGGCATGGGACCTGTGCAGGACTCATTCAGAAGTGCCTTACATTTGGTGTAAGGCTTTACTACTGCTATCTTGGAATTATTAATAATTTTTTTAGTGTTTATTTATTTCAAGAAGGGGGAGGGGCAGAGAGAAAGAGGGACAAAGAGAATCCCAAGAGGATGCCATGCTGTCAGTGCAGAACCCCACATGGGGCTCGATTTCAGGAATGTGAGATCAGGTCTTTTCTAAATAATAGTAATTCACTATAGCTGCACTTTCTGTTTCGTGGAGGAAAGTTTTATTAATTATAAGGGAAAGGGAATATATGGAACTAAACAATTATAGTAAACATAAAGAGGAGAAGTACAGAGAAGAACAAAAAAGGGTTAGTACATTAAATCAGGGACTCAGGGGCACCTGGGTGGCTCAGTCGGCTGGGTGTCCAACTTCAGCTCAGGTCATGATCTCACAGTTCGTGGGTTCGAGCCCCACATCAGGCTCTGTGTTGAGAGTCCAGAGCCTGGAGCCTGCTTCAGATTCTGTGTCTTCCTCTCTCACTGTCCCTCCCCTGCTCGTACTCTGTCTCTCTCTCTCTCTCTCTCAAAAATAAATAAACATTAAATCAGGGACTCACAACATCCAACCTTCTGGCTGGGGAAGCCCTGCAGATAACAGCCCAGTTGGAGTCCCGATTGAGGGTCCTGGGCAGAGCATCCTCCCCTCAGGTGAGGCTTCTAACTGTTCCTGACAGAGCAACATTACCCTGTGTGTGATCTGTGGTTAGTCATTAAGTTTGCCTAAGTGCCATCCTGAGAATCTGGGTGTTTTTCTCTGTTTCTCTTATCACATCTCACAATGTTAGGATCCTGGGTGTCTGCATATTTCTCTTCCCTCCCTGATCCATTCCAGAGGGCCAGCCTGGTCTGGTTTAAGGAGGCAAAGTTAATTCCTCTTGGTGTCAGGAACAGAAGAGCCAATTCTGATCCTGAGGCCAGATATGGAGCAGAAGCCAACTAAGCCTTCCACGAGTGTGTACGTACAACTCTGGCAGAAATGCATGACAAGCCACACAAACAGAACAAGGTCCCGAGCCAAAATCAAGAGTCAGACACTCAACTGACTGAGCCACCCAGGCAACAATTTTTGAACAAGAGGTCCTGCATTTTCATTTTGCACTGAGCCCTGCAAATTGTGTAGCCAGTTCTGTTTACAGACATTCTTATATACACATCTATGAATTATATGCATATATGTTTATAATCTATGTCATTAAAGCTCCAAAATTCTTCTTAAATGTTATTTTAAATACTCGCATAATATTTCATCATATGGAAACAATCATGTATTTAATTATGTTTCTATTTTTTTTATATTTATTTATTTTTGAGAGCCAGAGAGACAGAGCATGAGCAGGGGAGGGGCAGAGAGAGATGAAGACACAGAATCTGAGGCAGGCTCCAGGCTCTGAGCTGTCATGGGGCTTGAACTCACAAGCTGTGAGATCATGTCCTGAGCTGAACTCGGACACTTAACCGACTGAGCCACCTAGGTGCCCCTATGTTTCTATTTTGGCACCGAGATTGTATAAAGTTTTATACTGTTATGATGAGGATGTCTTTTTATATTATTTTAAAGATCTATTTCTAATTATTTCCTTAACATAACATCCCAGAAATAAAACTGAAGGGATAAAGTTATTTGAATACTGCTGGAACCTTGTATTTAAATTGCCAAAAAGCTTTCCAGAAAGATTACTATTACCAGCAGAGTATAAGAAACTCCTTCTTCATACCCTTAGCAGCAGAGAATATTCTAATTAAAAAGTATTTGGTAATTGAATACATTAAAATATTGTCCAGTTAATTTGCATTTCTTTGACTACCAATAAAGGAAGCTTTTATTTTTTTAATTTTTTTTTTAATTTTTTTTTCCAACGTTTATTTATTTTTGGGACAGAGAGAGACAGAGCATGAACGGGGGAGGGGCAGAGAGAGAGGGAGACACAGGATCGGAAACAGGCTCCAGGCTCTGAGCCATCAGCCCAGAGCCCGATGCGGGGCTCGAACTCCCGGACCGCGAGATCGTGACCTGGCTGAAGTCGGACGCTTAACCGACTGCGCCACCCAGGCGCCCCTAAAGGAAGCTTTTAATATATATATATATTTACTAGTAGTTTTTATTTCTTCTTGGAATTGCCTAAGGTGCAAACTTCTCAACATGTTTTTAAAAAAATTTTTTTAATGTTTATTTATTTTGGAGAGAGAGCACAAGTGGGGGAGGGGCAGAGAAAGAGGGAGACACAGAATCCAAAGCAGGTTCCAGGCTCCGAGTTGTCAGCACAGAGCCCAATGTGGGGCTCACACTCATGAACCCTGAGATGATGACCTGAGCCAAAGCCAGCCGCTTAACCGATTGAGACACCCAGGCGCCCCCTACACATGGTTTTTAAGGCCCTTTGTGTCCACCAGTCTAGCTTTATCTTATCTATTCCCTTCCTTCTCACCCACCCCATTCTATTCTAATTTCCAGCCATACTGAATTGTATTCAGTTTCTAGAAGTTGTCATGCTTTCTCTTGCTTCTGGACCTTTAAACATTCTACATACATACTATTGTGGATATATGCCTATATCCCTGTTTGGTTAACTTCTACTTGTCCTTCAGCTCTCAGCTTAAATATTACTTTCTTTGAGAGCTTTCCTTGACCATCAAATTAGGTTGGGTGCTCCCAAATCACTCTGCTCTTCTTCTTTTTCTCCTCCTTATTTTTAGTAAAATTTTTATTTTGGGATAATTTTATATTTTCAGAAGAGTTGCAAAGATAGTACAGAATTCCCATATATCCTTTACCCAACTTCCCCTAATATTAGCATGTTCATAACTGTGGCACATTTGTCAAAACTAAAACTGAACATAGATATGCTATTACCTATACTATACTCTTTATTTGGATTTCAGTAATTTTTCCACTAATGTCCTTTTTCTGTTTCAGGATCCAGTCTAGGATAATACACTGCATTTAATCATGTCTCTTTACTCCCCTGTACTTCTTATGTTTTATTCTAGTTGCCTCCCCTCCTAGTATATAAGCTCTGTGACAGCAGGGACTACATACTTTTCACCATTTCATCCCTAGTTCTTACAGTACCCATAATAAGCAGGTGGTGTATGTGATGGCATATAAGGCAAGATTTTTAAAAAGCATCTCTCAAAAAGGAGAGATCACCTTCCATTTAGTTGACAAAAACTCTTATGGTACATTTTCTCAATTATTTTATTTAGAACAAAATAACATTCAAAGGACACATATTAGCCTGAAATGACCTCAGTGAGTGCCTGGAGACTTGTGGAGATCATCTGTTGGAATCAGTAAAAATGGAGGCAAAGACATTGAAAAACATTTAGGTATGTGCATTTTAGGGGTTGTGACCTCACAGTTTTAAGGGCTGGATGTCCTTATAAACAAGGCTTTTAAAAAGAGATCAGGGGAAAGAAAGGAGATGGAGACAGAAGGAGAAAGGCTTATAAAATTCACTTCATAATTTTTTTTAGTGTTTATTTGTGAGAGAGAGAGAGAGAGAGAGACAGCACAAGTGGGGTAGGGGCAGGGAGAAAGGGAGACACAAAATCTGAAGCAGGCTTCAGTGTCTAAGCTGTCAGCACAGGGCTGGACACAGGGTTTGAACTCATGAGCTGTGAGATCATGACCTGAGCTGAAGTCGGCTGCTCAACTGACTGAGCTACTCAGGGGCCCCCATAAAGTTCACTTTAAAAAGCCATTCATTGGGGCGCCTGGGTGGCTCAATCGGTTAAGCATGCGACTGAGGCTCAGGTCATGATCTCAGGGTTCATGAGTTTGGGCCCCACATCAGGCTCTGTGCTGACAGCTCGGAGCCTGGAATTTGCTTTGGATTCTGTGTCTCCCTCTCTCTCTGCCCCTCCCCTGCTCACTCTGCCTCTCTCTCTCTCTCAAAAGTAATAAACACTAAAAAAAAAAAAAAATGTTTTTTTAAGCCATTCAGGGGAGGAAGTGAAGTACATCCCTAGTCAAAGCTATTGTCTCTTGCCTGGAATTGCTACCATAGCTTCCTAAATGGTGTTTCTGAACGCTCTCTTCTCCATCTACAATCTGCTCTCCATCAACATCGAGTGATTTTTTTTTTTCCAAAATTCAAGTCTCCTACTTAAAAAATTACAATGGGGGGCACCTGGCTGGCTTAGCCATTAGAGCATGCAACTCTAGATCTCAGAGTTGTGACTTTGAGCTCCAAGTTGGGAGTAGAGTTTACTTAACAAACGAACAAACAAACACACTTGCAATGATTTTCCAACTGGTCTTAGAAAAAAGACCGAAATCCTTAACAACCAATAAATTCTTGAGTGCTCACTCTTCTGCTTACTCTTCCCCCCCACCCCAGCCTACACATCTCAGCCTAAGCCTCACTTCCCATGTCTATCCTCCAGGTACATACTTTCAGCACTCAGCTGAGTTTTTCTTAATGGCCTGTGTTAAAGTTATAATTGTAATTACAAACTCCATGAGGCCCAGCTCAATTTTTGCTCACTTTTGTATCTCCAACAGCTAGCAAAGTCCCTGGCTTAAGTAATTTCTAAGCACCTGTAATTAGTTGAAAAAAAATGAAGGAGTCCTTTCAGCAAGGGTGAATTATCTACCTAGTGGTCTAATGGGGTAACCTTTAGTATTTGTACTTTTCGGTTTCTGGGCACCCAAACATTACTTTGAGTCCTGACATCATGAGACTTGACCATCTAACCTGGTTAAGACCATTGAGCTCTACAGCTCTGAGATCAAACACATGTCCAACTTAATTGAAGTTTTACTTGGAGATCCTCATTTTTATTTTTTTTAACATTTAAAAAAGCTTGTTATTTATTTATTTATTTATTTTTGAGGAGGGGAGGGGCAGAGAGAGAAGGAGAGAGAGAGAGAGAGAGAGAGAGAGAGAGAGAGAGAGAGAAACCCAAGCAGGCTCCACACTGTCAGTGCAAAGCCTGATGTGGGTTTGAACTCACCAACCATAAGATCATGACCTGAGCTGAAATCAAGAGTTGCATGCTTAACCGACTGAGCCACGCAGGTGCCCTGGAGATCCTCATTTTTATCAAACCACTCATCAATAATTGACATCTGCTGTCTGATTCTCTGAAGTCTTCCATCTCCACTTAATTTAATTTCAACATAATATTTACCACATGAGAATTCTTCCCCAAGCTCTCTTGGCCGAGTCCTTTTGTAGTTTTTCCAAGTTCCTCCCGTGGTTAAGGACAGTTCAGGTACTCTACTTGGAGACGAGGGCTTACTTTCCAGTATTTGTATCTGGCACAAAGAAGTAATATAAAACTGTGCAGCATGCACTGAAATATTCTCGGAGAATAAAGTGTTGCTTCTCTGTATCTTATTCAGTTTTGTAGCTCATGTACTTCTTACAGGAGTGAAGAATAATTGGGAGTTATGGGTAACTGTATCTCAGTTCTATAGATGGAACTGTCAGCTCTATGTTGTGTGTACTTCATGTAATATGTTTGTGAAGCAAAACTGAGTTAACAGCAATTGTATCTCCCATGCATGGATACAATGCTCTGTGCAACGGGTCCTGTCTATAATTTGTGTGGAGAAATTTATTTTAAGAAGTTGTGTCTTGTGGTTGCTAGAGGGGAGAGTGGTGGATGTAATAGGTGAAGGGGATTACAAGGTACAAACTTCCATGTATGAAATAAATAAGTCATAGGGATGAAAATTACAGCATATGGAATATAATCAATAATATTGCAGTAGCTGTGTATGGTGATAGATGTAACTACACTTACCATGGTAGAGCATTGTGTAATATATAGAATTTGTCAAATCACTATGTTATACACCAGAAACTAACATAATATCAACTACACTTCAATTATAAGATTAGGGGCACCTGGGTGGCTCAGTTGGTTAAACATCCAACTTTGGCTCAGGTCATGATCTTGTGGTTCGTGAGTTTTAGCCCCATGTGGGGCTCTGTGCTGACAGCTCAGAGCCTGGAGCCTGCTTCAGGTTCTGTGTCTCCCTATCTCTCTGCCCCTCCCCTGCTTGCATTCTGTCTCTCTCTCAAAAATAAATAAACATTAAAAAAATTAAATTAGAAGTGCCTGAGTGGCTCGGTCGGTTAAGTATCGACTCTTGATTTTGGCTCAGGTCATGATCTCACAGTTTGTGGGATCAAGCCCTGCACTGAGCATGAAGTCTGCTTGGGATTCTCTGTCTCCCTCTTTCTCTGCCCCTTCCCCCACTTGTTCTCTATCTCTCTCAAAAAAGTAAATAAACTTAAAAAAGTTAAAATGATGCATCAAAAAGTTAAAGAAAAAAAGATCTGTGTCTTGCACAGAGAAGCCATGATGCTCTACAACCCCTAGGCTATTTCCTTACTCTCTGTCTATAGGCCTAACCCAGAGTTCCAAACCCAGAGAACTCTTTGTTCCCTAACTGCTTCATTCACTTCTTCTTTCTCTTTTTCCCTGAAGGTTCATAGTTGTCTATGCAAAAGATCACTGAATTAAAAAGAAAACCTCCTTTCTTTATTTTTCCATAACATTTATCATCATCCAACGTAATACTTTATTTGTTCCTATGATTTGTTGTCTGTTTCATTCCCCTCACTAAAATGTATGCTGCATGATGCAGTCATTTTTGACTGTTTTATTCACTATTGATTGTCCCAGTGCTTAGAACAGTGCTTAACGCATAGTAGGTGCTTAATAAATATCTGCTGATAGAATTAATGATTCCCAATCTAAAAAAACAAGGGACATTCAAGATTAACTATATCATGCATAGGGCTTAAAGCAATTCTTCATTTCAAATTGCTGAACAAAATTCTCAAAGTTAAAAAAAACAACAACAACAACCCACTACTTTGGACGAGGATGTAGACATGTGGAACAAATGAGGTGCAGAATTAGGGAATTTAGACTGGAAATAACACCAAGGAGTGAGCACTTGGAGACAGGCTAGATATAGCTACGTATCACACATGTGGCTGGAGCCTTGGCTGCTAGAAATAATTGCCCTGAATAATTTCTGGGAGTTTATGCCATCACTGGCTCTGCTTGGTTCCACTTGCCCCCAGGTCTTGGCTACTTGGCTTACTTCCTTGCCAAACACACATTAAGAGATGATAGCAGAGTCAAGGGCTTTATAGCCATGGGAATGGGGTGGGGCAAATTGCTGGCAGTGAGGAGTAGGGGACTCCACAGCAGTTTCAAGAACCTGGTCCACCTGACTGGACCCATGCAGTCTCTGGCTTTCCCAGGGGCTTTTTGTAGAAACCAGTTAGCACAACTCAGAAACGCACGGGAGAGGAATTTTTGCCCTTATTCCCTACCTTCCAACAGATTGTTCTAAGATCCATACAGAGATATCTCATATGACTGAGCAACCAGTTGTGTCTCTCCAGGAAGCTGTGGCCCTTTCCTCCTTATTCTTCCTTCTCTGAAATTACACTCATCTCCCCTCTCCACACACCTCCAATACGCAATAAAAATTAGCTCTCTAAACTTTGTCTTAGGTTTTGTTTTCTAGAAAACCCAGGCTAACACATAGAGAAGAAGAAGAGTTCTCACAATTCAGTTTCAGAAAAATTGCATAAAACATAGACATACTTTTGAGTTCAAACTCTTCTCTTGTGTGCCTTACTGCAAAAAAAGTATGTTTCTACTTCAAATAAGTTAAAATATTATTATCTAGCAAAAGTCAAGTAACCATAAAGTGAAAAATTGGTAGAATTTCAAGTGAAGACTAAAAGACATGAAGAGGAGATAATTGCAGTCAGAAAGACCTGTCTAAAGTTCATTCCTTCATTCATTCAACAAAGAATGTGAAGCACTAACCTAGGTGCTGGAGACACAACAGTGAACAAGACAAACGGACTCTCCCCGAGGAGCTTAAATACTACTGGAGGAGACAAATGATAAACAAATAAGAAATATTTAACAGGCCTGCCTGGGTGGCTCAGTTAAGAGTCTATATCTTTATTTTTGCTCGGGTCATGATCCCAGGGTTGTGGGATGGAGCCCTGCGTTGGGCTCTGTGGAGCCTGCTTAAGATTCTCTCTCTCTCTCTCTCTCTCTCTCTCTCTAGCTCTCAAAAAAAGAAAGAAAGAAAGAAAGAAAGAAAGAAAGATTTAACATAATGCCAGATGGCAATAAATGATGAAGAAAAACAAAGGAGGGGATAGATAGAGATTGATAAAATGCTTTTTTAGGTAACACGGTCAGTAAAGGCCTCTCTGTGTCCCTGTGAAGGAAACCTAAGCAGAGACGTGAAGTCAGAGAGGCATTCAAGTAAAAGTCTAAGGACTAGCACCCTACAATGCACACACATAAGTTGTTTGTCAGATTAGCTTTGAACTGAGAATAAATAAATAGAGCAAGGGAAGGAGAAAAATTTTTGCATTTCTTTTTCATCTCAAAACCATCTAAGCCTGAACCTCTCCTAAATTCCCCTTGGTGGCTGGTTGCATTTTTAAAATTAATCAACTTAGGGGCACCTGGGTGATGACGTCCGCTCAGGTTATTTTCTTACTATTTGTGGGTTCAAGCCCTGTGTCAGGCTCTGTGCTGACAGCTCAGATTCTGTGTCTTCCTCTCCCTCTGGCCCTCTCCAGCTCTCTCTCTCTCTCTCTCAAAAAATACACATTAAAACATTTTAAAATTAATCAACTTAGCAGAAACTGAAGGTATTTCTTCCTTCTTCAGTGCAAGGTTATTTCTATCTTATATTAGCTCCGCACCTTGCCTGATATTATTGCCATTTATTCATGCATCTCATATCCATGTGATATGGTATGTACTTTGAAAGCAAAGTCTATATATGTTCAGCATTACATTCCCTGAAATATCTGGCACAGTGTCTGTCAGAGTAAGCAAAGTATTATTTGATGAATTAACATTTTTATTTTTATAGTTAATTTTTTTAATGCTTATTGATTTGTGAGAGAGAGCGAGAGAGCAAGAGCAAGGGAGAGAGAGAGAGAGAGAGAGAGCGAGTGAGCATGAGTGGGGAAGGAGCAGACAGAAAGAGGGAGAAAAAGAAGTCTAAGTAGGCTCCACATTGTCAGTGTGGACCCCGATGCAGGGCTTGAACTCGTGACTGTGAGATCATGACCTGAGCTGAAGTTGGACACTCAGCTGACTGAACCACCCAGGCATCCCATACTATAGTTAATTTTTGAACAAAATCATCTAACTCCTCAGAATTCCTAAATTACAAATAAGTGTTTAGCTTAGCTTCTTTGAAACTATATTTATGCATGCACTGATTTTTTTAAAAACTAAAATATCTGGTTTTGGATAAGTTTACCTAAACTTTCTGAGCCTTAGTATAGTATAAAAATATACTATACTTAGTATAGTATAGAAATAACAATTCTTATTTGGCAGTACTTGTTTGTGCAATAATTTAAAAAATGACTAAAATTAAAATGGCATAGTATAGGACCAGACATATAGTAGTATTTAGTAAATTATTGGTCATTCAATCAAGAAATTAGGAATTTTCAAGGTTGATCTAAAACCAGGTTATTTGATCATGTAAAGAATGTGCTAGTTATTTGTTAACAGCATGTGTCATTAGTTATTTCTTAAAAAAATTTTTTTTAGTTTATTTATTTATTTGGAGAGAGAGAGTGAACACATGTGCAAATATAACAAGGGGAGGGGCAGAGAGAGAGGGAGACAATGAATCCTAAGCAGGCTCCATGCTTTCAGCGTGGAGCCTGACCCAGGGCTTGAACTCGCGAACTGTGAGATCATGACCTAAGCCAAACTCCAGAGTTGAATGCTTAACTGAGCCACCCAGGCACCCCATTAGTTATTTCCTATCAAGAAACTATGATATTATCACAAGATTCTTTTTTAAATCAGCATTACCAAGATAATTTACATGCAACAAAATTAATCGACTATCATTGTGCAATCTTTGACGAATGCATATGGTTGTGTAATCACCACCACAATCAGTGTGTAGAATATTAACATCACTGTAAAAATTCCCTTACACTCCCTTTGCAGATAATTCCATCCTTCCACCCCAGACCTAGCGAACACTGATTTGTTTTCTGCACAAGATATTTTTTATTTATTAAGCAAGTATTTATGAAAGTCTTCTATTTGGAAGTCCTTACATTAGATACTTCATAGAATGCAAAGATAAGACAGTTTGTGTCCTTAAATAGCTTAAAATCTAGCCTAGTTGTATATAATTTTGAGATTATTTGTCTACAAATAATATGGGACTAAATTTCAAAGTGAATTATGCCTACTAATAAGGAATAAAAAGAAAAAGCATTGAAAACTATTCCCTAACTTTTAGAACACCAAACAAAATGATGTAACATCATGAATGCTACTAATTACGATTTCTTTAAAATGGCACAAATTTATGATTGCATGATGTTCCAGATAAATATCAAAAAGTGAACTACTTAAAAAATTTTTTTTTTACATTTATTTATTTTTGAGAGACAGAGCATAAGTGGGGTAGGGGCAGAGAGAGAATGAGACACAGAATCCAAAGCAGGCTCCAGGGTCTGAGCCGTCAGCACAGAGCCCTATGCGGGGCTCAAACTCAGAAACTGTGAGATCACGACCTGAGTTGAAGTCGGACGCTTAACTGACTGAGCCACCCAGGCGCCCCTAAAAAAAAAGTGAACTACTTTTAAAATTAAGTAACGTACATACAAGAAAAAAAAGTACAGAAATCTTAAGTGCACAGTTTGATCTTTCCAGGTTATTTAATGTCAACTTAGACCAGCTTTGTTGCCAATATAGTAAAAAAACAACATCCTAAAGCCTTTTGGTTTAGATAGAATAATTATATCATTGGAGGAAAGAAAGAGATAAGAGAATGATGTTCTGAAAAGGCTCACATAGAATTGCGGGATAAGTAGTGAGAGAAAGAATGGCACTTTAAAATTCATGAGGAAATGCCATTTAAGTTTCATGAATAACAAAGAGATTATTATGCGGGATCAGGTTTTTCTTTCATCATTACAGAAAGACACAAAATCATTATCGTGATCTGCGATGTGTTTTCCTCTGTTATTAGATGCTGGGACAAGCCTATTAAATGTTTTGTGTTACCCAGGGGAATGGTCACAGTGGTGAATAATGGCGGTCTCAGTGCACATGGCTTTCTATGGTTCTGATCATAGTAACTGCATTTAGAGGAAAGGAACAAATTAAAAAGGGCAGAATGGCTGGGTGGGCATTTTCTTGTGGTTACAAAGAACTGAACCTATTCTTAACCTTACCGCCTCTTGCTTCATGCTTTACTCCTGCCAATTCCAGAATAGACAAAGCTGGTATTTGTATTTGGAGCCTCCTTGGTCAATACAATGGGGACTGCAGTTCATTTCAGAAGGAGTAATACATGCGAATTGAGAAAGGGTAACAACATCAGGAGAAAAAACAACCTGGAAAAATACCCCTATAAACATTCATATAGTGGGGTCAAAAATTGTATCCACATTATGATTCCAATATGCAAAGAATATATTCCTCTTTATTTTCTTTGATGAACATAATTTTCCTTGTAAGCTTCCGCAGTGGGAGGAAAAAAACCCTAAACTTTAAGCTTGTCAATTCAAGGCAACAACCTTTTTCAGTTTCAGCAGTCACTGTTGAATAATACATTTTCTTCTGGGTAGGTGCAAAAATCTTCCACATTGATTCCTCCTTACCCTTGTTTCTCTTCAAAATAGTGTCTGGCTGTATTGAAGGATTTGTGATCTCATAGTGTCAAGGAGAGAAGAGGCCTGTGGGGTCTCAGGATGCAAATTTGGCCTTGTGGCAGAATGGCATCTCTGTGGACTGGTAGCCATTGAGGGCCCCTTTGGGATGTGACAGGTCTTACTTGCCCTTCAGGTAGTGTGCTGGTATAATCGCTGGGTCTATGATTTAGGCCAACCTCTCTAAATACTGCAGCCTCTTAGTTTCTATGAGACTCTTCTCTATTTCTGTCCTTTCTTACCAGGATGCCCTGTAGGCCACACAGGAGCCAGGACCACTGCTTAAGGCCAATCCATCCACACGCTTCTCTTTGTCACTGCTGAACAATCACTGTATTGGATGTTGTACCAAGTCAAATGGAAGCAGAGCAAGCCACTTTCCAACTTCAGCTTTCTCCTCATGCTAACTTACCTCCCTTCTCTAGAAAGTTGCCCTGGGGAAGGATCCTTAAGTCACAGGGACCTCTTTCCCCTTCCAAGGTCGCCCTTCACCCTCTACTTCTTCTTTCCTTCTGAATAGGCTTTCTCCATATCCTCTACTTCACTAGGAGGTGGGCACTGTATGGCTCCATCTTGATGGCAGACAGGGCATCCTGTCTTCCCCTGCAAGACAACTGGGAACAGGGGTTTAAAAAATAGTGTTCTAGCTTCTTTTTGAGGGAGCAATAAATGCTCTTTTTGCCATGGTGCTCAAAAATTATGACCATCAAGTTAACTGACTTGAAGTTATTATTATTTTTTTAAATAACTTTTTAAAGTTTATTTATTTTGAGAACATCAGAAAGCACAAGCAGGGGAGAGGCAAAGAGAGAGGGAGAGAGAGAGAGAGAGAGAGAGAGAGAGAGAATTGCAAGCAGGCTCCATGCAGTCAGTGCACAGAGACTGATGTGGGACTCAAACTCACAAACCATGAGATCATGACCTTAGGTGAAGTCAGACACTTAACCTACTGAGCCACCCAGGCACCCCGCTAACTAACTTGAATTTAAATAAAATCTTGGAAGAAAAAAAATAAAGTAAAAATGGAAAAAAATTATGACCATCAGGGAGAGAAAAAAATAAATTTGTGATTTCATATTTTAGGCTGCTCCTTATTTAAGGCCTTATATGAAGACAAAATTTCAAAATGAGTTTCAAAAAAAATTCATGTCTGAAGCTTGAGATGGGTTACAGTGAGGAAAATTACATTCCAATTATAACTTGGAGGACTTCGATCCCATTTCTTTTTTATTTGGCCTTGTCCTTTCTTCTCTGTCTTCTCCAGCATTGAGAATTCTCCCAATGACAAAAGACACACATTACCTTGAACATACAGAGAGTCAGAAAAAACAAAACATGGAAGCAACAAAGCTCCCATAAGAGGTATGTACCTTTTATATGGCTTGATTTCTTTCCTTCCTTTAAAAAATACCAGGCGTTGGTAAAGAGAGTGTTTTGGATGCATCATATGGACAGGAATACAGTCTTGGATCTCAAGGGTCTTCTATTTTCAACTTTTCTGCAAGCCGCTAGAGGGTCATAGAGATAACTAGGAAGACCTGTGGTATAATACAGTGGCTTTCCACTGTTTTGGGATTCTCTAATGTAGAGTCAATATTTCAGATACACGGAAAAGTATAGAAAATAACATGATGCTAACTGTCTATGTATCTGACAACAAATCTTAACAGGTTGCCATATTTGTTTCATACTCTTTCAAAAGAAATACAAATTACAAATGTATTTGAAACAACCTTCCCTCATTCCCTTCCTACTTACTATAGGTACCCAGAAGTTAGTATGTATCCCATGTTTCTATAATTTTACTATGTAGGTATGGTCCATGCTATTATTTTTTTGTGTTTAAATTTTTATTTAAACGATATCATGCTATAAGTACACTTTTCCAACTTTACTAATATAGTAGAATTTATTTCTACTATTTTATTTTGTGTTTTCCATTTACCATGGTTTTTCTTTTTTCTTTTTAATGTTTTAATGTTTGTTTAATGTTTTTCTTTTTTCTTTTTAATGTTTTAATGTTTTTATTTATTTCTGAGAGAGAGAGACAGAGCAAGTTGGGGAGGGTAGAGAGAGAGAGAGGCAGACAAAGAATCCAAAGCAAGCTCCAGGCTCTGAGCTGTCAGCAAAACCCCTGATGTGGGGTTTGAACTCACATGCCGTAAGATCATGACCTGAGTCAAAGTCAACGCTTAACCGACTGAGCCACCAGGTGCCCCACCATAGTTTTTCTTTACTTAGTTTTCTATACTTTCCTGACTTCTACTGAGTTATTGAATTGTTTTTCTATCATCTTTACTGCCTTGGATGTTATATTAATATATATTAATATTTTTAAAATATTAACCTTTATTTATTATGGGATTAAAAAGAGTTTCTCTGGTAAACAGTTGCAGCTTCAAGTTTATTTACATAAAGCTTTATGTGATATAGAAAAAGTATCAGAAAACAAAACTTGCTATTTTCTTTTTTCTTTTTCTTTCTTTTTTTTAATGCTTATAACATTATTTTTGAGAGAGAGAGAGAGAGAGAGAGAGAGGGGGGGGGAGGGGCGGAGAGAGAGGGAGACACAGAATCTGAAGCAGGCTCCAGGCTTCGAGTTGTCAGCATGGAGCCTGACGTGCGACTTGACCTCATGAACCGTGAGATCATGACCTAAGCCAATGAACCATGAAATCATGACCTGAGCCAAAGTCAGATGCTCAACAGACTGAGCCACCCAGGTGCCCCAAAACTTGCTATTTTCGTATAGGCTTATACAATTTTAAAATTGGTCTTTTCAGGGAGCCTGGTTGACTCAGTTGGTTAAGCATCCAACTCTTGATTTCTGCTCAGGCCATGATCTCACCGTTAGTAAGTTCGAGCCCCACGTGGGACTGTGTGCTGACAGCACAGAGCCTGCTTGGGATTCTCTCTCTCTCTCTGCCCCTTCCCTGCTCATGCACACGCATGCCCTCTCTCCCACCTTCAGAATAAATAAATTAGCTTAAAAAATAAATAAAATAAAGTTGGTCTTTTCTTCATTGTAATTAGCCATTAAACATTTAAACATTATGGGACACCTGGGTGGCTCAGTTTGTTAAGTGTCTGACTTCGGCTCAGGTCATGATCTCACAGCTCACAGCTCATGAGTTTGAGACCCACATCAGGCTTTGTGCTGACAGCTCAGGGCCTGGAGCCTGTTTCAGATTCTGTGTCTTTCTCTCTCTGACCCTCCCATGTTCACACTCTGTCTCTGTTTCTCTTTCAAAAATAAGTAGACATTAAAAATATATATATAACATTGGGGTGCCTGGCTGGCTCAGTTGGTTGACCTTCCAACTTCGGCTCAGGTCGTGATCTCACGGTTCATCAGTTCGAGCCCCGTGTCAGGCCCTGTGCTTACAGCCCAGTGCCTGGAGCCTGCTTCAGATTCTGTGTCTCCCTCTCTCTCTGCCCTCCTGGGCTCACACTCTGTCTCTCTCTCAAAATAATTAAAGATTAAAAAAAAAAACACACATATAACATAAATAAATAAATAAATAAATAAACGTAATTAGACTTTAAACTTTTTTTTTTTTCTTTCTGAATTTTCCTTTGTTGAGAAGTTCATGGTTGTCAAGTATATTTTCTTCATAGTGGTAAAATTAAGAATTTGCTTCTCTTTTAGATTTATGAAAATATACACTTTTTTTTATGCAGTGTTTACTCTTAAATTTATAGCATGCACACTCAACTAGGTCGAAGATATTGTCAGCCTTTTTTGAACAACACACAATATTAGAAGATTCACCCTCCCATTATTTATGTTACTTAATATTTTGGTTTCACCTTTTAAAAAATCCTCTTATATTTGAAGTATTTATCATTACTGCTTTTTAATACTCAACATTAAATTAGATTTACCATATTTTTACTATTTTTTCTGTTCACAGTTAGTGCTTGTTGAAAATCCTGTTTCCTGTATCCAATTTCTTTCAACTTAAAGAAAATACTTGAGTATATTTTAAGTAACAATTGATTATTGGTAAGCGATTTTAGCATTTGTCCTAAAAAATCTTGATTTCAGTCTCACTTTCTTCTTTAAGTTTATTTATTTATTTTTGTGTGAGAGAGAGCGTGAGCAGGGGAAGGGCAGAGAGAGGGAGAGAGAGAATACCAAGCAGACTCTGCACCATTAGTGTAGAGTCCAGTGTGGGGCTCAAACCCATGAACCATGGGATTGTGACCTGAGCTGAAACCAAGAGTCAGACACTTAACCGACTGAGCCACCCAGGCACCCCATGATTTCAGTCACACTCTTGCATGACAGTTTGAGTATAGACTTCTTGATTGTTTTCCATTAACAGTGTGGTCATGCCTATTATTCTATTGTCTTTTCTCCTCAATTTTTGTTGATGAGAAATCTGCTGATAATGTATTATTGTTCCTTTGCAGGAATTTTTTTTTATCTTGTTGCTTTTAAGATTTTCTTTCTATTGTTGCTGTGTTTCATTTTGTTTTGGTGTACATGATTTTCATTTTTCCTTTAATAGGGCTCAGAGATTCTCTGCTCAAATATTACTTTTTTCCTACTCTGTCTATTCTATCACTCTGGAACATTTGAACATATAGGTGGCCTTTTCATTACCTTCTTCATATCTGTTAATTTCCTTTTCGTATTTTCCATCTCTTAATGGTTAAGTGCTACATTCTAGGTGATTTCCTTAGCTTTGTCTTCTACTTGATTACTTTCTCTTGATTTATTTAAATGCCATTGAGTTTTTATTTTTATTTTTTTAAGTTTATTTATTTATTTTGAGACAGAGAGCACGCACACACACATGCATGAGTGAGCTGGGGTCAGGGCAGAGAGAGAGGGAGAAAGAGGATCCCAAGCAGACTCCATGTTGTCAGCAAGAGCCCAATGTAGGCTCCATCTCAGGAATGAGATCTTGATCACGAGATCATGACCTGAGCTGAAATCAAGATTTGGATGCTCAACTGACTGAGACACCAGGTCCCCCTCCACTGAATTTTTAATTTCAATGAATTTTTATTTTTGACTGTTTTATTATTTTTCGAATCTGCCTGTTTATTATTTATTTATTTAAATGTTTATTTATTTTTAAGAGAGAGAGAGAGAGGCAGAGTGTGAGCAGGGGAGGGGCAGAGAGAGAGAGAGGGAGACACAGAATCCGAAGCAAGCTCCAGGCTCTGAGCTGTCAGCACAGAGCCTGACACGGGGCTCGAACTCACAGACTACAAGATCATGACCTGAGCCGAAGTCAGACGCTTAACCAACTGAGCCACCCAGGGACACCTGCGTGTTTATTTTTATAATGTTCTCTTGTTTAATTATGGTTTCTATTCTTTTGTCTTTTTAATACTTTAAAACACTTATTTTGTAGTCTCTTCAAGACTTTCCTATTATTTCTAGTTCTTGGGGTATAGTTTTCCTATTTGCTTGTTTTCCTGATCTCTCTCATGATGGTTTATTTCTTCATCTGACGTGTAATTTTTTTGTCGTTGTGACCTCATCTTTAGTTGGATATGTTTACTCTATGGAAATTATATTGCACTCTGAAAGCATCCTCACAGGAGACTGTCCCCACATAACAGTTTTTAATTTTTCTATAGATTTGCATTTCCTACCGGTTTCTGGTATCTAGGGATTTTATTCCCTTAGGTTTTACAAGCATATGTTATGTTTTTGTTGCATAAGGCAAGAATAGACCACTCAGATTTAATTAATCAGCTTGTTGAAAGTCCCATGTAATGAAAAAGATAAATTTTCTGTCTAACTTGCAATTGGATTAGGAGACACAGCTAATTTAATGTAAAAATTATGCCTAAGTGTAAAGTCTTGGAATTATCAACTGAATGTCAGCATTTCAGTAATCCTTAGATTACTAAATTAGATTTGTTTCCTTTGCCTAGATTATGTTTCCTTGGTGTGTGTCTATTTACCTTGTCATGATATTTGTAAACACAGTGGCATTGGATAAAGGCTGGTGGTATTTTTTAACAACTGGGTTTAATTTTGCTTAGTCAAATTTTGTGTATTAGATGGAAAAGCACTGAAAATGCAATTATAGATAAAAGCCTAATTTATAGCAAATATCCATATTTAATAAGTAGAAATAAAGTTACGTGACATACACAGTTGGCCTGGAGATTTGGAAAACTACCATGGGCTTTTCTCTACTTCTGTCTAGTTGTATGACTGTGGGAAACTCATTGAAGATCTTTAAGTCTCAATTTTCTCATCTCTAAAAAAGGGGGTTGGCAGTTTTAAATTCCACAATTCTAGAGAGTGTAGAGATACACAGTGTCATTTGAAAATACATTGAAATCCTAACACTGCCAAATTAAATAAAATGAGAGGTAGAAGAACCAAGACACAAATTGCTCTTTTAAAAATAGGATGTAATATTTGGAAAATAAAGCTAAAAAAACCTAAAAACAAAAGTTGAGAAAACTCTCAAACAAGATTATCACAGATTTTAACTGTATAATTTAAAAATGCAAGTCCCTTTGCTAAATTTTTTCTACTATGAAGTGATGGTGCTTGAACAATTGCACAACTGTGTGAAAAAATAGAACCTTGACCCATACCCAAAAGTCAACTCAAAATGGCTTAAACCCTAAATGTCAAACTCAAAACTATCAAAACTCTAGAAGGAAACACATGAGAAAATCTTTGTGACCTTTGATTAGGCAAAGATTTCTTAGATACCACCAAAAGCACGATCAAAAGAGAAAATATTGATAGACTGGACTTAATCAAAATCAAGAACTTCTCTTTGGATGACATAATTAAGAAATTAAAAGACAAGCCATAGATTAGGCCAAAATATTTGCAAAGTATATATCTGATACAGGACTTGAATCCAGAATCTATAGGTAACTCTCAAAACTTAATAATGAGAAAATAAGCAACCCTTCCCTCTCTCACACAAGTTGAGAAAAGATTTGAATCCAAGATATATGGACTATAAATATGTAAAAAGATGTTCAACATCATTGCCATAGGGATATGTAGATTAAAACCATAAAGGACATACCACTACTCGTTATTTGAATGGGTAAAACAAAACAAAACAAAAATACTGTTAATACCAAGTCCTAGCAAGGATGAAGGCAACTCTCTAGATGGCTGGTAGAAGTGCAAAATGCTCCAGTCTCCTTGGAAAAACAGTCTTGCAGTCCTTATAAACATACATTTATCATTTGACCAGAAATTCCACTTCTGGGTATATACCCAAGAGAAATGAAAATGGTCATTAAAAAAAAAAAAAACAAAACAAAACCTGCATGTCAATGTTCATAGTGACTTTATGCATGATCACCAAAAAGTGGAAACCATATAAATATCCCTCAACTAATGAACTAATAAACAAATTGTGGTATATTTATACAATGGAATATGACTCAATAACCCAAAGAATTGAGTTACTGATATGCATTATAACTATATTCAACTCTAGATGAAACTCAAGGTAATTATGCTGAATGAAAGACCTATATGATTCCATTCATATGACATTTTGGAAGAGGCAAAATACAGAGAGAGAAAACAAATCAGTGGTTGCTAGGGCCTAGAGGTGAAGAAAGGAGTTGATCACAAAAGAGCTCAAGGGAATTTGTTAAAATAATGAAGTGTTTTATAACTTTATTATAGCGGTGGTTACAAACCATATGCACTTGTCAAAATTCATAAAACTCACAACTATACGCTAAAAAAAAAAAAAGATGAGTTTTGCCATTTGGAAATTATCCTTCAACAAACATGACTACTCTCAAAAGACTTATAAACAATGCTTATCACAGATTTTAATGGTAATACTTAAAAGTATAAGCTCCTTTGAGGGGTACCCCACTGGTTCAGTTGGAGGAGTGTGTGACTTGATCTCAGGGTCATGAGTTTGAACTTTGGGTGAGAGATTACTTAAAATAAATAAATTAACTTAAAATAACAAATATAGTCTCCTTTTTTTCCAATGAAAAAATTGTATCATAACAGGGAATCAATAAGGAACATAAAATTAAAATATCAAAATTAAAAATATCTGCAATATAAAATGTATATGCTTTAAAATAAGTATACTAGGGGTGGCTGGCTACCTCAGTCAGAGGAGCATACAACTCTTGATCTCGGGGTTATGAGTTCGAGCCCCATGCTGGGTGTAGAGAGTACTTAAAAATAAAATCTAAAAAAAAAAATAGTAAATATATACAGTATTTAAAAGATTGTTTGTAATTTTTTATCTTTTTCAAAATTTTTTGATTTTATGAAATGAAAAAAACTGTTTTTCAAAGAAATACTACGGTTTCATTTTTCTTTCAAATAATATTGATGATGAAATTTCTCGAATAAACCCAGCTTGCCACCTTCAGGCAAGTGAAAGATTTACAGAGACCATGACCAGAGATAGAACATTAAATTTTGTAGATTTCTCAATAATCCATAATCAATTATATTTTGATCACTCTATTATTACTGCCTTTGTGAAATTTTCTCTACCAGGACATCTCCCTGACATTTCCTGGAATATTCCCAACTTTCAAAGCTCAGTTCAAATGCCACTAACTCCAAGAAGCCTTCCCTGATCACTCTAGCTAGTTTTTCCTCTAAATATTTTATCTTCTTAAATACATGTAATGTCATTGAAGGTAGTGACCATGTCTTACACATATTTTTATGCCTTTGTATGGCTATTAAAAAGGGTACATATAAGGTTCTCTGCTCCTCCCTGTTCAACAGACAGCCGCATCTTCTGGTGCAGTGCCAGGTGAATCCCAAGACACCATGGTGAAGGTCGGTGTCAATGAATTTGGCCATATTGGGCACCTGGTCACCAGGGCTGCTTTTAACTCTGGCAAAGTGGACATTGTCGCCATCGATGACCCCTTCATTGACCTCAACTACATGGTCTACATGTTCCAGTATGATTCCACCCATGGCAGATTCCATGGCACAGTCAAGGCTGAGAACAGGAAACTTGTCATCAATGGAAAGCCCATCACCATCTTCCAGAAGTGAGATCTCGCCAACATCAAATGGGGTGATGCTGGTGCTGAGTATGTTGTGTGGAGTACATTGGGGTATTCAACACCATGGAGAAGGCTCACTTGAAGGGTGGGGCCAAGAGGGTCATCCTCTCTGTCCCTTCTGCTGATGCCCCCATGTTAGTGATGTGCATGAACAATGAGAAGTATGACAACTCCCTCAAGGTTGTCAGCAATGCCTCCTGCACCACCAACTGCCTGGACCCTCTGGCCAAGGTCATCCATGACAACTTCAGCATCATGGAGGGACTCATGACCACAGTCCATGCCATCATTGCCACTCAGAAGATCGTGGATGGCCCCTCTGGGAAGCCGTGGCATGATGGTTTACAGGCTGCCCAGAACATCATCCCTGCTTCTACTGGCACTGCCAAGGCCATGGGCAAGGTCATCCCTGAGCTGAATGGGAAGCTTACTGGCATGGCCTTCTGTGTCCCCACCCCCAATGTGTCTGCCGTGGATCTGACTTGCCACCTGGAGAAAGCTGCCAAATACGGTGACATCAAGAAGGTGGTGAAGCGGGCACCAGAGGGCCCCCCTCAAGGACATCCTGGGCTACACCGAGGACCAAGTCATCTCCTGCGACTTTAACAGTGACACCCACTCTTCCACCTTCTACGCTGGGGCTGGTATTGCTCTCAATGATCACTTTGTCAAGCTCATTTCCTAGAATGACAATGAATTTGGCTACAGCAACCAGTTGGTGGACCTTACGGTCCACATGGCCTCCAAGAGTAAGAGCCCCCTGGACCACCAGCCCCAGCAAGAGGAAGAAGAGAGAGGCTCTCAGCTGCTGGAGAGTCCTTGCCCCAACTTATCCCCCAACACACCTGAGAATCTCCTGACCTCCAGTTTCCATCCCAGACCCCCTGAAGAAGGGGAGGGGCTTGGGGAGCCCTACCTTATCATGTACCATCAATAAAGTATACTGTATCCTGCCAAGCAAAACAAAACAAAAGTGTACAAATGAGAGTTGTGTATTCTAATATTTATTGAATGAATACGTGAATGAATGGATGAATGAATGAATGAATGAATAGGAAGTCAGAGTCATCACTGAGCCTTCATTTGAAAGAGGGTCTATTTTACTAATAGAATAATGGAATTCTACACATTTATTCAAGATTATATGCATATGTATAAAGCATCAATTTTCATTGACAATGATTAGAAGTGTCTCAATCTTTATTAATCTTTTGATTAAATTATAACATTCATGAGTGAATTAATGACTGCATGGTGAGGATCTTTATGATACTAACTCACATCTTAATATCTGGACAACAGAAACATAAGATTAAAAAGAGAAGAAAGTGTGATGGTTTCTTTTACATTTGAACTGAAAGATGGGTACTTCGCTAAGTTCTAGGATATGTCCGACTATTTTTCCTCCAAATCTCCAAGTTGCTAATATCTTACAGACATGTTAATAGAATACATAACAGTGGCATGGTGGTGCCTGGGTGGCTTATTAGGTTAAGTGTCTGATTTTGGCTCAGGTCATGATCTCATGGTGGGTTCAAGACCCACATTGGGCTTTGCGCTGACAGCTCAGACCCTGCTGACAGCTCAGACCCCGGATGGAGCCTGCTTCGGATTCTGTGTCTCCCTCTCTCTGCCCCTCCCCTGCTTGCACTCTGTCTCTCTCTCTCTCCCTCTCTCTCTCAAAAATAAACTTAAAAACATTACCCCCCCCCCCAACACACACACAAAGAAACTGATATGGTGTCGATCACATCACTCATAGAAAAATTCCCAACTGTTTCTATCTAGTTCTACCTGGTTTAGGAGTGAGGTTCTTCTTCATGCTTCCACTCCCTCCAGAATGTACAAGCTCCCCTCCCTCTCTTTCAGGGCTACATATCCAAGACTGCTAAATGACAAACGTCATAGATTTTGGTTTTTTAAAGGAGGAGGGGTCCACATGTGAGGATGGTTCATCTTCTTGAATTCCTTCTATTAGAACTTTCAAGCCTATTTCTCTTACCCACTTTGAGGGCTCTATGCCTTCTAGTGCTCCTTATTTTTCATTACATTCTTCCTTCTTTCTTCCCTATTTCTAGGCCCAGTCCTATCAGTCCTGAGAGAGAAAATAACCAGTTTTTCATGTACAGGAGGCTCTAGTCTTGGCCCTCAGGTCAGCAATGTCCTTGAATCTTTGTTTCTACTTGGGTGAGGGCTGAAAAGGAAGAAAGGCCCTTGGTTTACAAGTAAGATAAAAATAGAGAAGGAAAATACAGAGAAACAATCAGATTCATATCTTGGCATACAAATCTGCTACAAATGCAGATTTATAACACTTACCCTGACTAAAAGTTTGTTCTCTCTCTTCCAATCCTGCATCTTTTCTCAAAATGTGAACTTGCATTTTCTCCTTCATCAGCACCTCTCTTCATCAGTTTCAGCTCTCGAAACACACTTTCTAACGGTACCCCGATGATTTCATTGACCACATCTTTTTAAAATCATCATATATACACTGTAGCAGTGGCATCTTTTTCTGGCTATCCTTTTCTTTCCCTTTCATTTACCTTGGTTGATTCTAACCAAACATTTCCAAACGCATTATGTATGTCTTCAATTGACTCTCTAATTCTCTTTTCACCCACTTACAATCTGGCTTCTCTCTGCCTCTCTTTACCAAGACAACCATTGTTTTGGTCAAATTTATGAATTAAAAAAAATCCATTTATTTGACACCATTGCTCACTATCTTTCCCTGACTTCCTGTTTTGATTAACTTTCTACATCTCACCACTTGTCTGGCATTTGTAAATTTTTGGGTTTTTTTGCATTAATTTCTTTGATAATTTTTCTTTCTGCTCCAGTTCGTTCGTTCTTTTCTTTCTTTCTCTTTCTTTCTTTCTTTCTTTCTTTCTTTCTTTCTTTCTTTCTTTCTTTC